>NC_073379.1:37926419-38293619 GCF_028641065.1 Leucoraja erinaceus | reverse complement strand
AGTTACACAATTTGGTTGGCGTGGATGAGTTGTGCTGAAGGGTTTGTTCTCATGCTGTATATCTCTATTACAAAGAGTTTATACTCAGATACACTATTTACTTAGATATAAAGTGGTCTGGGGATGTCCTGAGTTTGTTAAAGACCTTGTGAGGAAAGACATTCTTGCCATAGAGGGAGTACAGAGAAGGTTCACCAGACTGATTCCTGGGATGTCAGGACTTTCATATGAAGAAAGACTGGATAGACTCGGCTTGTACTCGCTAGAATTTAGAAGATTGAGAGGGGATCTTATAGAAACTTACAAAATTCTTATGGAGTTGGACAGGCTAGATGCAGGAAGATTGTTCCCAGTGTTGGGGAAGTCCAGAACAAGGGGTCACAGTTTAAGGATAAGGGGGAAATCTTTTAGGACCGAGATGAGAATTTTATTTTTCATAAAGAGAGTGGTGAATCTCTGGAATTCTCTGCCACAGAAGGTAGTTCATTGGCTTTATTTAACCATATAACCATATAACAATTACAGCACGGAAACAGGCCATCTCGGCCCTACAAGTCCGTGCCGGAAAAAAAAAATTCCCCTTAGTCCCACCTGCCTGCACTCACCATAACCCTCCATTCCCTTCTCATCCATATGCCTATCCAATTTATTTTTATATGATACCAACGAACCTGCCTCCACCACTTCCACTGGAAGCTCATTCCACACCGCTACCACTCTCTGAGTAAAGAAGTTCCCCCTCATGTTACCCCTAAACTTCTGTCCCTTAATTCTGAAGTCATGTCCTCTTGTTTGAGTCTTCCCTATTCTCAAAGTGAAAAGCTTGTCCTTCGTCTATCCCTCTAATTTTAAAGACCTCTATCAGGGTCCACATCAGAGAATAAAGACCTAACTTATTCAACCTATCTCTGTAACTTAGTTGTTGAAACCCAGGCAGTACAGGTATACTCTATTTTTTTTGTACTGTACATTTAAGAGGGAGTTAGATGTGGCCCTTGTGGCTAAAGGTATCAGGGTGTATGGAGAGAAGGCAGGTACAGGATACTGAGTTGGATGATCAGCCATGATCATATTGAATGGCGGTGCAGGCTCGAAGGGCCGAATGGCCTACTCCTGCACCTATTTTCTATGTTTCTATGTTCATTATAGGAGAAAGGGGCAACAAAACATTACTCGGCACTCTGATAGTGGCCAGTAATGACCAGCACAAGTGGCCATTCCTGTGCTTGTAATGTACACCAATGCACAGGGTGTATCTGTTATCTTCTCCAGAAAAAGGCAGCAGATCCAATAGGCTGCTTTCCTGCAGTGGGAGCAGCAGCCTGGATTGCATCCTCGGATCTTGTGCGATAAAATTGATTTGCTACCTGATATCCAGAATAAAGAGTTATGAGCCAAAATTAATTCTTATAGTTGTTGGCAATACAAAAGCTTTTCAAGAACCCAATCATTTTCCCAGTTGTCTTCCAAATTCTAACAATTCTTGTGCCCTTGTGTCGGGTAATACAAAAAATGAAGTTACCATAAACACAAAATAAGGTCTTGCCATGGTCATAGTTCAGTATATAGAACACAGAACAGTACAACGCAGGAACAGGCCCTTCAGCCCACAATGTTTGTGTCAAACATGAAGCCAATTTAAACGGATCTCATGTGTAGAAAAGAACTGCAGATGCTGGTTTAAATCGAAGATTGATACAAAATGCTGGAGTAACTCAGCGGGACAGGCAGCATCTCCCGAGAGAAGGAATGGATTACGTTTCGGGTCGAGACCCTTCGTCAGACTGATGTCAGGGGAGTGGGAGACGTAAACTGATGTCATCTGGCCTGTACATGATCCATATCCCTCTGGAACTCTCTGCCACAGAGGGTAGTTGAGGCCAGTTCATTCGCTATATTTAAGAGGGAGTTAGATGTGGCCCTTGTGGCCAAGGGGATCAGAGGGTATGGAGAAAAGGCAGGTACGGGATACTGAGTTGGATGATCAGCCATGATCATATTAAATGGCGGTGCAGGCTCGAAGGGCCGAATGGTCTACTCCTGCACCTAATTTCTATGTTTCTATGTTTCTATGTTTATTACCTGCACTTTCATTTGCCTATCCAAAAGCCTATTAAATGCTACTGTTCTTTCTGCCTCCACCACCACCCCCCTGGCAATGCATTCCAGCTCCCCACTATTCCCTGTGTAATAAACTTTCCCCCTTTCCCCTTATAGCTATGCCCTCCAGTGTTAGACAATTCTACCCTGGGAAAAGGGTTCTGACTGTCTACCCTATCTATGCCTCTCGTAATTTTATATACTTCTATCAAGCCTACCGTCAACCTCTAACATTTCAGAGAAAACAATACAAGTATATCTAACCTCTCCTTGTAGCTGAAACCCTCTAATCCAGACAACACTCTGCTAATTCTCCTCTGCACCCTCTTCAAAGCCTCCACATGTTTTATAGAACTGCACATACACACAATGACAACCAAAGTCCTATAAAGCAGCTTAACTTCCTGACTCTATTCAATGCCTTGCAATGAAGGCAAGCATACCACAGGTCTTCTTCACCATTTTCTACACACCACCTTATTTAACTACCCTATTTATATATATGCAACAAACTGACAGTCAATACTATTCAAATGTACAGCAGAAAAAGACCATTCTGCCCGCTTGGTCTTGACTGGCATTTGTGCTCCATACTTTGTTCTGCTCCATCTCACCATTTTCTTCCATTCAAGAATTCTCTTTCAAATGAATATCTTCTTACCATCTCAACCAAGTTCTACATTCTACCCTGGTTTACCTGGTTTTTTGTTGTCAGATTTATGGGTGAAATGGTCTCTTGTTTTGAGCTCACCCTGACAAACAGAAGGGCCTTCTCTACAACCAGGATGGGTGGAAATGTCAAAGACTAGCGGGCATTGCATTAATTTGAAAGAGGTAACGTTTAAAGGAGATGTAGGGGGCAAGTTTTTTTACAGAGGCAGCAGATGCTTGGAACTCACTGCCAAGGGCGGTGGTGGAGGCAGATACAATAGTGGCATTTAAGAGCGTTTTAGTTAGGCTCATGCATATGCAGAGAACGGAGGCTTGTGGATAATAATCAGTCAGATTAGTTTAGTTTATCTGGGCATTATGCTCAGCACGGACATTGTGGGCTGAAGGGCCTGTTCCTGTGTACTGTTCTGTGTTCAAACATTCATACCTGATAATTTAAAAACATTTGGGAAATCCAGCAGATTTCCCTTTCCGTGTTGGTTTTAAACCTCTCCTTATGGTTGCATTCCTTGCATACATAATTCCTCAAATGCCTGTCTATCCTTTTGGTATAATGGAACAGAGCACAACCAATCACTAATCTACTGAGTAAAAACAGCACATGTCAGGACATTATTGCGATTCGACCATAATCTCCGTGGCTTGAAGCATTGCTGGTCTGTGAATGAGCTGCCAAGTCCCTCGTGACAAAGGCTTGTTTTGTTTCCTTTAGAGCCCCTCATCTGCTGCAGCAGGAGACCTCAACCATGGTGGCCGTGAAGATGCTGAAAGAAGAAGCTTCACCTGATATGCAAGCAGACTTCCAGAGAGAAGCAGCCCTCATGGCGGAGTTCGACCATTCAAATATCGTCAAGCTTTTAGGTAATTGCTTTGAGCATAAGCTAACAACTGCAATTAATATCAATATAATAAAATTTGAAGCTGAGCCACAAAGGGAGACGGTGGTCAAAAGGGTTGCCAAAATTGTGGGCTTTGAGATGTATCTGAAAGAGGATAGTGACAAAGAGGTGTAGGGACAGAATTCCACTTTAGGGTGTGGGTAACTGATGCATGGCTACATAGTATCTTAGTATAAACTGAGTTCTTGATAGTTGGCATGGACAGGGTGGGACAAAGGGCCTGTTTTTGTGCTGGATGACTCTGATAATAGGGAGGTGAGGGAAACACGTTTCAAAGTTCTTGAGAATTCTAACAGATTCTCCACATTAAAACAGATTCTCCAAAATTTATGAAAACAGTCAGGTCTTTAAGAACTGCCTGTGACCATCGGTGACCTTAATTTGAACCTGGGCCTTTCAGGCTCTGTTTGGTCCATGCCTTCATGCACTTGACCAGATTCTACTATCTGAAGTCTTCAGATTGGCTCCTTTGAAAAATTCCCAGCGACAAAAGTCAGGATTCAAAGTGAAGCCAAACTGGAGAATCAGTACAGCTTAAGTTTATAAGAACAGAACAATTAGGAGCAGCAAAATACCCTTTGACCTTCCACATTGCTTCCCTGTTCAATACAATCACAGTCTATCTTTTACTGCAGTCCCACTTTCCTGTACAAGCTCCAAAAGCACACAGACATGACTCATGAATGGGACGGTGCAAATTTGGATCAGGGCAAGAGTTTTAGATCCTTAGGTGTACGATGGAGACTGATCAGGGGAGCTGAGTCTGGAAATAACAAAAAAAAAGAGAACATCTGCAGTGGAGGCTGTTAGACGGAGAGTGATGGGGGTTAAATGTGACTTGGTTCATTCTGCTGAAGCCTATGACCTAATATTTTGGATTACAATCCAGTGAAGTGCCTAATCAATTTCTGAAGTTATTCAAACTATCTGTAAGAGAAAATGCAGATTTCATGTGGAGTCACAGCTGTTCCACTTATATCTGGAATTTACAAGAGGCCCAGAGCCAGGGTCTGAACAGTTGCCATTCTGAAAAAGCTGCTATTCTGCTACAAATCCAGAGGGGAAAATGCATCATCAACCTAATGTTTCAGCACTCATCGTGAAGTCCAAACCTTTGCTCACGATAAGCACAGTGGAAAATCCTTTCAGTCTGACAGCTGGTTTTGGTTTGTTATAATTGTCATTACAGAGATAGTGCAAAGGGCCTGTCCCACTGTACGAGGTAATTCAAGAGTTCTCCCGAGTTTTCCCCTGATTCGAACTCGGAGAATGTCCGTAGCGGGCCCGTAGGAGTTCGTGGATGTCTCGTAGCGGCTTGTACAAGTAACGGTAGGTACTCGGGAAATCCTGTAAACACTGTGAAAAATGTCCATGAGTAAAAAAATACTCGTGATGAAAAAAATTGTTACTTTTTACTCGTACGAGCCGCTACGAGACATCCACGAACTCCTACTGACCCGCTACGGACATTCTCCAAGTTCGAATCAGGGGAAAACACGAGAGAACTCTTGAATTGCCTCGTACAGTGGGACAGGCCTTTAAAACTTGCAATTTAATTAAGGTAAGGGTATTCCTTTCTTATATTTAACACCCCCCCACCCCATCCATGAATTTGCTTGTCCTGATCACTGTAATCTCTGACAACTATGTTTTTTCAGTTCAGGCCTTTTGTTATTACTGAATATTAGGCATTCTGCCATTGATGGGCAGTCCTTCTCTTGCAAGGCCCAGGTGCTGGAACTCCTACCCTGCACTTTTCCGCCTCTCTACCTTTTTGTCCTAACTCTGTGGGCGTTACGGTGGCGCAGCGGTGGAGTTGCTGCCTTACAGTGCTTGTAGCGCCCGAGGCCCGAATTTGATCCCGACTACGGGTGCTGTCTGTACGAAGTTTGTAAGTTTGTATGTTCTCCCTGTGACCACATGGGTTTTCTCTGAGAATTGGCTTGTTAAATGTAAAAATTGTCCCTAGTGTGTGTAGGATAGTATTAATATGCGGGAATCGGCATGCTCGGTGGGCCAAAAGGCCTGTTTCCACACTGTATCTCTAAAACTAAAACCTCTTTGCTCAAGTTTTGGGTCATTGCCCCCAATATCTCCTCATGCTGCCTGGTCCCCATTACTATTTGATAAGAATCTCCTCAAGCACGTGGATTTTTTTTTTTGCCACGTTAGAAGTGTTGTAAGATGTTGAGGGTAATGAAATGATGCAGCAGAGCATGACATCTGAAAAGCATTCCTGCAATTCACCTCTTCATAAGCAGCTGCACTGTCAATGTCACAGGAGTTCTAATTGAAATTAAGCTGTATTCAGTTTACCAGATCTATTTTGGGGCTAATAATCTGGGCCTTCAAATTCCAGAATGTGGTGACCTGGATTACTCTTCCGAAAGTGAGAGCAAAAATGAAAATACTCAGAAATGTGGCCTATAAATCTTTTATGGGCAACCTATGTGGATATCTCTAGTAAAATTTGAATGAAAGGTGCAAATTGCCTGAAAGGGTGTTCGCAACAGATTTAATGGTAACATATCTCAAGGTTGTGCATTGGAAATTAATATTCAATGCCAGATTTATTTAGGCCACTCAGCAACGGGCATGGGATGACTAAATAAATTCAAAGTAGTCACAAATAGTTTTAAATTGTTGAGTTTTTGCAATTAGAGAAAATTGCAGCTGCTTGCTGTCCATTATCACAAAAATAGAAAATTGGTCTCCAAGGATTCCAAGCTGTTCCAGTGGTGATGATGACTTGATGCCGAGCAAAGTTAAAATATATGGTGATCAGTGCAGCAGTGCGAACTGATCATCCCTTGACTACAGACACAAGTAAATATAATTGCATCACTTTACGTCCTGGAAACCAGAGGAAGCCTTTAAAGGGAACAGTGCCTTCCCTTTCCATTTAACGACTGGCTGTTAGTCTTAGCAGCAAACCTTCCATAAAGGCAAATGATGCCCAAATGGTCATCTTTATTTTTCAATGGACTTGTGCAGGACACAGATTACAAGGTTCCAGTTATGGCCCAATAACAGTAATTTGCTTGAGAGGTGCACTCAAATGTTATAGACATATTACAGCTGTAATTTCTAAATGGTGAAACCAAAATGTATAAAAAATACCCATTAATAAAATCTGACAATGTGCACTTTAACCACATGTGATTTTTTCTATTACAAATCTCAAATTGTGGAGTACAGAGACAAATAAATAAATGATGGGTCTTTGTCCCAAACATTATGGAGGCCATTGTTTGTTACATTGTACAAAACGTCAGTAAGGGCACATTTGGAGTATTGTGTTCATTGTTGGTCATTCTGCTTTAGGAAAGACGTTGTTATGCTGGAAATGGTACAAAGAAGATTCATGGGGATGTTGCCTGGACTTGAGGGTCTAAGGTAGAGGGAGAAATTGGGTAGGCTAGGACTTTATTCCTTGGAGTGCAGTAGAATGGGGGGTGATCTTTTAGAGGTGCATAAAAAACATGAAGGGAATAGATCGGGTAGATGCACAGTCTTTTAGTAAGGGAATCAAGACACAGAGAACATCATTTAAAGGTGAGAGGAAAAAGATTTTATAGGAATCCGAGGGGCAACATTTTCCACATAGAGTCTGGTAGGTAAATGGAACGAACTGCCGGAGGAGATAGTTGAGGCAGGTACTACAACAACAATTGAAAATACAAATGGACAGGTACAAGGACAGGAGAGGTTTGGTGGGATATGGACCAAACACAGGCAGGTTGGACTAATGTAGATGGGACACCTTGGTCAGCATGGGCAAGTTGGGCCGAACGGCCTGCTTCCGGGCTCAAAGACTTTATGATTAAACGGCAATTACAGGTTATGATAGTGTTCCTGAGTGATGCCGTCTGAGGCTTGGTGTGGGCACTCTTTTCAAAGAGGCAGAATGATGTGTGTTTGAGTTTTACTCCAGAGACCAGAGACCAATTGTGGCTGCTGTTCCTGCTGCACAATTGCACTCAAAGTAAGCACTCAAAGTCACTGAAAGTAAGCATGCAGGCAATGAAGAAAGCGAATGGCATGTTGGCCTTCATAACAAGAAGAGTTGAGTAAAGGAGAAAATAGGTCCTTCTGCAGTTGTACAGGGCCCTGGTGAGACCACACCTGGAGTATAGTGTGCAGTTTTGGTCTCCAAATTTGAGGAAGGACATTCTTGCTATTGAGGGAGTATAGCATAGGTTCGCGAGGTTAATTCCCGGGATGGCGGGACTGTCATATACAGAAAGAATGGAGCGACTGGGCTTGTATACACTGGAATTTAGAAGGATGAGAGGATATCATATTGAAACATAAAAGATTATTAAGGGATTGGACACACTAGAGGCAGGAAACATGTTCCCGATGTTGGGGGAGTGCAGAACCAGGGGCCACAGTTTAGGAATAAGGGGTAAGCCATTTAGAACGGAGATGAGGAAAAGCGTTTTCACCCAGAGGTTGTGAATCTATGGAATTCTCTGCCTCAGAAGGCAGTGGAGGCCGATTCTCTGGATGCTTTCAAGAGAGAGTTAGATAGATCTCTTAAAGATAGCAGAGTCAAAAGATATGGGAAGAAGGCAGGAACGGTGTACTGATTGTGGATGATCAGCCATGATCACAGTGAATGGTGGTGCTGGCTCGAAGGGCCGAATGGCCCACTCCTGCACTTATTGTCTATTGTCTATTGCCCTTTCTGGAAGTCAAAAGATCCCATGGCACTTTTCTGAGCAAAACTATAGGAGTTTCCACAAGCTTTGTTTAACATCATCTTTCAATAAAGACAACTAAAATAAATAATCTAATCTTTGTTTAATTGAAGTTTGTGGAAATTCGTTGTACATAAATTGTTTGCCAAGTCTCATATGTCAACAATGTCTATTAGTCAATAGACAATAGGTGCAGGAGTAGGCCATTTGGCCCTTCGAGCCAGCACCGCCATACAATGTGATCATGGCTGATCATCCCCAATCAGTACCCCGTTCCCGCCTTCTCCACATATCCCCTGACTCCGCTATTTTTAAGAGCCCTATCTAGCTCTCTATTGAAAGCAACCAGAGAACCTGCCTCCACCACCCTCTGAGGCAGATAATTCCACAGACTCACCACTCTCTGTGAGAAAAAGTGTTTCCTCGTCTCCGTTCTAAATGGCTTACTCCTTATTCTTAAACTGTGGCCCCTGGTTCTGGACTCCCCCAACATCGGGAACATGTTTCCTGCCTCGAGTGTGCCCCAAGCCCTTAACAATCTTATATGTTTCAATGAGATAACCTCTCATCCTTCTAAACTCCAGAGTGTACAAGCCCAGCTGCTCCATTCTCTCAGCATATGACAGTTCCGCCATCCCGGGAATTAACCTTGTAAACCTACGCTGCACTCCCTCAATAGCAAGAATGTCCTTCATCAAATTAGGAGACCAAAACTGCACACAATACTGCAGGTGTGGTCTCACTAGGGCTCTGTACAACTGCAGAAGGACCTCTTTGCTCCTATATTCGATTCCTCTTGTTATAAAAGCCAACATGCCATTCGCTTACTTCACTGCCTGCTGTATCTGCATGCTTACTTTCATAGACTGATGTACAAGGACCCCCAGATCCCGTTGTACTTCCCCTTTTCCCAACTTGATGCCATTTGGATAGTAAGCTGCCTTCCTGTTTTTGCTACCAAAGTGGATAACCTCACATTTATCCGCATTAAACTTCATCTGCCATGCATCTGCCCACTCCCCCAACCTGTCCAAATCACCCTGCATTCTCATAGCATCCTCCTCACAGTTCACACTGCCACCCAGCTCTGTGTCATCTGCAAATTTGCTAATGTTACTTTGAATCCCTTCATCCAAATCATTGATGTATATTGTAAATAGCTGCGGTCCCAGTACCGAGCCTTGCGGTACCCCACTAGTCACTGCCTGCCATTCTGAAAGGGACCCGTTAATCCCTACTCTTTGTTTCCTGTCTGCCAACCACATTTCTATCCATGTCAGCACTCTACCCCCAATACTGTGTGCCCTAATTTTGCCCACTAATCTCCTATGTGAGACCTTATCAAATGTTTTCTGAAAGTCCAGGTACACTACATCCACTGGCTCTCCCTTGTCCATTTTCCTAGTTTACAGCTTCAAAAAATTCCAGAAGATTCCCTCCTAACCCCATTCTCCTGCCTTCTCCCCATAAGTCTTGTATACCAGCTGCTATAAGGTTTTATAATGCATAAAAATAATTTTGGATTTTTTTAGTATTCATTCATTGTATTTTAACTTATTAAGTATTGAAGCTATCTGAGGAAATGTGTGGTGTTATGTCTGTCTTGAAACTGTTGTGGCACTGTAATTTCCTGTAAAGGATTATTAAAGGTTATTCAATTCGATAACAGAGATACTGGCACTAATAAAAAATCTATCTATCTCCGCCTTATTCAGCTTCTTCGAAACAAAAATGTTTTCGCTTTCCACAGACTGTTACTCTTGCTGCCACTGTTGGTGCCTGAGCAGTATCTCTTGCTCTTTCTCCGCAGGAGTGTGCGCCGTTGGGAAGCCCATGTGCCTGCTCTTCGAGTACATGGCACACGGGGACCTGAACGAGTACCTGCGCAAGCGCTCGTCCATCACCGCTCGCACCTTCAGGAGTGGCAGCAGCTTCGCAGAGTGGAGTGCGGGCTCGGCCGCCGACCCTCTGCCCCTCAGCTGCGCCGACCAGCTCAACATCGCCAAGCAGATCTCTGCGGGCATGACCTACCTGTCGGAGCGCAAGTTTGTCCACCGGGACCTGGCCACCCGCAACTGCCTGGTTGGAGAGAACCTGGTGGTGAAGATCGCTGACTTTGGCCTCTCCAGGAACATCTACTCTGCGGACTATTACAAGGCCAACGAGAACGATGCCATTCCCATCAGGTGGATGCCCCCTGAATCTATATTCTTCAACCGCTACACCACCGAGTCGGACGTGTGGGCTTATGGTGTGGTCCTTTGGGAGATCTTCGCGTCAGGCATGCAGCCTTACTATGGGATGGCCCATGAAGAAGTCATCTACTATGTCCGGGATGGCAACATCCTGTCCTGCCCCGAGCACTGCCCGCCGGAGCTGTACAACCTGATGCGCCTGTGCTGGAGCAACATGCCGTCGGACAGGCCGAGCTTCGCCAGCATCCACCGCATCCTGGAGCGAATGCACCAGAGGGTGGCCGCTGCACTCCCGGTCTGACCCGCCACCCCACTCTCTCCCAGTGGCGGGAGCACTGGCATTGACCTCCGGGGGTGTTGGCGAGTCCTGCGGCAGGGGGGCCTGACCTCGAATGGCTGGAGCACACCCCACACCAACTGGACACCCCCGCAACCTGCATTTCACCTGCTTAGGCCTCCCTCTGTAGCCTGGGACACAGTTCAGGCTGCACAGCACAGGCACCATCCCTCTCATTCTTTGTTCATGCACCTATATCTCAATTAGAGTTGGACATTCATTGAATCATATATATATAGGTATATGTATATATATGATGTTATGAGAGTCTTCAGGAAAGAAGGCAGAGAGAAACTGTCTCCATTGGTAAGAGGTTTGGAAACGGCAGGACCCTAATTTAAAATGTTTGGCAAAAGAAAGGGCAGAAGTAAAAATCTGGATTTGTTTTGAGCA
This sequence comes from Leucoraja erinaceus, assembly GCF_028641065.1. Lineage (NCBI taxonomy): Eukaryota > Metazoa > Chordata > Chondrichthyes > Rajiformes > Rajidae > Leucoraja > Leucoraja erinaceus. Next base: position 38,282,320 of record NC_073379.1, on the reverse strand, counting down.
CCAGGTTGCCCCAACTAACTTGAATGGGACTTTGCAAAGTGAATTAAAAACATATAGAACATCACATGTATTCTTGGGAAGAGGAAGGCAGTGGGTTATTTCAAAGATGTCACAGCCACAGTGGGCTGAATGGCCTCCCATGTAGTTAGATTTTACCATTCTGTTACCAAAGCTGAGTTAATCACGGAGTGGAAACGTCATTATTAACCACATGTGGGTGTTTAAATGTTCAGTATTATTTTTTATTGAAAAATAATTTATCGCAGGAAAAGTAATTGTATAAGTAATTTTCAACTGAAATATCTGGTGAAAACAAGGGTCTTTTTTTCAGAGAAGCAATTGGCCCAATTCATATCCAACACCAAACTATTAAAATCGTGTCAATTATATGGGTAAACACATATGAAATGTTTAAAAACTGGCATAACTTCCAGAAAGGCCAAACCAAAATACAAAAATGATTAAATCAGCAGGAAAATCCAGTGAGTGGTTCCTACTACAACTCATGTTGTCCAAAGACTAATGGATGCTCGTTGGGTATCGAGGTACTATTTGGACATTTAAATCAGTTTCCTCCCACCCTGCCCACTGATGCTGCTCCACCAGCTGAGTTCTGGAGCAGTTTGTTCTTTGTGCCAAGTATCAGGGAGTTGAAGATTAAATATTCTTTAATCCAGCTTGGTGAACAAAGTACAGTTTTTGGTATTTATTTGTTATTCTTACATAAAATGTGACCAGCATTTATTGCCCAGCCCTCATTAACTTTGAACCAACCAGCTGTTAAAAGTCAGCCGTGTTATTGTTGGTCTTGAGGTATGTGTTAACCAGACCAGAATTTTATTCCCAAAGAAGGACATGAGTAATCAGAAAGTTACCGTCAGTGGGAGTAGATTTTAATAATGAATGGAATTTAAAGTCCCTACAGTGGGCTTTGAATGCACACAAGCAATAATCCAGGCCACTGGATTACTAGCCTGGGTAGATAACCGTAATGCCACCATGGCTCTGTTTCCCAGATACACTGTTTTTCGGGCTGCCTTTGAGTTGTTGGTTACCCGCAAAAGTTGCAGACCCTCTACAGCCATTCATGACCCAGAGATACGTCAGACTGAGTAATAGGTCACCAAATCTAGACCTCTGCACCAATAAACAGAGCTTTTTATACTGAAGGAATGGGCACAGAATGCATGCAACACCACATCAATTAAACTTCACCTTCTCCACAACAGCACTGTGTTTAAGAAAAAGAAAATAAATCTTATGGAAATCGTCCGCCCTTCGTTTAACAATGAGGTGTTGTCGACACAAAGGGGAACCAAGGCTTCCAGAGAGTCAGAAACAAAAAGAGCCTCTGCAACTTAACGGTTCCCATTGATTCCTCTTGTGAATAGCTGTATTTGTTTGTGCCGCAAGTAAGTGGTGAATTAACATAAAAGCGCGACTCTCACCAAGATCCCACAGGCACACAGCCTGTTATAGAGCAGCGTGCTTGGGTAAATGTCCAGACGTTCTCCAGGGATTGTGCAGTTGGTGGTAGAGGAAGAGTCCCAATTCCAGCCTTAGCCAGCAATCTCTAAATGAAACAAGCTCTGTAAAATGAGTCACTTATTAATTGACTGATGAGCTTTAAGCGTTCTTTGCTCAGTGTCAACCACATTACTGGCACAAATGATACCTCCGAACACAGATTCCTATTTATGAGTGAGTGAGAGAGGCTTTATCTCAAATTGTTTGGGACATGCTGCAGAGATTGTTCCTGCAATAGGTCATTTGATTTAATACACTGTAGCACAAAGCTCCAATGTGCTATTTTTGAATTTCTAGTGGTGGTTTGCAAAGGAGTGCTTTTTTTCTCTCTCTTGCACACTTGTAACCCTTAAGAAACATCTTCTGCTCTGTGGGGTTAGGCTAAAATGATGGTTATAAAACTAACAATTACTTACAGGTTTTTCTTTAACTTTGCTGTGTGTTTCATATGAAAAACACCATATATCAATAAAATGGAGATGAATTGGTGATCTCTATTGGAAAGATAGAAATGTTGTTGCTACGAGTGACTGGGATTGATTTTATGTAGAGAATTTGTAGCATAACGGTCATCCAGTCATGCAATTTTTGCTATAAAAATAAACTTGCTTTTATCAGAGAATGTTGATGCAGTTTCTATCAGGAGTTCTGATAGAACTGCAGATCTGTCCTAACTCTTGAATTTTGAAAGAACTGTTACTATTTAGTACGAAATAGAACAACCAATATATGTACCATAGACTCTCAGAAATATAGAACCAATATATGTACCATAGACTCTCAGAAATATAGAACCAATATATGTACCATAGACTCTCAGAAATGGCAATACACTATATTAACGACCAATTAATAGGCTTTTAGTAATTTTGTTTGAGAGTCAATTTAGGCGATGCCTCTGCTATTCTTCTTCAAAAAACTGTTTTGAGATCTAATGTCGACCAATAATCAACACTTTAATTTATCATTTCCACCAAAAAGTAGAATCTCCGTAGGCCTGTAATGAAATATCTCCCTGGTTTTATTGCTCAAGTATGTACTTGGAGCCTCAATCGTCTAAGTGAGAGCTGGCAATGTTAGTCGGGACAATCCGGAAGTAGAAAGCTCAACATGAGAGAGGGTCACAGAGACATACCGCCAAAGAAACCACTGGGGTTTTATAATCTGGGCAATGTTCACCTCTGTATGAAATGATGTATTAGCTTAGATAATGTCACAAAAAGTTCACCACTGCTTTTTCCAACCTTAAATTGATTTTCTCATCAGCTCTCCTGGTTTAACTTTGAGCTCTCTCCTCTCTCTACAGCCAGTTTTGGCATTTGACATTGGTCAGTTAGGACTGAGATAAGAGAGGTGTGTTCACTCATTGCCCCTGATTTTACTGGTGTGTGCCAGCATGTGTAGGTGGAGTGGCTAGCAATTCTAAGCACAAGTATTGGCAAGATCTGGACTCTCACTGCAAAAGAGGAAGTCCCAAGCCTCCACCAAGCTCCACTCCCTACCTTTTGGCCCACCCCTGGATTCCACATGGAATTAATTTCTTTAGGAAGAGCTCTCAGATCCTGCACCAGGTAACACCTGCTATCCAAATGGAGCCCATTCATCTGGAAACTGCGCTTACAACTTGGAGAAAGACCGGAATAAGCTGTGCATTTTAATGATAAAATGTTTTATAATTTAGAAGCATTTCTGGATATATTTCTTTTTAAATCCTAACAAATTTTGGAGCTTTTGGATTATTTGGGTCATCTTGTTAGCTTCTAGATTTTTCCTAATGTCCGCCGATTGTTAGGCTTTGCCAAGTGGCTAAGTTGGAAAAATGTTTTGCTGCAGTTAGTGCTTCTCAGGAGTTTTGTGCACAGGGCTTGTCCTGAATCATCCACATCATTACTTTGCAGCAGGTCTTGGTAACATGAGGGAAATCACTGTTCATCCCCAGGATGATCTCTGCCAGTTCATTCACGAAGTGGAAATACATGCAATGACTGTACAGTGATTTTTGGACTCAAGATAATTGATCAATGTGGGATGGTAGTGATGATGTCAAGGGTTGTCTTGATCTTATTAAAAGCTTGCAGGCTCATGTGACCCATGCCTGACTCTATCGCATAATTTATTTCCTTCTGGTCTGAAGGTGGGTGCTTTGTTTATCCATGAATCTTACTAATTATACAACATGACCCACTAGTGCTCACTGCCCACTTGAACTTATGGCAGTTAGGTTGTTATTAGAGTTTATGCATTTTCTGCAACACAGGGTGTGCAGGGAATGGTGGAATATGGATCATGTGCGGACAGAGGAGTTAGTTTAACCTGACATCATGTTTGGCACAGATAGTGTGGGCCCAATGGCCTATTCCTGTGCTGCACTGTTCATATCAAACATAACAGAGATATGGCCAACACAATTGACCTGTAATGTAAGACACTCTAGGTTTATGCACTGTTAGAATTAATGGCAGAGTTGCCTAATCACCAGTTTCCCTCATTCCCGTATTTTCCACGGTAAGTTAAAGGTATTTATTTAATAATTGTCAAACCTTATTTCCAATCATAACAGGAAACTCATAATGTCCCACAGATTGGATTTGATTTTTCAAAGGCATAGAAAACATAAATATGATTTAGGTTACCAAGACTTTTGGATGTTTTATTTCTTTGAAGTAAATTGCAATAAAATTGACCTCTTTTAACTAAAGCATTCAGCCTCGTTGGTTTGCGTGTGTGCATCAAGCTCCATTCAAGTTATGTTTAAGTTCAGAGTTTGCGATAATTATTTACATTCACATTATTTACAACGGTCAATTAACTTCCCCTTCTATTCACACCCCTCCCCATTTGACAGGGAGCATGGCCCCTTTATTTATGATCAAAAATGGGTAACAGTGTTGAGATTAGAAAAGGTGGATCTATAATCTAAATTTGACAATGAACTTTGCAGCTAAAATTGAATAATCACCAGAGAAGACTGAATTGGATGTATTCTTGAGCAAGACTGGGAGATGACAGCAGGGGATTTAAACTTAATGAGGAGGTTCAATGGATAGGAAGAGAAATACTACTTCTCATGTGTCAAATCTGGCGCATGATGTCCAGACATACAAGGGAGTCACTGATAAGTAGTTGTCACATGGTTTAAATCAATGGATTACTTCGGGTAGCTGTGTCACTGCAGTTTCAGGACAAGGAACTAAACTCCAGAATAGTTAAGCACTCGCCTGACTCTAAAGTAACCTTCTCGACACAATAACCATCTTACCACCAAGCCAAACGTCCATAGTCCAGTTGTCTTTTCATTGACCCTTTATAGTTTGGATACATGCAACCCCATGGTCAACACGATGAACAACTTGAGCACTCAGTTCATTTGCAAGCATTTGCTGACATATCATGACCCATGCTGAGATTCACAAGAGGGTAAATGCAAGCAGCATCAAGGAAATGCTTCAGTCTCAAAGATCTCTCCTCCACAGCCTTGAACCTGCTAGTGTCCCAACTCTGCACTACCCACTTTTCCTTACTAGGGTTGTGCTCTTGCCAACTGACTTTATCTCTTTATATCTTGATTCCAACCTGACGGCTCTTGTCCAATCTCTTCTCACCTATATCCGGGACACCTCCTATGCCCTCCCCCATTTTAATGACTTCCAGTTCTCTAGTACAAATCTCTTCATACATACCATGAATGTCCTGTCTCCATCAGGAAGGTCTTAGGGCCCTCCACTTATTTCTGGACAAAGAACATGCCAGTTCTATTCCACCCACGCACTCATCTACCAAGCAGAACTTGTTCTTGCCCTCACCAACTTTTCTTTCAAGTCCTTCCAATTTCTATATTCAAAGTAGGAATGTTACAAAATTTTGAGATTTTAAAAATCAAGTCTGTAATTTATCCCATCAGATAAAGCATAATAAGAAATTTAATTTGATACCTAATTCACTTTCATATTTTCAGTATTAAAAAAATTATGGTCATTTTCATACTCGGAAATTAGCATCTTGTTCCCTATTGCTTTTCCATTGACTTAACACAAAACCTGTGATCGAGGACAGTCAAAAATTAAGAGAGCTGAATGAAATTTTCAGTTATTATAGATTGGAGCATTCTGAAACAAATATAAAACATCTTACTTGGATGACCTGAAATTAAAGCATATAATTAGTTAGTTACCTAATTGCAGCTAATTACAAAATTGACCGTTGTGACGGAAATAGTAATAAACACCGAGACTGCCTTGAAAATTCAAAAATGTGATATTCTCAAGATCAGAACTTTAATATTATTGTATTATATGCTGTAAGTCTGTAACAGACAGGTAAAGAAATTACAATTTCTAGCGAAAGACCAAGTCTTTATGGAGAAAGTCAGTTGCTAGCTGGTACATTGGCATATCATAATCAGTAGCATCATCATACTCCTCAGATTGTAACCAATAAGCAACTCTGTACACCTTGTTTTTCCTCAACTTTTCAATTTTGGCATTGTAAACTACAAGTTTTTGCTCTTCAAACCACGCATGACATGCCAATCTGCACACTACTTTCCCATTAAGAATGTCCTGCAGATCATCACATTTGGAGTAGTCCAAATTTGGATAAACTCTGCGAGTGCTGTCTAAATCAGTCTCTTTTGCTGGGCATTTGGATTGACAATTTTGCATTTCTTCTTCGGAGACATCTGTTTAAAATATAAAGAAAAAAAAAATACTGAACAGCATTAACAGAAACAAGTTATTAGAAAGAAAGGTAGAATGATAAAGTAAAACGCTAAAAAAAAATAGTAAATACCCAACAAAAAAATCATATTCACCAGTTTCATCAAATCAATTAAATTAATCTAAATTCAATTACTAGGTCTAAACATCAATCCATTTCTTAAGGAAATGCTAAAAAAATTAAATAACCTAAGTATCCAAATAACAAATAACAAACTGATCACATTCACACAAGAATTCACAATATAACATGATTTTTAAATCTCACTTGTTCATGAATTTATATGCCAAATGGAAGGAATTTAATGTTTAATTCCCATAAATTAATCCAGAAACGTCCACTCTCAAGATAATCAAAATCATTATCTTTTGCACACTACTTCTGACTAAAACTGTAATGTGGATATTTAGTATGAAAATATTGATCATGGATAGACAATAACACAAAATATAGATGATTTAGATGTTCTAATGACATGATTGGGCAAAAAAAAAAAGAATTTAATTATCTTGATAGTGGATGTTTCTGGAATGTGATTGATTGGAATGTTGCCGTTGCCATAAATTTTAAGCCCATATTGGCAGGCAAGACATGGCCGATTCGTGCGAGGGCCTAAATACCATTTTTCACATCATAAGATTAAAATGAAGTCACACTAAAAAGCAAGATAATATGTTAAATAAACGACATACCTTTTGTTTTGTCCTGATATTGCGATCCGTGATGTTGAAGGCATTGAAGTCACGTTTAACTTCAATCCAGCGATGCAATCGTCTAGCAACTTGAAAAAAAACGGGAACGGAAGCGCGAACGATTGTTCTTCGTTAGCTAGCGGCCCAAGGAAATCCCTCTCCGACAACCGAAACAAACCTGTATTTTAATCCTGCCCCCCGCCCCCCAAAGCTTCTGGAATCACACCACAGGCAGTGGAAGATCTGCAGCGCCGCTGATGGTGGGTTTTGTAACAACGCTATTCAAAGGTGTAGCCACTCACGCTGGCCCCAGCTATACATATTTTCATGGAACAGTGCTTGTTCGAAAACAAGTTCTCTAACTTCACTGACCAAATGAAGGGTCGCGACCCGAAATGTCACCCATTCCTTCTATCCAGATATGTTGTCTGTTCCGCTGAGTTACTCCAGCATTTTGTGTCTACCTTTAGTGTAAAGCAGCATCTGAAGTTTCTTCCTACATTAAATGTTAATGATTGTATGCCTTGTTGTCACCTTCCCCTCAACTACCAATGATCCACTCTACATTTTCTTTGAACTTTAGCCCCTTTGATCTCGTGTTTTCACACCTATTCCTATCACCATCACCTATTCCTTCTCTCCAGAGATGCTGCCTGACCCACTGACCCACTGAGTTACCCCAGCATTTTGTGTCTCTCTTCGGTGTAAGCCAGCATCTGCAGTTCCTTCCTGCACATAGAAGAGCAGTCTGTGCAAGTACTGCAAGGACAACCTGATATCAGTTTTCAGAGGGCCAGTCCTGGATAGGATTCACTGGCTGTGCCTGGCAATGTCACCATGAAGCAGTTCCAAGCATGTTCAACTGGCACAGCACAAAGCAGTGCAGCTGCACACACCTGTGTCCGCACTGCAGTCAGCTCCATGCATCGGAGTCGGGACTTCACAGTCACGGATGGGGTTCCAGAGTTCGTTCACATCAATGAGGTGTTTTGATGGCGCCAATGGGGGAAAATTGTTTCCGCTCGCAGAAGAATCAGTTTGGGTTTAATGTCATTATTTGGTAAAATTGGGTAGTTTTCATTATAAAAAGATCATTGGCAAAAGCGTCACATTGCAATTTTCATAGAAATTTGTCAACTAAATTATGAAGGACAATAAATTAAAACTTTGCATCCAAGGTAGTTTATTGCTTCAAGTGCAGAAAGTCAACATTTGTTGACTTCTTTTCAAGCGTTATTTGTTCATTACCAAAATATGCCAAACATATTCTTTGCAGATTTACACATTCTAATGACAAAGAGATCGCAGGCTCCAAGAACTGCAGACAAACAGATTGATTACTCCTAACTTCTCAAGATAATGGACACTTTTATCAGGGAACTTGTTTTTCATGCAGCACTTCTAATAAGGAGGGTGGTTCAGCACAGATGGAAAATCGAACCAGCATCGTCCTCAATGCCCTTCCACTCTAACAATGGAGATAAAAAGCATTGCATTAATAATGTACCTCTCACATCCCAAAGTACTTCACACCGCATGTAGTACTTCTGAAGTTTGGCCATTGGGATATTGTAGAGGATGTAGACATTGTTCACAAGAGATCCAGTAAACTCTGCAGTGATCACATCCAAATATACTGCTTTAGGGATTAATCGGGCCAGACATCAGAGAGAACTCACTTACTTATCTTTGAAATATTGCCACAGGATCTTTAATATCTGCCCCAAGAAGGCAGTTTGGGCTACAGCTTCACATTTCACCCTGAAGATGTCAACTCATGTCTTTGCAGCATTCCTTCAATGCTGGAGTTTCTTAAATTTCAAAAATAAACTTAATTCATCATAAGACAAAACAAAATAAAAACCATGTACATACTTTTTTGGTGTCTATACGTTCAATATTCCGAGTATTATACCATAGTGTTAGCACCTGTCTTGATACAAAACACCCCTGCAACTCATGTGGGCCACTAGGATGATCTTCTTCTTGCCTATGGCGTGCAAAGCCTAAAGTTGTAGACTAGGATGATAACCCTTCTCCTGTGTGAGGGGTGTCCCCAACAACTTAGCCCCTCAGCACGGGAGTGGACCGGCAGCCTAGACTTTTAGACCCTTGTTTCTGGAGCAAGACCTATAACTCAAAGGTGATAATCATGCCAACTGAAGGCGCTTGTATAACCTCGGACAACAAACTTATTGGCATCACGCTTCATTGCAGGATGAACTGGGGATGATATCAGATGATACACAATTTTAAACAGAATCCAGAAAGCTTTGCGTTTCTATGAGACTAAAGATAAGATAGATAGATGGCTCTTTAACACTTGGGGCATGGCGAACTTCTGGTCACTTTGTGCAATGCAGCGTGATAATTCAAGAGCTAAATTACATGCAAGTGGAGGTAATGCTCCAATATTCCAAAACACAATGACTTAGAGGTTAACTATTATTTGTGCTCTGTGCACACGCTTCAGCCACCATCACAGATGATTAATTTCACCCACGTTATTTCCACTAACTCCACAGATTTCATGGGAAAATGCTGGCTATTTATTCCAATGCATGGATGGATTTTTCAAATAAATTGTTACTAATTGCTACAATATTCACAACATCCAACATTGTGAAGCTCCTGTTTACCTACATTTGTCCCAGCTTTACAATGGTGAGCACATGTTATCAATGCCCACTAAATGTGACCTTTAGCACCATTGGATTTCATTTTGTGCTCTCACTACCTTAAATGATCCCATCGGTGACAAGAATCAAAATGACCACTCTAATGAGCCTTGTTTTCATGCTCCTCAATGGTTTGTCCTTCCCAGTCTCTGTAAACCACCCCAGCTATACAGCCCTTTGTCTCTGATCTCTGCTTCCCTCCATTCCTTGGATGAGCATTCCCATTTTCCATCACTCCCTTGCCTCAGATGCCAGGATTCTGAACTCTGGAAATCCCTCATTTCTGTCTCTTCACCATTCTGTCCCTTTTTAAAACACTCCATAACAACTATCTCTTTGAGGAATATTCTGTTTATCCATGCAAAATTCTGTTCCTGTGGCTCAGATCTGAATTTCACAAAAAAAACGTTTGTGATATACTTCAGAATAATGAATTATACTAAGACATGCTATAAATGTTGTTGAGTGTGACTACGCAAGCTGGGGAAGATAAATTATATTTAGCATTTGTTAATATGATGCAGAATGAACCATGCACACCAGGAAGAATGAAGTAGAGGTGAGCCTGTTTGTCAAAGGCAGTTGATCATACTGCCAACCTAATGGAGAAGCTCGGTCTTGGATTGTAAAATACTGGGAAATACTGCTATTCCCACACGATCACTCTCCAAGATGAACAATGATGTGAACTAATGATCATGGAGTAGATATCTCCAAACCACCACCTTAGTGAAAAACCCGCAGGTATTTGCCATACAGGACTATGAAAAATTAATTTACAGCTAAATATTAGTCAGGACATTGGGATAGGCTGGTGTGTTCTTCATCAAAAAATGATTACTCTGAAAGGCAACTATCCTCCAGCACTCCCTCAACACTGACTCGGCAACACTCCCTCAACACCAACACTGCGACACTCCCTTAACACCGACACTGCAACACTCCCTCAAGACCAACACTGCAGCACACACTCAACACCAACACTGCAACACACACTCAACACTGACACTGCAACATACCCTCAACACCAACACTACAACACTCTCACTATTGGTGAGGAATAAAATTCAGTCCCTTGCAAGGGGTGACATTGAAACAGGAGATGTCACTATGGATAGACCCATATGGGACTTATCTGCAGGCCCCCAAACAGTAACCTGGATATAGGTTGCAATTTGATTCAAGAGTTAAAATTGGCATGTCGTAAAGGTAATGCTACAGTTGTTATGGGAGATTTCAACATGCAGGTAGACTGGGTAAATCAGGTTGGTACTGGACCCCAAGAAAGGGGGTTTGTGGAGTGCCTCCATGAACATTGACTATGTTAATTTCAGGTAGTCCCTGCTTTCTCCTGCCCTTCTCAGCTCTCCCTCAGCCCACTATCTCTGCCTCTTCGTTTCTTTCTTCCCCCCCCCCCCCTCTGGCCACTCCCCCACCCCAAACTCCTGTTCACTCATCAGTCTGAAGAAAGGTCTTGACCTGAAACGTTGCCTATTTCCTTGCATTGATGCCTCACCCGCTGAGTTTCTCCAGCATTTTTTATCTACCAATGAGTTTTATCCTGCTCTTTCTCTCACCGAGGTCCCTCAGGCAATGTCTCAGCTTTCCTGGACAAACAGTGTACACAGTTCAACAATCCACATCGAGCCATGCACCTCAGACAGCTCATTCTCATCTTGAGAGGACAGATGGCATTCTGCCCTGGAGTCCCTACTGGTGAGACGTTCATTGTGGGATGCTCTATTGGAAATGACATTATATGTCCATGCATAAGGAGGAGATTGTCCTGGTCAACCAGAATTCAATACTTGAAGCAATGTGTTAGTGACAAATGTCCATCTGGATTGCAATTATGTCAAATCATTTACCTGAAACATTAATCCTATTTCCCTAAAGCCAAATTTTGCCAAATGTTTTGTATTGTTTCTCAATTTTGCAGTACACATCTTGCTTTAGGTACGAAATATTAGTATTCCTCTTGAAAATTGTTCACCTGTCTCGATTTACTTGCATACAATCAATGTGCATGTTTATGAACAGTGATTCACACTTAACGCTTGCCAAAATTCATGACGCAATGTTCCCATTGCATTGTCTGGATGATGTGGCCGCTGATAATTTAAAGACAACACATTCTTTTTCGCAGTCTGATACACAGCATGGGGGTTACATGGTGGTGGATACTATTGTGTTGCATATTTACAGGGTTCTCACAGTACATTGTCAAAAGTGGCTAGAGTAATAATCTGGATATATCATCTTCAATTCCCCAACAGCAATAAAGTAAATATATTCTGAGTAAATTTAGTAATGGTGACCTCAAAACTGCCAGACTGTCATAGAAGCTACCCATCTCCCTAATTCCTGAGGGGAAAGGAATTTGGGTCAGCACAGTAGCGCAGCGGTAGAGTTGCTGCCTTACAGCGTCAGGACACAGGTTCAATCCTGACTAAGGAAGCTGCCTGTACAGAGTTTGTATGTTCCCCATGACCCCATGGGTTTTCCCGGGTGCTCCAGTTTCCTCCCACACTCTAAATACGTACAGGTTTGTAGACTAATTGACTTCGGTAAAATTGTAAATTGTGTAGGATAGTGCTAGTGTACGGGATGGTCACTGGTCGTCGAGAACTCGGTGGATGAGGGCCTGTTTCTACTGTGTATTTCTAAAGTCTAAAGGAATGTGCTGTCCTTATTCTGTTAGGCCTAACTATGACTTCAGACCTGAAGCAACGTGGTCGGTTGCTAACCTTTCTCCAAAATGGCCCTGCAAATCAGTCATCTCAAAAATAATCAGGGATGTGTGATAAATACTAACCTTGTAGTGCTGACCTATACAATATCTATCCCTGGTTTTATGGACATTTTAGCAGTACCACTTCAAAGAATAATTGGAGAACAAATGATAGCCATAGACTCATAGTGTCTTACAGCATGGAAACCGGCCTTTCGGCCCAATTTACCCACACCGGCCAACATATCCCATCTACACTAGTCCCACCTGCCTGCAATTGGTCCATATCCCTCTCAGCCTGTCCTATCCATGTACCTGTCTAAATGTTTCTTAAACACTGCGATAGTATTCCAAAGTCTTTATTTAGGTAAAGTTCATAGGAAGAATTTTCCATGCTTTTTATGTAATTCAAAGCACCCTGGGACTATCTAAGGCCTGCCTTTATAGACATGCCTTTATAAATTCTAAGAAACTAAATTCATCCGAAGAAGAAAGCAAGTTAAAAATTAAGAAAGGGCAATGGAGGATGGATGTTTCATTTCAAGTGTGTTCAGTTTTCTAAAACAGAACCAGCAATTTTGAAACCATTTCACTTGTGGCTTAATGATAGGAATTGTCAATGATAATCATCTTTGATCGCTGGTTCTAATTTTTAAGAGGCATCAGCAGGCAGAGTAAAATGGGTGGAGGCAACCTCTGACAGTGAGCGAGCTGCCACAACGTAGTAGTTATATTACAAGAGATCGTTTTATTTTTAAATATCCATTACCACATTTTATGTTTCAATTTCAATAAAGACTAAAAGATGGAACTGTGCTACTGCAACAGGGAGCAGGACTTGCAAGTTTAGGCTGGTTTAGCTCTATATTTTTAGCCCATGCTATAAACAGAATGGTTGCACCCTTTGGAACATGAAGCCGAAACTGTATAACAGAACAGACGCCTTTAAGCCGAGCACAAAATGCCCTCATCCCTGCCATGCTGGAGAGTATCTAGAGGTGATGCGCAGGATGCCAATGTTTGCCTTCATATTTTTGCTCACTAGAACAATGGGAATAAAAAGCTAGATTCACAGGAAGAGATACTGGTTAAAGCTTCAAAGGAACAAATATTCTAAAAAGTGTCCACTAATAGTTTCCTTCTAATTTTACCAATATTGTAGATTCTATGTCCTGAGTAGACCAAGGGAGAATTTGCCCTTTAGGGAATCTTCAATCAGCATAATTCACAAAGCTGTAGTGCCATTACATTAACTGTCTGGCACACACTCAGTTTTTGATTCTTATATAGTTGAGGCAAGAGATCCTTATAACACCTGTGGAACCAGATGACACTTTAAAACTGTTGGGTCTCACCTGTAATGACTTTGATTGAGGTGCAAGATACAGGGCCTCAGTATGTATACTTATATCCTAACTCTGGTTCTGTCTGCATACATATTAGAGTATATAGGATAGAAAATGAAAGAATGAAACCCTTGCATTTCAATAGCATCTTTGATGACTGGCAATGTGCTTTAAGGCCAGTCAAATGTATTTTTTAGATATGACCATCAATGTAGGAAAACCACCAGCCACATTGATTGACACATTGCCAGAAATAATCATCTGATTCATGGGTACACAAAATTGCTGGAGAAACTCAGCGGGTGCAGCAGCATCTATGGAGCGAAGGAATCTGATTCATGGCGCTGACTGAGGGATAAACATTGAATATGGGAAATTCCAATATAGCAGCCAGGCACAGATTTTACTCCCACTGGCCATCCATTCAGCTCTGCACTTGCTCCGCACATTGCCTTTCACATGATGTTGCCCTTAAATGTCACAGGACTCAACTTGAAGGACACTCTTCAGAAAACCATTTTTGGTTGAGGAAGAGAGAGATTTTGTTGTATTCATTGCAGTTTGAAAACCTGCCTCGAGAAAGGCGCATTTTTAATATTGAAGCCAAACATCACAATGAAATCATTACGATCCCTTGGTGGGACTCTGGGGAATCATAAAAGGAAGTTTGAGCCTGTGATCACAGGCATTCTGCACGCACAAAGATGACCTCAACTGATTGCTGGATGTGTTTTTGCTGCCATGGCTATTTCCTGACAAAGAAATTATCCACTAACTTTAGAGAAAGCTTAACTGAAGGAGGTTTTCCATACCCTTATGACATGGAAGGAGGCAATTTGGCTCATCGAGCCTAAGCCCGCTCACAGAGCAATTTCATTCTCCCGCTAATTTTAGTTGCAGCTCTCTCCCCACATATTCCCATCAACTGCCAATTCCTTGAGTTGAGGACATTTATAGTAGCCAATTAACCCAATAATATTAGCTGTCTTCCTGAGGCATTGATCAGTGGGAGGAAACTGGGGAGACGGGAGGAAACCCTCACGGTCACGGGGAGAACACACAATATCGGTACAGCATCACCAGAGGCTGGGATTGAACCAGGATTCAACCTGGTTGAAGTAGCTGCTTGGGGAGAGAAGGAAGCTGAGGAGAATATCACCAGGAGCTTTACTTTCAAAGGTGCGCAGGTTTGTAGGTTAATTGACTTCTGTATATTGTCCCTCGTATGTAGGATAGTACCAGCGTACATAATCATTGGTTGGCGGACTCAGTGGGCCGAAGGGCCTGTTTCCATGCTGCATCTCTGAACTAAACTAAACTATTGACGGATCATTTTCTTTCTGGTCTAAGATTGTTGCAAATTCCAGACAAGACCAAAAAGGTAGATGTAAAGGAAGGCTAGTCGATTGTAGGAGGCATGCTTATCAATTGGGATTAAAGGACTCGTGATGCACTGGGACTACACCAGAACATGCCACACAGAAAGGCCATTCAGACCATCAGGTTATATTCCACTTGAGCCTCATCCATCAGTATTCATCTAAATCTGTTAATGTCCTCATGTTCTTGTATCAACGCTAGTCATTTCAACTCTTCCCTGCACCATCCAGTGCCACATTCTCACCAGTCTCAGAGTAAAAAAGTGAACTGAGCTGCCCTCAGAATTTATGGCATCTCGGATCACTGCTTCCTCTTTGCTTCTCACTTGGTGATAAGTTTGAGAAGATTCGATATGTCACCACTCTATTGAACTTGTTCAGGTGCATCACTGTGCTTAGCTTCTGGCCTGGTTTGCTTCTCACTGGTGGTGAACCTAAAAGGGATCTTGCCTCAGGAGAAGATTCGACCCACACATATGCCACCACAGCGGCTCTGCATTGAACTTGTGTCAGTAGTGTTATTTTTTGTTGGGGTGTGTGTGTGGGGGGTGGGGGGGGGTGGGGTGGGGGGGGGGGGGGGGAAACTTTTTAAGGCAAGAGCACCGTTGTGTACAGATGCACAGGACTGACTAGTTGCCGTCATGGCCGAGACCGGAGCGGTGGAGGAACGCCGCTTGATGAATGCCGCTGCTGAATGCTCAAGGTCAAAGGACCGCGCTTTTCGCAGCAACGGAAAATTCTCCCGCCCGGTTGCATTGTCACCACTGGCGCGGCTGGAATGGCCACTCACACTGGTACTAACCTTGCCATTTTCAAAGGCCGATCAATACCATCGCCAGCCGAGGCTTTGACTCTGACATCGGGGGGGGAGAGTGCAGGGAAGACAGCTGATGGATCATCATAGACCCATTTGTGTGTATCTATGGCTCTCATCTCTAGGGTCCAAATGCTAAATTGACATCTTGGCTCTCAACTGAAGGGAAGAGATACAGGAGCCCGAGAAACATCACTTCCCGTTTCAAGGACAGTCTCTTCCCTTCAACCATCAGAGCTTTGAACAACCCTGTACAACACTAACCACAGCCCTATCTCAATCCTGAACTAGTGTGGACTTTACATGACCAAGGGAGCACTGCGAAATTTAGTTACACTATTCTGGTCCGGTTTACTTGGTATAAGTGATCATTTCTTATATCTGTTGTGTTGTTGTGTTTCACGCATACGTAACACATTCCAAACTGCCCTTCCAGAAGCGAACAACACCAATGCAGTGTTTGCTGATTTCAGCAGCCTTATTAATCAAGGCTCGCTCGAAAGCTTTCTCTTCATTAACTCACGAACGTGGCTGTGGTCAGCAAAGCGAGTCGTTATTGCACTTGTGGGTTGCACTGGGGAAGGTGGTGGGAGAGCCACCTCCTTGACCGCTTACTGGCCTCTTCTGCCAACTTTGTTGGGCGTTAATCACAGTTTGTGGGTCCGGTGTTGTGTCGGTGCCAGACTGGGGCTGTGGTAAGGTTCCTTCCCTTAAAGCTGAAAATTAATGAACCAGATGTTTTTTTTTCCCATACGAGAATTGGCCAGGCAGTCGAGATGACCCCTCCCTAATCATCATCACTGAAACTGGCTTTCTAGTTCCAGATTTTATTCAATTTATTATATTTCAGCTTCAGTGAAGTGATTTGAACTCAAGTTCTAGATGATACTGGTTTAGTTTATCGTCACATGTACTGAGGTACAGTGGAAGGGTTTTTCTGTGTACTAACCAGTCAGCGGAAAGACAATACATGATTACAAATGAGCAGTGCACAGTGTACCGATACATGATAAAGGGAATAATGTGAATAACATTTAGTCTAAGATAAAGTTGCGTAAAGTCTGATTATAGATAGTCCAAGGGTCTCCAATGAGGGAGATAGTAGCTCAGGGCTGCTCACTCATTGTTGACAGGATGTTGCAGTTGCCTGCTTACAGCTGGGAAGAAACAGTCCTTGAACCTGGACATGTGCGTTTTCACACTCTATACCTCTTGCCTGGTGGCCTCTAGGCTACAGCCTCTAGTTTACAAATAACCTTACCACTGTGCCCCAAAATGCAAGATAGTGAGGAAATGAAAACAGTTTCTCTTTACAGAGCCCTATGTGACGAGCTGTGATGTGCTTGACTGCCTAAGCAGACAAAATGAACAGTGGGCTGCTCTTTATTGACCAGTCCTGCCACAATGGGCTGAATAGCCTCCCTGTGCCTTGTCAAGAGTTATTGAGCTAGTCTGGTCCTGGAGCTGACCCGTTTCACAATAACAAGTAGTTGACAAATTGAATGTCTTAGAAACAGACTTATGTGATAAACATGGGTTACAAGGTCACCTCTGCTGACTCTCTCGATGCTTTTGTAATCAGTTGGATTAAAGCAGCTTTCTGTCGCAAGTCATGTATTCTGTTAGCATTCAAAGCAAATATTGTTGCCTACACTATTGGGGGGGGGGGGGAAAGAGGAGGAAGAAACCATTGGAAGACGATTTAACCAGGGCACCATAGCCAGTGTGAAGTGAATGGAAGTGAAATGACTACTGCTGCCTCACAGCAACAGAGACCCAGGTTCAATCCTGACCTCGGGTGGCACTACATGGAGTTTGTACATTCTCCCTGCGACTATGAAAGTTTCCACCAAGTGCTCCAGTTTCCTGCCACATGCCAAAAGTGTGGGTTTGTTGGTTAATCAGCAAATTGCTTCTAATATAGAGGAAGTGATACTAGTGATCGACACAAAATGTTGAAGTAACTCAGTAGGTCAGGCATATCTCAGGAGAAGATGGATAGGATACGTTTCGGGTCGAGACCCTTCTTCAGACTGATGAGAGATTTCCTGTTTGGTATGTCAGGCTATTCTGCGATCTCTTCATGCATCAGTTTCACTGGTGGCATTTAGGAGAATGTTGAGAGACTAAATGAAGTTAGAAGCAGCAGCAGTCAATATGGAGCAACATGTTTATCCCAATTAGCCATGACCACACATTATTCCAAACACCTCTTCTACAGTTGTAACAAAGTGAGAACAAAACCACATAAGACAGCATCCCTCCACACAGAATGAGGATTCGTTTTATGCCAAAGAAATCAACACAGGCAGATGGACTTTCAAGGGAACAATGTGCATAGAGGAAATAATGACAGAGACCGGTATTTCGTAACATTAGTGAGATGGGATTACAAGTGATGTGGCTAGAGTTATACAACAAGAAAAAACATAGTTTCCATCGAGAACCTTTGAATACAAGGACATCAGCAAGCCTTGGATTGCTAACGACTTTCTGGGCAGTACATATCTTTTGGAAACAATGAAATACATGTTGATAATGAAGTAGAAAATCATAATCATCATAATCATACTTTATTAGCCAAGTATATTTTGCAACATACAAGGAATTTAATTTGCCATAGTCATACCATTAAAAACAGCAACAAAACATACAAAATACATTTTAGCATGAACATCCACCACAGTGACTCCCCCACATTCCTCACTGTGATGGAAGGCGAAAAAAAGTTCAATCTCTTCCCTTCTGTTCTCCCGCAGTCGGAGGCCTTGAGCCTTCTGTTGACGGGACAATCTTGGCCCCTGTAGCCGGAGGCGGGCCCTTTGTGTCGGGGCAATCAAGCTCCTGCATTGGGGGTGGAATCTAAGTTCCCCCGCGCCGGGCGGTCTACCCCGGGTCGGGGCTGGATGAAACCTTCTGTGACTGGAGCTTCCCGACATCACTCTATCCGAGATGGCGAGCTCCGCAATGTTGAAATCCCCAGGGACCTTTGGAGCGTTGATCCCAGGCAAGTCCACGTCCCCGCGGTGGGGCTCAAAGTCATTCCCGAGCAAGGCCTCCAGCTCCATAATGTTAGGCCGCAGAGCAACCGAGATACGATCGGAAAATAATCACATCTCCGGCAAGATAAGAGATTGAAAAAAAGTTTCCCCCGACCCCCTCCCCCACATAAAACAAACTAGAGGACATTTGCACAAACTTTTAAAACACACTAAAATAACAAAAAGGACGAAAAGACAGACAGACTGTTGGCAAGGCATCCATCGTACGGCACCCCCTGGTGGTAAAAGTTATATGTTGAGAACATTTGACTTATCCCTCGTCCCATGATCAAGCTAAAGCCATAATCTATTTCCAACCAATTGGAGAAACACAGTTCCCGTCTAAGACTTAACCTTTAAAAGAGTAATGAAGGAGAAACATAAATTTGTATTCCAACAAGAAATTGAACAGACTTAAACATTTGTAGATATCTGGCAAAAGCCAGCTTCTGCACCCAGTGCTTTAACTAAAAGAGGGCCATCATTTGATGATGAGATGAATCCTGTGATGGTTGGTTTTCAGGGTTATCCTGGATGGATGGTCCCAGCAGAATCAAATCTCCAAAGATAAACAATGGGGAATTTACAAGACAGTATTGGGCATGCATCCTAACTGGTCGCATCCAATGTTTTCTGAGCCTTCTCCCAACCTGCTTCATCACAATCTCTCAACATTTCCTTTCCCTCCCAGACATGCACGGAATGTATTTTGTTATTATCCCTGACATCCCTGGAAACAGTTCTAACATCAGCTGGCCCTACAGCTGACTCTGTAGTCATCTCTGACCTGTTCTGAACCAGGCTTCCCAGAGCAGCGAGTTGTGTGGTTCCAACCCTCTGTTGACATTTTCCAATCCGATTTTCCGTGCTCCCCTTTATCTTTACTCTTTGATTTCTCCAAGCCACTGCCCCTCCTGACCCAACCAGATAAGTAGTTTGTTTTCACCAACTCACCAGGGCTGATTGCCTGCCATACAGAGTCATTTGACTCTCTTGCTGGATGCAAAATCCTCAGGTCATTTTAAATACTTGGAAATAATTCCATTTTAGACTTTGAAAGTCCACCCTTCATGGCCCTCATTATGATGGACACAACAAAATACAGGCTTCCAAATATTAATCAGGATGCAGGGCACAAAGTACATCAGGATATAGAAAAAACATGCAAGAAAAACAATGTTATAGTGGTCATTGGGGGGGGGGGGGGGGGGGGGGGGGGGGGGGGGATTTCAATATGCATGTAGACTATGAAAATCAGGTAGGTATTGGATCCTAAAAGAAGGAATTTTCAGAATGAATTATGAGATGGTTTCTTACAACAGTTTGGGGTTGAGCCCACAAGGGAGAAGGCAATTCTGGATTTGGTGTTGTGCAAAGAACCAGACTTGATTAGGGAGCTAAAGGTGAAGGAACCCTATGGGACAGTGATCAATGACAGAATTCATCCTGCTATTTGAGAGGGAGCAGCAGAAATCGGAAGTATCAGTATTACTGTTGAGTAAAGGTAACTACAGGGGCATGAGGGAGGAGCTAGCTAAAGTTGATTGGAAGGGAACCTTAGCAGGAATGATGGTGGAGCAGCAACGGCAGATGTTTCTGGGACGATGCAGTATCGTTACATGCCAAAGAGGACAAGGACAAAGGACGAAGGACATTTATTGTCACGTACACCAATTGGTGTAGTGAAACAAGAAACATACCAAAGGGAGAATGTGGCCACGGTAGATGACAAGGGAAGTCAAAGACAGAATAAAAGCAAAGGAGAAGGCATATAACATGGCAATCATTAACAGGAGGCTGGAGGATTGAAGGCACTGAAAAAGCAGAAAGGAGAGAAAATATGCAGGTAGGCTATCCAATATTATAAAAGAGGAAACCAAAAGTTTTTTCAGATATAAAATGTAAAAGAGAGCAAAGATTGGACATTGGACAGTTGGAAAGTGGCACAGGTAAGTAGTAATGGGGAACAAAGAAACGGCGGGTGAACTGAATACGTTTTTTGTGATAGTGCAAGAGACCAGTCAGGGGGGCAGAAGGGAGTGCAGTCTTTATTACAGAGAAGGTGCTTGAGAAGCTGAAAGGTCTGAAGGTGGATAAATCACCTGGACCAGATGGATTCCATCCCAGGGAAATAGGTAGCTGGAGAGATTATGGAGACAGTAGTGATCTTTCAAGAATCAGTAATGGGTCCAGATGACTGGAAAATTACAAATGTAACTCCACTGTTTAAGGGAGCAAGGCAAAAGGACGTGATAGGCCAATTTCTCCAACTTCAGTGGTTGGTAAAAAAATTACAGTCCATTATTAAGGTTGAAGTTTCAGGGTACATGAAAGCACAAGATAAAATAGACCAAAGTCAGGATGTGAAGGGGAGATCTTGCCTGATAAATCTGTCGGGAGTTTTGTTCGTGGAGGTAACAAGCAGGATAGAGTCAGTGGCTGTTCTTTACTTTACTTTACTGTTCTTTACTTTACAGTGGCTTATCCCTTTGAGAATAGGGAAGATTCAAACGAGAGGACATGACTTCAGAATTAAGGGACAGAAGTTTAGGGGTAATATGAGGGGGAACTTCTTTACTCAGAGAGTGGTAGCGGTGTGGAATGAGCTTCCAGTGGAAGTGGTGGAGGCAGGTTCATTGGTATCATTTAAAAATAAATTGGATAGGTATATGGATGAGAAGAGAATGGAGGGTTATGCTATGAGTGCAGGCAGGTGGGACTAAGGAAAAAAAGTTGTTCGGCACGGACTTGTAGGGCCGAGATGGCCTGTTTCCGTGCTGTAATTGTTATATGGTTATATGGTTACTTGGATTTTCAGAAGGCCTTTGATAAGGTGTCACACATGAGGCAGCTAAACAAGATAGGTATTATAGTTATAGGTAGGGTATAGGTTAGAGTGGATGGATGGATAGAAGATTGACTGACAGAAGGGAAAGAGTAGGAACCCGGTGGGCTTCTCTGGCTGGCTGCTAGAGACTCGTGGCGTTCCACAGGGATCGATGTTCGGTCCACTACTTTTCACGTTATATGGTAATAATCTGGATGATGGAATTGATGGCTTTGTGGCCAAGTTTGCGGATGATATGAGGGTAGATGGAAGGGCAGGTAGTGTTGAGGAAGCAGGAAGGCTGCAGAAGAACTTGGACAGTTTGAGAGAGCGCGGGCAAGGAAGTGGCAAATAGAATATAGCATAGCAAAGTATGGAGTTATGCACTGGTTGAAGGAATAAAGTTGTAGACTACTTTCCAAATGGGGAGATAATTCAGAAGAAGGAGGTGCAAAGGGATAACCTTTGGAACCTGTTAATGTCAGACTGTGCACAGGGAGGGCATTGATACACAACTTGTTGTCATCTTCACAGTCCTCATTGTTGATTAGAAACTACCAGTTTGCTGCCACAAATATTGCCTATTGATTGGTCTTCAATTGAATGTTATTCTGAAAACACAGGTCTCCCGATCTGGATAAGCAGATACACTGGTTAAGGAGCCTAGTATTAAACCAGGGTCTGAAACTTAGAACCAGGCCTCTCAGGAATAAAGTTATCAAACACTGCTACTCCTGGGAATGGTACCAGACACCAGGCAAATCAATAATTTTGAGTTTAAAACAGTGGTTCCCAACCTTGTTTTGGCCATGCCCCACCTAATCACCTCTAAAATCCTGATCCTGAAACCCGCCCTTTGTTCCCCAAATCCTGATGCCCCCCCCATGTGGTGATATATAATTCTTATAATTTAAAAAGTGAATTCCGTTTCAGCTGAAGAAGCTTAAAATGCCAATACCTTGGTTTAAACAAGCTTCAACAGAACATGGCATCCATGAAAAAGAAAAATGAAATAAACAAAAGACAGTTAAAGTTCTGAGAAATTACTAAAAAATTGTTTAAAAAAAGAAAAAAACATTAGGTGGAAATTGCCCCCCTTAAAAATCAAATTGCCCCCCTATGGGGCGTACGCCCCACGTTGGGAACCACTGGTTTAAAAGCTTTGGGTAATAAATCGCTGAATAATTGCATTGTATCTGGCACAAGAGATGGGCAAGAGATCAGTCATAATAAGCTTAATGAATGGCGGATCAGACTCAAGGGGCCGAATGGCCTACCCCTTTTCTAATCTTGCATTCTGAAAAAGCAGTGCAACTTTGCAGCTGTTGATCAAGACTGTAACGCAAATAATTTATCAACACAATTTCAATCCAAAACCAAGGAATGATTATTTTTTATTATTTATATATAAATCACAAAGGTAAACATCAATGGGAAGTTAAAAAAAGTTATCAATTTGTAACTAATTCATTTGCTTTGAACCTGATAATATTGGCATTTTCACTATTACTGTTTACACGGATGGCATAAATATATCTGCAAAAGTGGTCCTTATTTTGAATAGCGGAGGAAGTGTATTTAAAACTGTCAAAGGAGTTTATAATGCAAGGGATCCACAAGTTATTTATTAATATCTGAGAAATCTCAAATAGTTTTAATATCACAATTTAATATAGGTGAAAAAGACTTTGTAAATACAATCTCAGAAGTTACATTACAGAATGTTAGAATGCAGATTGAAGCGAGTGGGGACATTCCCCCATTCGCTTCCCATTTCCATTAGACACCATTGCTTTGCTGCAAGCCCACTGGAGAACTCCATTTGCACGCCGAGGACTTGTTTATATGTGGAAATAGTGGGGGAGGAATTCCAAGGCACTTCTGGTAAAATCTCTCCACTGGACTGGAAAAGTTCCAAGGAATTTCCCAGTCCAACATTAGTATTTTTAAATATATAAATCCACTTTTCAAGTTTGAATTTAACAATCTCCTGTTCTTAGTAACAACTGAACACTTTCAACCATACTCCATCCAAAATTAATTGACCAGTCCCTGCTAGCATCAGTATCTGGTGCAAACAATAAGGTCCCTACAGTCTTATTCTGACTCACCACCACCTCAACAGTGCAAGTCCATGCTCTCTCGTGCTGCCTTGGTTCCTGGCTGGGCAAAGTGTACCCCAATTGGTCTTACTATATTCCCGTGAGTTAGCAAGACTGGATTAAGGTGTAAAAGGACAGAAATCAGGTTCCACTATCTAGGCCAGGGGACAAAAGAGTAGGTGAGGACTGAAATGTCTGTTAGCTCTACAGCATTTATCAATAGTAAATTAAAACTCATCCTGGCACAAGGTGCAACTACAATGTCAATGCTCAAGACCTGGCTACATCAAAACTATTGTGTTCTGTAGTGGTGAATCATTTCCATAGTTATAATTAACAGTACCACCATTTTAGACTACAGGTGCACACATTGCACAGTACTGCCTCGAGCACTTTGTGCATTCAGCAGTATAATATTTACATAGCTTAGAACTTAAAAAGCACTAACTGACATAATTTAGGGAAACTACTTGGAACAACAATCTGGGCCCTGTAAACTACATCATCTTTGAAAAAAAAAAACACTTAAAGAAAACAAAAATCATAACTTGTATAAATCCATGAAACATACAAAACAATTAACTAAATACATGAGATTCAGCGAAGAGACACTGATTAACATTTCCATTCCTGGTGCATTATTTAATGGAAATACAGAGCCAATTGTTGCCACATCACTTTATAAACTGCAGGAATGCACATGAACAGCATCAAATTTACAAACACCCAACATTTCATTAGGGTTAACAATCTGGCTAATTAACAATTGCCCAAGCATGTGATCACCAAATTGACCACCAATTAAGCCTTTTTTCTGCAACTTCTAAAACAATTTAAACAGAGTACAGTAGCTGATTTTATTCCAATCATTTCA
Source organism: Leucoraja erinaceus (assembly GCF_028641065.1). Classification (NCBI taxonomy): domain Eukaryota; kingdom Metazoa; phylum Chordata; class Chondrichthyes; order Rajiformes; family Rajidae; genus Leucoraja; species Leucoraja erinaceus. The sequence continues at coordinate 38,257,593 of NC_073379.1, read as the reverse complement.
TCCACTTGAGTGCAAAGTAAAATAACTTCACCGATTCATATAGATACACATTTTCATTTGGCACTAACATATTGGACCACACTGAGGAATGCATTCCAAAGGACAGCTATATTTCCATGTTATGCCCAATTCATGTACCTCCTAGTATTTAAAAGTGATTCTTTTATGTATTTAAGAGAGATTCTATAGGGAATATTCTCATTCCTGAAATTCCAAAAGAACTCTAGACAAGGAAACGTTTACAAGGCATATAGGATAGAATTCACTAAATGAATGCCTGCAACTGTTATTATGAAGGGGAATGCACCAAATATTAAAGTATGCTTTGGCACACATGACACACAATACAGCATGGGTACTTGACAGGACTATTACCTTTTCAACAAAAAGATGTTACACACAAACGAGGCAGTTCATTTATCCAAACATCTGGTATCAGTCCAGGTGGATCAACATAAGGCATCTCCTGTAGCCAACGAAACCCAAAGAACTAATACCTGTTCACAAAGATCATACCCAGACATCAGAATTTTTTTTTTAATTTGTCAATATTTTTTAAACATTACTTTGAAATGCAAAATTCAGACCATGTTAAATAGTTCACCTTTATTTTATGCTGACAAAAAATTATTTATTCCAAGATGTTTTTATTTCCATTTATTAACTGTAATAGTCATGAGTATGAAGAGCTTAATTAGCAGCAAACAAAAATCAATATTGTCAGCCAAGCTTCAAATAATGAACTATTTATTCAAGAGGTCTTAAATTGTCTGCAATTTGAGAATTTCACTCAAAGAGCTCGACTGCCAATACTGAATCAATATTTTGCACATTACATGTCCATAACCTTTTACACAGTTATATATAGATGTGTTTGGAGTGCCAAATATTAGAAGTAAAACAATTGGCTCAAATTGGGACTTGCGAAGTAGCTTTCAAAATAAGAGGGGAGTATAACAGGCACATTTTAAACTTTTATTAATGGCTTACAAAGTTTGTCAGTCCCGTAAGAAAAGCCTCCATGGGCTCCCATGCTCCTGGGAAAACTTGCCATAAATTGAAAGTACTTCCAGTCTTTAAAAATGTATTTTCTATTCAGTGGGTACTGACAACAAACAATAATATGTGGAATTCTGCCTGCTATGCAAAAGTCCATCCCAAGCATGCTAATGGGTTGAATAAAATAAGTTTATTATGTTTTTACAAAGCCTCAACTTCTACAGCTAAATGCAGTTTAGCAAGTAATACAACACAAGTACTTAGGACTTCAACCCATTACTAAAGGTGAATCACACTAGGTCCTATTAAAACAGAAATATTTGTCAACAGTCTCTCGCATTAGTTTGTGTATTGGTCCTGATGCTAGTGTAGCATTTAGTCTTCAGGGATCTCCTTGCGCACATCTGGAAGGCTCCAATATCCTAGATATCTTGCAAAGGACAACTGCAGCTCATAGGCCTCCACTTACACCATTGAATGATCATTGTGTATCCCGCTCAAGATGGTATGGTTGAGGGAGGAGGCCGAGCGATCTGAACCTTCCGCAGCTCCATTGCTGGTCTCGTTCCGCTGGCAGCACAGGATCTGCTTGAAGGTGGCGCTCATTTCCTTGTCGCGGTAGGAGTAGATGATGGGGTTCATCGCAGAGTTGAATTCGGCCAGCAAGAGGAAGAACTTCTCGTACGTCAGGACACTGCAGTCAGGGCAAAACACATCGAGCAACAGCAAAACTAGCCCCGGAGTCCAGCAGATGATAAACGCCCCTAAGCAGAAGAGAAAACAAACACTTAGTATTCCACAAAGAACTTGCAGTATGACTAAAGATAAACAAAAAGCACTCAGTGGGTCAGGCAGCATCTCTGGAGAAAAAGAAAGGCAATGTTTCGGGTCAAGTCTCTTCTTCAGGCAGTATGACTAAAGATAAACAAAAATGCTGAAAGTAACTCAGTGATAAAGGAAACAGGCCATTGTTATCTCTGGAGAAAAAAGGAGAGGCAATGTTTACGGGTCAACTCAGTCTTCTTGTGTCAGGCTGAGGATCAGGAGGAAAGGGATTTATATAGATTCAGTGATGTAGGGAGATATATATAACAACATGAATGAAAGATATGCAAAAAAAACAGTGATAAAGGAAACAGGCCATTGTTTGTGACGGCTAGTTTAGGCCAGGGAACTACACCGACTGTTAACTGTGTTTTGGTGTTTGTGGCCCTTAGAAGCCAGGATTTATAAGTCATCCACCTTTTAACATCTCACTGACAAATAGAAAGAAGCCACACACATCTCACTGATAAATACACCATAATCCTAGGATTAAAAAACTAGTCACTAATGGTGACTGGATTCTATAGTGTTCACATGACTTTTAAGGAAGGAGAATTGCATCTGGTCTACATTCAATCACATTGCCATGGTTTCTGGAGTTTAATTGTAATTGCCTCCTAAAATGGCTAGTAAGCTCTTCGGAACAAGGGTGATTAAAGGCAGAATTTGGACCAGCCCCTCATGGCAGTTATACAAAATGTCAGCAAGGCCAGATTTGGAGTATTGTGTTCAGTTTTGATCTCCCTGCTATAGAAAAAAATGTTACAATGTACAAAAGAGTTGCAGGGTTTGAAGTACAGGGCGAGGTTGGGCAGGCTAAGACCTTATTCCTTGGAGCGCTGGAGGATCTTATAAAGGTGTATAAGATCATGCGAGGAATTGGGTAGATGCACAGAACCTTTTACCCAGTGTACAGGAATCAAGAATCAGAGCTCATACATTTAAGACAAGAGGGGAAAGATAGGACCCCAAGGAGCAACTTTTTCCATACAGGGAGTTGTGGATATATGGAATGAGGTGCTAGAGGAGGTAGTTGAGGCAGGCACTATAACAACATTTAAAAGACATTTAGACAGGTACATGAATTGGAAAGGTTTGGAGGGATATGGCCAAACACAGGCAGGTGGGACCAGTGTAGATGCGACACCTTGGTCAGTGTGGGCAGGTGGGCCCAAAGGGTCTATTTCCTTGCTGCATTGGAAAAAGGTCAGATTATCCCAAAAATGCACAATGGCATTTCAGGGATAACTGATGTAACTTCCACTACAATGATCAAAGACGTTACATAGGGAAACATGCAATTTAATGTGCACAGCACAAAACTCATGCCAGAAGTACAAGCAAACCCATGTAGGAATTACTACATTCATCACTCCCTTTAATAACTCAGCCTTAAAATTTCAAGGATCGTTTCCATTGTTCCTTATGAAATCTTATCTAAGAAAATATTTTGCCTCATCTCATTCTGAAATGGGGACCCCTATATTTTTAAATCAGGGCCCCTAGCTCTACCAGGGGAGGAATCAGCCTCTCCACCTCCACCTTACAGAGATCCCTCAGGATCTTATATTTTCAATCAGATTCCCTCTCAGCATTCTAAACTTCAACAGATGCAATCATCCGAGTTTTTTTCTCATGACCCCACCTATTCCAAGTACTAGTCCAGTAAACTTCTCGAAATCACTTCCAATACATTTACATCTATAAATAAGGAGATAAATACTGTAAACAATCTTCCAAATGCGAATTGATAAATGCTCTATATAACTGAAGTGTAACCTTCCTACATTTGTATTCATTTTCTCAAATACAAAACAATAATATTTAACTTTCCTAGTTACTCTGTCTCTGCACACCAATGTTTTATGAATCTTTCACAAGGATGCCCTCATCCCTTTGTATCTCATAGCTCTGCGATCTCCCAGCAATTAGGTAAAATGCTTCTTTACTTTTCCTGGCCAAATCAACAATTTTACATTTTCGCATATTAACCCGTCAACATTGCTTTGTAGGATATAAGATGGCTACAACCTGCCTTCCTATCTTTGCTTTATCAGCAACCATACGTTCAGTAGCCTTTCGCCAGGTAATTTGTGCAAACTCCAAATTGACTTGTTGCTTCCTCGGTTATTTCAGGGAGTGGGGACTTTTCATTGCTTCTTTGTACTCTTCAACAACCCGACATCCAAATACACCATGTCGGTCCACTTAAAAAGTCAAAGCCCCGACCAGATTCCTGGGGTACACTATTGGTAACAGTTAGTCAACCAAAGAGGGTACACAAAATTGCTGGAGAAACTCAGCGGGTGCAGCAGCATCTATGGAGCGAAGGAAATAGGCGACGTTTCGGGCCGAAACCCTTCTTCAGTCAACCAAAGAGATCAGTTTACTCTTCATGATTAAATTTATGATTAAATTAGTTTACAGTTTATGATTGAGTCTGAAGAAGGGTCTCAACCCGAAACTACGCCCATTCCTTCTCTCCAGAGATGCTGCCTCACCCGCTGAGTTACTCCAGCATTATGTGTCTACCTTCTAGATCAGTTTACGCCTTTGCTGTTTTCTGTTAGTCAGCCAACAGAAAACTCTATACCAATATGTCAATTCCTGTACCACAGGCATTTATTATTCACAACAATTGAATTAGCACCTCTGTCAAATGCCTCTGGGAACACAAGTACAATACATCCACTGCATCCCATTTATCCACAGCACCATGGTTCTTTACAACTGAAACAGGCAGCACTGTGTGGTCAGTTTCTTGAAATGGATCACTTCACAAATGAAACCCTTCATTTGTCAATTGTAAAACTATCCATGTGTTTTAAGTAATTTATTTCTCAGTTGTACCGTATTAACAAATTTCAACCCCATTCGTCTCACAATTCTGGTGCAATTTGTATTAGAATTGCAATCAGACCCAAAGTGGAAAGTACAGGCCACCCCAGAGACTTGAACACAACAATCTCAGTCAACCATTCATTGCAGGACGGACCTGGGGAATGCTGACCTACCAGAATCGGTGGCATTACCCTTCCTTCCCTCACCCCCACAAAGACATTAAACCAAGTCCCTGACATTAAACCAGTCTGAAGAATTGTCAAAATGTCTCTACCTATCCCTTAGATCTCCAGAGATGCTATCTGACCCACCGAGTTTCTCCAATATTTTGTGTTGTTCCCTGACATTCAGCCAGAAAAACAAAGCACTGTACAGAAGACACAAATGACTGCAGCTGCTGGATTCAGCAAGTCTAGCAGCACCTGTGGAAGGAAATGTATAGGTGACATTTTGGGTTGGAACCCTTCTTCAGAGGGTGAAGAGAAATGGTAATGATAAGAAGGGAGGGTCAGGAGTTTGCACCCATCATACAACTCTCCCACCCCTTACAACTTTCTCCCACCACTCCGTCACCCTGTACCTTCCCTCCCCATCTGATCAGCTTCTACCTCTTCCTACTCAAAGTCCATTTCTCTTTTAACCCTCCCTTTTTCCCTTCCACCCATATATCTCCCCTCCAGCTTTATATTTCATTCTTCTCCTTCCTTTCATATCTGACATCCCTTTAACTCCATTTCACCTCTAGCCTTTGTCATTTACTCCAACAATCTGCCAATAAAGTCCCCCTCACCTGCATCCACCTATCCCTTAATCGACAAAAAACTGGAGAAACTCATTGGGTGAGGCAGCATCTATGGAGCGAAGGAAATAGGCAATGTTTCGGGTAAAAACCCTTCTTCAGACTGATGTGGTGATGGGGGGGGCGGGGGGTTGAGAGAGGGGCGGGAAGAAGAAAGGAAGAGGAGCCAGTGGGCTGAGGGAGAGCTGAGAAGGGGAGGAGAAAATATCCACCTATCCTTTGCCAGGTTTTGTCCTCTACTTCATCGGTTTGAACATGAACAAGGGTCCCAACTGGAAACATAGTCTATCCATCCCCTCCACAGATGCTGCCTGACCCTCTTAATACCTCTGGCACGTGGGTTTTTATTTTGCCATTTTTGGAAGTGGGCTCTGCACTTACAATTGCTAACATTTTCCGTGCTGTAAGATTGGTTGAAGTTCAAAAGCACCCCACTGGCTGTCAACTATTAAGAGAAGTCATTGTTGGATTCCAACTAATTCACTAACGTCCTTCGGAAAATTCTGCCTTCCTTCTGGTCTGGCTCATCCCACATACAACTCCCGAATCTGAATTGCCCTAATAGCTCATCAAACCTCTTGGTTCAAGGGCAGCATGCATTGCCTTTGCCAAGCAACACCCATGGAAAAACAACAAAAAACAAAAGCCAATCTTGGACAAAAAATAATATTTGCTCCAAAATCTTTACTGCGTCTTGGGAAAAGCAAAGCCTATGTTTTCTGTTGCAATCAATGACGCAAATGAGAAGACGTCAGAAACCAGCTGCACATTTTTGTGTGCCTTTATAAACCAAAAATAAATTTAATCGATTACTACAAGAATATGTACAATACAAAACAATAGCAAACCCACCAGTACAAATGAAAACAAATATTCTTAAATTTTCAAATATACTAAGTATGAAACAACTATGTTACAATTTGTGTGTGCCCTTGTGCAAGATACTTTATACAAAATGGAATGTGAAGGTTGTAGCAATGAGCCAAGAAAGTAGCTAGTCAACTGGAGCCCACGCTATTTCAGAGCTGGGAGGTGGACGAGCAGCGGAAGCATTATTATTGCTGCAACACCACCCACTGCACACCCTTTCCTATCCAAAGCAAGCATTAAGTCCCAAGGTGCCTGAAAAGACATCTGCTCGGATTATGTAGTGGCCTCAATTTTTACCTCGTCCTCGTTTGCAAAACTACTCCATCCTCACATCCTTCACCTTCTCTAAAAACCAACAGGTCATCCAACCCCAAACTGCTCTGCTCAGAGTAAAAATCAGATTTGTTCCGCCCTCACCCCTGGACTCCCTGACCTACACTGGCTCTCAGTGAAGCAAACACAAGTTTAAAATTCTCACTCATTCTCAAGTCCTTCCATGGTCACATCACATTACAGCAGTGGCATCGCAGAGCTGAGAATAATTAACATCAAGTAACAACCATTTTCCTTGGTGTGAAATATGCCTCCAACATTGGTGTGTTCTCCATTTGTGCCGACTGACTTGTGTTTTATCAAGTTTTATTTTTTAAAGTCACACTTGGTAAATGCTATCATGATTTCAATGGTATTTATTCTCAACTCACCACTAAAATTCAGTTGTTGGACCAATGATGTGATGAAGTCGGGGTGGGGAGAAGGGGGGGGGGCGAGGACTGTGCCTGGGAAAAGGGGAGCAAGGGGTATGGTGACAGGGTTGTCAGTATAGGTTTACATATTGCCCATGTGCACCAATTAAATCAGATAATACTACATCTGAATACAATCAAGCAAGTAGAAAAGGGTAAAATACCAGAGTGCAGAATATAATTTATCAGCATTACAGCTCCAGAAAATAGTCCAATGTCCACAATAAGGTAGGTTGGAAGATCAGGATTATGCCCTAGCTTATGGGAGAACCATTCAGAAGTCTGATAACGTTACTTGGGATGACAAAATGTTCCTAAACAGAGATGAGCAATCATATGAACGGGCCCTAGCAGCGCACATGTCACTGACAGGTCTGACCTACGCAGCTTCATCCTCAACATCACAAGTCCATGATTGCGCATATCAAGTCCTGGAGCCACTACTATTTGTCTACTGCCACAATAGATCCAAAAGGGATGCGATTTTGCTGGCTTCCCACTCTGCACTGAACCACCTGGACAATAGAAACACACATGTAAGGCTGTTGTTCATCACCATCATCCCCTTCAAACTTGTTATCAAGCTTGGTGAACTGGGTCTCTGCACATTCCTATAGGGTGATTTCACCAAATGTCAAATGAGCGTAGATCCCCTCACGTGACCGAAAAATTTAACTGGAGGACATATGTCACTTTGGTGCATGTTAGTGAATGGGGAAACACGCACTTTCACACCCGTTAAAAACATGGAAAACGGCCGATTTTTTAGCTGAAATTTTCTGTGCTAGTCGGGGTGACCGGGAAGCACAGCGACCTAAATTTTCAGGCAAAAAAAAGATAGAAAGTAAGGTAATTACAAGAGGGAACTGAAGGTGGTAAAACAGCGGAAGTGAACAGCAGACATTTGCCGTGGAGATTTAAAGGTCCAAAATATCGGGAATTATAGCGTTTGCTCGCTGAATTTCATCAAAAGTAAGGCATTATTAACTTTTGATGAAATTCAGCGAGCACACGCGATAATTCCCAATATTTTGGACCTTTAAATCTCCACGGCAAACGTTTTCCATGTTTTTAACGGGTGTGAAAGTGCGTGCTCCCCATTCACTAACATGTACCGAAGTGACATATGTCCTCCAGTTAAATTTTTCGGTCACGTGAGGGAGGATCTACGCTCATTTGACATTTGGTGAAATCACCCTATGCAGCCGGATCCTCGATTTATTCATCAGTAGACCACAATCGGTACAAATTGGCAACAACATTTCTCCCTCGATAACCATCAGCACAGAACCACCCAAGGGCTGTGTGCTCAGTTTCCTGCTCTTCTCATTCCGTGGCAATGGCTGCGTGGCCACACCGTTCAAATGCCATCTTTTCATTTCACCAACACCACTATTATTGGGCGAATTACAGGTAAGGACAAGTCAGAGAATACAAGGAAGATTGATCATCTGATTGAGTGTTGCGAAAACATCTACCGTGCTCTCAACGCCCGGCCAAGAATCTGATTGTTGACTTTAGAAGAGGGAGGCTAAGAATCAACAAACTTGTTTTCATCAACAACTTCAGGTTCGTGGCTCTGCATTTCTCTGAAGATCTGCCTGGATCCAGCACATCGATGCAATTATAAAGAAACACATCGATGCAATTATAAAGAAACCACATCCACGCCTTTACTTCCTTAGAAGATTGAGAACATTCGACATGTTGCCAAACACTGTCTTGAACTTCTTCAGGTATACTGTAGAAAGCATTTTGATTGGTTGCATCAAATTCTAGTTCAGCAACTCGAATACCCAGGAATGGAGATTACAAAAAGTTGTGAACACTGACTGGTCCATCACAGGTACTCAGCTCCCCACCATCGAAGGGATCAAAAAAAGGCCCCGCATCAGCAAGGACCCACTCCACCCTGAACCAGGTTCTCATTTCACTGCTGCCATCAGGAAGAACATACAAGGCTGAAAACTGTGACCTCCAGGTTCAAGACCAGCTTCTTCCCAATAACCATAAGGCTCTTGAATACAGCAAACACTAACTAAACTATGAGGTTGCACTAATGACGTAGGTCTTTTTTTGCAATAATGTTCGAGTTCTTTAATGTATTGATTTTTTTTTTTGTTTATGATATCTAGGAGTACTGCATTTATGGGCCTGTTATACTGTTACAAGCAAGAGGTTTTTTTCGTTCTATTTTCAGTACAAATGATAATTATATTTTCTTGGCATACATTATTCCTCTTGCCACGCGGACTCAGGGCAAGTAGCCAGGTGTCATGATTTTGGATTACCCAAAGTTTACTTCTCTTGTAACCTCAATGCTGAGGGGACTATTAGTTAACAAGGACACATCCATGCACCACTGATTCAGCAGTGGCATCTGCTCTTGCTAAGATCACCAGAAACCCAGTCAGAGGGCCGAACTGAACCAGACTGGACACATTGGTGTGTGGATGTGTCCTATGGATCCCTTCAATGGTGGGGTGGTCAGTACCTAGAAACACAGAAAAATAGGTGTAGTAGGCCATTAGGCCCCTCGAGACAGCACCACCGTTCAATATGATCATGGCTGATCATCTAAAATCAGTACCCCGTTCCTGCTTTTTCCCCCATATCCCTCGATTCCTTTAGCCATAAGAGCTAAATCTAACCATGTGATGGACCGCATATTGTCACACAACTTTTTGCCTCAAACCTCCGTGAAAATCAGCAGGTCAGTCAGCCTCTGTGGAAGGAATGGACTGGCAACATTTCAGGTCAGGGTACTTCTTCAGGCAGTCCAGACAAGGGTCCCAACCCAAAATGGGCTCATACATTCCCTCCACTGATGCTGCCCGACCTGCTGCGTTCCTCTTGCAGTGTGTTATGGTCAAGATGCCAGTATTTGCATTTTCGTGGGCCTTAAAACCCTGCTGCCTTCCTCCCAATACTCTGATTTACAGAGGTTCCAAAGATTATCAATAGCTGCCACCATCTCCCTTCACCGTTACAATCTCGTCCACCATGAATTATCTTCCAGATTTGCACCTCTGTAATTATGGCCTCTTGATCATTACCATTTCAGTGCGTCCACTGTCAACAGCTGTGCCTTTAAGTTCAAAGTATTTGAATTACTCCTTATTACCTGTGCATAAAACTAAGTATTTGTTCATACCTCCCATAACCCCTAGTACATCTCAATGGAACATGGCTTTTGGGAATACAGGGGCATTTTGGACTGTATTGACTATATTATTGTTGCTGTCATGATCCAGGTCCCTGCAGTAATGTAACGATGGCCTGCAATAGGACAGCAAAAGGTGGCAATGGGTTTTGAAGTTTTGCAGTGGCCACAAAGCCATGCAGTTTTCCCTTTAGCATAATAACATCTCTCGCCATGACTTTCTGATGTTCCCTTTCCCAGTCTTGTATTATTCCTTGCCAGTGGATTAAGTTTCCCTATCAACATTTTAAAAAATTGCAGCCAAATCACCCTTAACCTTAAAAATTAGAGGAAATTCTAGTCAATGAGGCTTATGTCATGTCGCCTCATTGTCTAGCCCACAACACTTGTAATTGAAAAGCAGGAATAGCCCCAAATGTGGATCTATCAGTCTTCGTGAAGGGTTAGCAGCTTCCTGGCAGCTTTTGGGTTATTTCTGCAGGGTTTCTCACTCAATGACTTCAAGCTGATGAAGTAATGCAGAGCGTTTCCAAAGGGTAATCCAGAGAGTGGAGTCTGCCATGTGGATTTGTTCTCAAAGTGGCTGATGCACTCCCTCCTTAATAGTCAAGTAAAAAAAACTTCACTTTCAGGGGTGAAGTTAGAAAATACCACTACAGAGTGGTAGAGATTCAAAGCTTTCGTCTGAAACCTGCAACTGATGGTTGGGGCAATCGGTAGTTTTGAATCTTATAAATGCAAAATGTATTCAAGGATATTGGCAAAAGAGTTTATTACTCTGATCTCATTGTTTGTTGGAACAAGCTCAATGGGCTGAATGGTCTGCTGGAAGATTGCTCCCGATGTTGGGGAAGTCCAGGACAAGGGGTCACAGCTTAAGGATAAGGGGGAAATCCTTTAAAACCGAGATGAGAAAACCCGGTAGGCGGCGCGGCTCTGGCCAGCAGCGGCCTCTGCAGCCTGTCCGCGTTTTTATTATTTTTTGTCTGTGTTTCTGTGTAGTTTTTGTTATTTTATGTTGGGGTGTGTGTGTGGGGGGGTGGGGGTGGGGGTGGGAGGGGGGGGGAAACTTTTTGAATCTCTCCCTGCACTGAGACCCGACCTTTTCTCGTCGGGTCTCAGTCGTCGTTGAGGCCGTAACGAGGAGCGGCCTCCAACAGGAAGAGACCGGGGACTCAGGTGTCGACTCACCTCACCGTCGCGGAGCTGGCCGGGTCCGGAGCGGTGGAGGAGCGCTGCTGCTGCTGCTGCTGCTGCTGCCGGAGAGTCGGAGGCTCTCTACAGGTCTGTGGACGACGGCGCCGAGCCCACGGCTCCCTGGGGGGGAGACCGCTTTTCGGGGCTTCTGCGGCGGCGACTTCTCCCGCCCGAGTTGCGGGGTCGAAGAGCTCCTGGAGCAGGGCCTGACACCGCTGCCCCGCGCGGCTGGAATGGCCGCGGACTCTGCGAGCGCACACCGGGGGCACCAACACCAAGACCCGGTGTGCGACCTCGCACCACCCGGCGTGGCTTTAATGGCCGCGGGACAATCGCCATCGCCAGCCGGGGGCTATGACTTTGACTCTGACATCGGGGGGGGGGGAGAGTGCAGTGGAGAGATACGTTTATTTGGCCTCCATCACAGTTATGTGATGGATGTTTATGTTAAATGTAATTATGTTGTGTCTGGGGTCTATTTGTGTGTTATGTATGGCTGCAGAAACGGCATTTCGTTTGGACCTCCAGGGGTCCAAATGACAAATAAATTGATTCTGATTGATTCTGATTCTGATTCTGATGAGAAGAACCTTTTTCACACAGAGAGTGGTGAATCTCTGGAACTCTCTGCCGCAGAGGGTAGTCGAGGCCAGTTCATTGGCTATATTTAAGAGGGAGTTAGATGTGGCCCTTGTGGCTAAGGGGATCAGAGGGTATGGAGAGAAGGCAGGTACGGGATACTGAGTTGGATGATCAGCCATGATCATATTGAATGGCGGTGCAGGCTCGAAGGGCCGAATGGCCTACTCCTGCACCTAATTTCTATGTTTCTATGTCTCCTGATCCTCTGTTACAAAAGAACTCGGCAATCCAGTATGCAATTTTCTGATATCCAGCAATTATGAAATATTCAGAAGCTTAAACAAACTTTAAAAATATTATTATAATCTAAACGTTAAAAGTACATTTGTTTGGAATTTGCAATTTTTTGGCTGGTGGCCAGATTATAGTAGTACCAACCACTAGATGGCAATCGATGTTATAGTGGTTGGTAGACGTGTTAAATTCAGGCTAGTTCTAACCATGGCCACAGTTTATTTGCTGTAAAAATCCTCTGACTCCGCAATGTTCTGAGATCTCAATGGTGCTACACAAAAGTGAGCCGCTGTTTAGGTTTAACTGTTGTAAAGCAATTCAGAGTTACACAAGAAAGAAACAAGCCTTTCAGGCCAACTCATCCATGCCAACGAAATTACCTCCATCAGTTCCATTTGCCTGCATTTGACGCATTTCCCTCCAAACCTTTCCTATCCACAAATCTGTCCAAATGTCTTTTAAACATTATAACTGTACCCACCTCTACCACTTCCTCTGGCAGTCGATTCCATGTACCCACCATCCAGTTTGAAAAACTTATCCCACTGATCCCTTTAAACCCCCCCAATTCCCCTTAAACCTTTGCCTTCTAGTTGTAGACTCCTCTATTCTTGGAATGAGACTACGACCATTCCCTTTATCTGTGCCCCTCATGATTTTATAAACCTCTCTGCAGTCAGCTTCCTTCGCTCCAAGAAAACAGGCTCAGCCTATCTAGTCTCTTGCAATTCAAGCCCTTCAGTCCCAGCAAAATTCAAGTGAACCTTTTCTGCAGCCCGTCTTAAATTACTTCCTTCCTTCCTAAAGCATGGCAACCAGAACAACACACAATAATCCAAGTGTGGTTTCGCCAGCTCCGTGTCTGCTTGTCATATGACATTCCTCATTCTTCCACTCAACACCTCTTCAAATGAAAACAAGCATGCCATACCTTTTGCAGTACCGTGTCTACTTGCAATGCCATGTTCAGGAAATATGTACTTATACCTCTAGGTCACTGTTCTACAACACTCCCCAGTTCCCTGTAATTTACAGTGCAAGTCCTGCCAAAATACATCACTTCACACTTCGTTAAATACCATCTGCCTATTTTTTCCACTTCCTTTGCTGATCTGTATCTCGTTGTAACCTTAGATGACTTCCTCATGACCCACCACATCATCAATTTGGGTGTCATCCACAAGCTTAATCATGCCACCTACTTTGCAGTCCGAATTATTTGTCTATGGCAAACACAGGTGACCGTAGCACCCATCTCTGCTGCACACTTCCTGCGTTGCAATCTGGAAAAAACAACTCTCCTCTGCCCGCTGGCTGCTTCCACCAAACCAATTTTGCTTCCAGCTGACTATCTACCTTTGGCTCCCATGTGATCTCACCTTCTGGAACATGTCAAATCTTGTCAAAAGCTTATGTGGACAACATTTACCACCCTGCTCTCGTCAATCCTCGTCACCTCTTCCAAAAACCCAGATCTGTGCAACATGATTTCCCACGGACATCAAATACTTTAACATCTAGAAATTCCTGTCACATGCGCCAACAAAACATAGCAACAGGTTTGCCAACTGAACGGCCTCCAAAACATTGATCTAAAAATGCTGCTAATTTCCCCAAGCTGAGCACAACACAGCCACTGCTATATGTGTGTGCTGGCAGCCAGGGAGGGAATTTTATCCCCTGTTGACCACTCTATTTCAGGACATGGGTAAATGTGTTCCCATCAGGGTAGCAAAGGTTAAGGGGAAATGTGGTCATTACTAAGGAGAATTAGTAATTTGCCCATTGCATGTCTTTCCCAGTAGCAAAACATGCAATGGGCAAAGGAACCCAAGGGGAGATGAGAGGAAATAAATGAATTATATCATTTGTAAAATGGAACGCAAGTCATGAAAGAGTTAACAATACGATAGAACTTTATTTAGCCTAGGAGGGAAATTGATCTGCCAACAGCTTTAAAGCACAAGATGCATGAAACATGAAATTAAAGGGAGCAGATGCGATAGTAACTTTCAAAAGGGAAGTAGACCCATGCTCAAAAGGACAAATACATGCAGAATCATGAAGAGCAAGGATTTGGAACTAATCGGCGAGACCTTTAAAAGAGCTGGCATTGGCACAAAGGGCCAAATGGTCTCCTACTGTGCATTACATTTCTGTTACGGGCAAGGGGGAAAGATGCACATTGTTTATTGACGTAATTGCAGGCAACAGACCAAATTCATGCTGGTTCTTCATTGAAATAAGCTTTGTTATCCCATAGCTGTGAACGTCAAGGAAGGAGTGCCAGGGGTGGGAGACTTGTCAAGGAAGGAGTGCCAGGGGTGGGAGACTTGTTGTCAAGGAAGGAGTGCCAGGGGTGGGAGAGGGGCTGGGAGAGGGGCTGGGGGCATCAGGGAATTAAAATGGTCATCTCACCAGCACTCAAAGAGTGAGCTGCAGAAGAGCAATAGGTAGCAGGTAACAAGATGAAAAATGTTCGGAGTTGGTGCAGTGAGGCCATTTAGGCATTCCTGCGCTGTGTCTGAACCTTTGATGTGGAGAGAGGGAGAAAGATATTTTGCAAGAGTTGCCGCATGGAAACAGGCCATCGAGTCCATGCCATCCATCGATCACACTAGATCTAATTGATCCCACTTTCACATCCACTCCATTTGCACCTGGAGGAAATCTATGCGGTCACAGGGAGAACGTGCAAATTCCACACAAAAAGCACCCAAAGTCAGGATCAAACTTGGCTCTTTGATGCTAAAAGGCAACAGCTCTACCAGCTACTCCACTTGCCCAGCATCTCAACAACACTTCAGCAGACCCCTAACTTTAGCAACTCAAACAGCAGGTCAGGCAGGGTTGCTCCTCCAACACTGCAACACTACCTCAGTAATGCACTGGCCTGTCAGCTTAGATTATCATGCTCAACTTCAAACAGCCACTCGTGGACATGCCTTAGAGCAAAACCACAAGAAAATCTTTTACAGCAAGCATGGAGTTGTAAAAACTACTTCAATCAGTGATTCTCTAGGCTCTTGAGACCTCTATTTTAACATAGCAAGCATGTCAGTTATTCAGCAAATGCAATCTCTATTATTCAGGAACTGGCTTTGTGCCAAACATTTGGACCATTTGTGCCATGCTTGCTCTGACCTCAGGAACTACATACGTTGCCCTCGTGTTCCACAGCAATTTTGTTTTGCAATTGGGCTATCTACGGTCATCTAGGGAATGATTGCACAATGGCACTTGGTTTATGAGCTGTCTTGTATCATAGCTGTAACTCATTCTGCAGCACTGTAAACTGAAACACACCAGAATAACATGATCATTCCTGTCTTCTTAAAATGATTCACTCATTTATTTACAATAAAGATTCCTAACCCGATCTGGAATGTGAAGGGTTTATTGAAAAAACAGTTGTTTTCATGGAAGATTTGAGACTAAATAGCTAGATTGGTCACGTCTGCCGCAAATAACAAAGATTTCTATTTTGATAGCTTCCTTTCTGTCAACCACATATCCTAAAGAATCTTTCTACTATATTTTTTAAGTGTGGTTGCTACTATAATGCAGGAGATGCAGGAATCAATTTGTACACAGTAAACTCCCATATAACAGCAATATGACAATAAACTACGATAATGATCTGTGTTAAGGATGTTAAGGAGAAGGAAAAATATTTGTCAGAACACCATCTGCTCTTTAAAATGATGCAATGGAATCTTGTACTCATTCTTCAAAGTGGATTGGTCTGAATGCAATCTCATATCACCTCCAACACTGACACACTCCCTCATATCTGCGCTGGTTCCAGCCAAGGTTTTTGTGCTCAAATCTCAGAAATGGTCCATGAGCATGCAACCTCAGAGGACAACCACTTAACCATGACTGATACACAGTGCACAATTATCATAAAGTCATAGAATCACACAGTATACAAAGCTGTCTGCCTCACTTTGTTAGTCTTGCTCAGTCACATCCAACCTTCACCTTTTATTCACAGGGCTACCAAATAGATCACCTTCAAATGCACATCTCATTGAAATTTCCCTCGGAATCTGCTTCAACTACCCTTAATGCACGCCTTGAAGAAATGAGACTCCGTCTAATAGATATATATGACCAATTCTTAAGGAGTTGGTCTCCTTTCATCGACTTTTTGGAATCATGTGATGCAGCGGTACCGTAAGGATTGCTGATTTCAGTTCATGACGCGGATAGATCTACATCTCCGAATACAGATTTGAAAAATTCTCTTTTAAGGGGCCTTCTCTTCTATTTCTACTTTCCACTTTCTCTCTTCCTTTTTTTTAATTTATTTATTTTTTAATTATATACACACTTCACGTTTTTCTACTCTCTACCATCTATTTTTTTCACTTTTTCCCCTTTCTATTGTTTTCTTTTTCTTGTCCTGCTTACTTCCTTCTTATAACATAAAACTAGAGGTTGTACATAGAATGGATTACGGTATTACATAGTTGGCACCTAAAATTAGGTTCCACTGTACTGTTTTGTGCTGTATTAACCTAATAAAATAAACAAACAAAAAAACAAAAAAAAAAAAAAAACAACAACAAAAACTACCCTTAATGCCATCTAGATGTTAAGAATCCTCCATGTAAAATAAATGTCCATTCCACTTGTTGATCCAATAACTTTGAAATATTGACCCACTTAGAGGGAGCACTTGCCTTCTAGTTGTTATATTGTTCATCAATTTTAAACTCTTCCATTAAACCTGCACCTTGCTTTCTCCATTCTAAGAATTATGGATTTGATCGGATGTCACATTACAGAATGGAGTGGGAAAAGTTGGCAAATTGGGGATGGGAGGGGTGACGAAAATAAAACAGGGATAAAGAAACATGAACAGTTTCATGCTGGCAATGGATCTTTCTCATAAATCTAGAAACGGTTCCAAGAAGTTGATTACAATACAGACAGAGCGTTGCCAACTTTGGGCCCATCCTACAGAACTGGATTAGCTATATGCAAATAATGATCAAGCTTTTCCATCTGGTTGTGACCACTGGAATTATTCTGAGTACACACCCAAGAAATTAACTACAACAGAGAGACTTGTATTTCTAGCGTGCCTTTCATTCCCCTCCTCAAACATCTTAAAGCATTTCACTACTAATCAAATTTAGTTTTTGAAGTGTGGTCATTGCTGCAAAGTAGAAAATGCAGCAGCAAACATCAACACGTGATCAAACAAATGCCCACTTTCAAGGCAATGATGACCAGATCATCTCTTAATATTGTGGTGAGAATTAATAAAGGAGGGGACACAGGGGATAAGGTCTCCACTGCTAAATGGGAATGAGGGCACTTCCTCACTGACAATATTGGTCTGGATTTTGCTCTTTTCATCTGTATATTCCTAGATTACGATTAGTTGGTTCCATTTGGATGAAAATCTCCATTCTCAGAGCAGATCTATTTATCTTAATCTTATTAATCATAACTCAATAAGTGTGGATGTTTTCAGGCCACAACAATTTCAATTATTTGGGGGGTAAAGTTTATATTAAATCTAAAAGATGATTTGACATCTCCATAATGTTTGGAAAAACATCCTGCAGCTCACCTGTTACATTATTGTAGGATGTACAGTGTACTTCAAGATTCAATTTAATTGTCACATTTACCAATTAAGGTACAGTGGAATTTGACTTAAATGGAGATTTTCCTCCAAAATGTATTGCAGGGTTTAGAAATCAACCTTGGATAAACTCAGCACAAATGGAGAATTTGCAGGAGTTCTGAGGCCCACGTTGGCAACACCACCCAGAAGCCACATGCTTAACGAGAAGAGAGATTGGTTTTCTCCCTTTGTTTTGAACCATTTCTCACAGGATAAAGAAAGATTAAAAGCAATACGGTAGCCTCATAGCCCCACTCATCCAGATCTGGTCACTGCTCCCTGTAATGGCGGGGTGCATGTCAGCCAGTCTACCCACCCACCCACATTCAGCTCCAACACAATGCATATCAGCATTTATGGCAAGATTGCCTTTGGCAAATATTAGACATTGTTCAACCTTACTTTGATGGATGCCCAACAAATGGACTCTTTAAAAATGGGGGATTTAAAATTAATAGTCGCAAAAAAAAAAAATCAGATACCAAATTAAAATGCACTCACAGCACCTACAACCAACTCTCAATCTTCCTTGTCAATGATTTCCACATGGCCACCTCTTCTCCAACATGTTTGTTTTCCAAGTAGACTCCAGCGACAAGAATTCCTGATTCAATTGTTTTGATCTAAATTTGCTACATCTGCCAACAGGCTGCCTTAGAGTTGGGTATACAATAACCTTGTAGTTACATTACTGAACTATCTAAGCTGAGGCCTGGGTGACGATCAGGGGAAATGAATAAAAATCTCACCATAGTTGTTGAGCAGGTTAAACACAACTATAAGTAAATCTGCAGAACTGGCATCAGCAATATGGACCACAAAACTATTAGCTTATCATTCACAGAGCCAAATATCTTTGCACAGCAGCTCAGCATCCATCTGGGTTCTGGAGTGCAAGCAATGCAAGTTGAACAACTTCCCACAAATCCCATTCTAGTGGCAAGCTTCGAGGTGAGGTGCAGCTTTGTGGCAACATAAAGGTACTGTTGGGACTATGATGCAGCATTAATTGACATCAGTTTGCACTGAGAACTTTTTTTTTTCCAATCTCTTAGCTTGCCGGAGATGCAATTATTTTCCAGATCGTATCTCCGGTCGCTCTGCGGCCTAACAATCTGGAGGTCTGCTCAACGTCACAGTATCTGTGGGGTCTTGCTTTGCACAAACCAACCTCGGTATTTCGTACATCACAACAGTTTCAAGTGGTTGTAAATGACTTTGGACCGACTTACAACACAATGCAAGCACAAGGCTCTTTTTAATCTTTGCAACGCACAGCAGAAAGTTTGAGATTGAAAACATGTTGCCTCCCACACCCGGAGGTCAAGGAATGTAATGTCAAAGGGTGCAGTTTTGGCTGCATATACAGAAGATGGAACACACAAGCCTCGCGTTGTACTTTGTCAACAAAGAGCAGATTTTGATTCTGTTTGCTCCCAAGGGAGATGTTGTTTAAAACATGGCAGAGATATTGTTCCTAATGCTAAGGAAGAACCAAAAAAACTTGATGAATAACAAGCAAAATAACCCGCTGAATGAAATTTGTCAATCACAGAACATTGTAAACTTGCCAACATAATATTATTTGCTGAATTTTCAGCTATATTAGGTCACTAACCTTTCTACAGTGATAACTGCACCTGGCAATTAATTTTAAATTCCTTTGGACGAAGCTACAGCGACCACTTGAATGCCTGTATCAGTGCAACAAGGGGCCCTGTTCTTTTAGATCCTCCATGCAATTCAAGTATGAAATTATTGAACTTGCTAGCATTTCCGCCGATACTTCTTACTTAAGTGATACAGTGCGGAAACAGGCCCTTCGACACACCGGGTCCGCGCATACCAGCGATCTCCACACACAAGGGACAATTTTTATTTTACATTTACCAAGCCAATTAACCTACAAACCTGTACTTCTTTGGAGTGTGGGAGGAAACCGAAGATCTCGGAGAAAACCCATGCAGGTCACGGGGTGAATGAACAAACTCCGTACAGACAACACCCGGGTGCTGCATTCGCTGTAAGCAGCTCTACCGCTGCGCCACCGTGACCGCCCTTGGGAGTGACTGAGGGGAAAGGTTTTGAAGAATTACAGGGAAACAGTTTCTTGTGGCACAAGCATCAAGCAAGCACAGATCCAAGCTTGCTGCAGAGGGGGCCAGAGGGGAGATGAAGAAAACAAGTTTGCACAGTGAGTTACTGCGCTCCGGGATGTGCTGCCTAAAAGGGCAGTTGAAGCAAATCCAACAAAACATTAGAAATATACTTCAAGGGGAAAATGTTGCTGGGCTGAAGGGAAAGCTAATTATTTTTAATTTCACTAAAAGCAAGGTATGATTAAGGTATAACAAGTTAAAGTAGAAAATAGTCCAAACTTGAATGGTCAGTGATTTCTATGCACACGTTATCCTTCAGTGTTGGAAAGCAGCAGTCCAAAAAGGATTGGTGTTAGAATAAATTGCTATATTTGAGATGTTTATGCAAATGTGAATTTTTTTTTTTTTTTAAAGATTGCAAAACTTTTAATCTGATACTCTGGGTTATATGGCTCTGTAATAAATGGTTGATTGGTTTGAAATGCCTTCAAACAAACAGCATGAAATACGCAGAAAGAGAAAGTAATTCTGTAGGCAAATTTACAGTGGCCTTTAGAAACATAGAAAGTAGGTGCAGGTGTAGGCCATTCAGCCCTTCGGGCCAGCACTGCCATTCTATGTGATCATGGCTGATCATCCAGAATCAGTACTCTGTTCCTGCTTTTCCCCCCATATCCCTTGATTCCATTAGCCCCAAGAGCTATATCTAACTCTCTATTAAATACATCAGTGAAATGGGCTCCACTGCCTTCTGTAGCAGAGAATTCCACAGTTCACAACTCTCTGGGTGAAAAATATTTTCCCTTATCTCAATCCTAAATCCCAGGACAAGGGGTCATACCTTCCAGGACAAGGGGTCACAGCTTCCAAAACAAGGGGTCACAGCTTCCAAAACAAGGGGTCACAGCTTAAGGATAGAGGGGAAATCCTTTAAGACCGAGATGAGAAAAACATTTTTCACACAGAGAGTGGTGAATCTCTGGAACTCTCTGCCACAGAGGGTAGTTGAGGCCAGTTCATTGGCTATATTTAAGAGGGAGTTAGATGTGACCCTTGTGGCTAATGGGATCAGGGGGTATAGAGAGAAGGCAGGTACAGGATACCGAGTTGGATGATCAGCCATGATCATATTGAATGGTGATGCAGGCTCGAAGGGCCGAATGGCCTACTCCTGCATCTATTTTCTATGTATCTATGTAAACTGTGACCCCTGGTTCTGGACTCCAACATTGGGAAACGTTTTCTTTCTCAAATTAGGAGACCAAAACTGCACACAATATTCCAGTTGCAGTCTCACCAGGGCCCTGTACAACTGCAGTAGGACTGCTTTGGTGCTATTCTCAAATCCTCTCGCCATGAAGGCCAACATGCCATTTGCTGTCTTCACTTCCTGCTGTACAAGGCCACACAGGTGTCATTGCATCTCCCCTTTTCCTAATCTGACACCATTCAGATAATAATCTGCATTTTTGTTTTTGCCACCAAAGTGGATAACTTTACATGTATCCACATTATATTGCACCTGCCATGCATCTGCCCACTCACCCAAACTATCCAAGTCACCCTGCATCCTCCTTGCAACTCACATTGCCACCCAGCTGTGTGACATCCACAAACTTATTGCCAGAGGGAGATAGGATGTAGAAATAAGAATGTGATCAGAGCTGTTTCAAGACCACACTGTGCGTTGTGCACATTATGTATCTCCCCGTTTACAGAAGAGATGTAATTGACTTGGAGGCAAAAGAGAGATAACTGATTAGATTAATTCTGGAGACAAAGTGGATCTCTACTGTCGGTGAGAAAGGTGACCTTACTGAAACATATAGGTTGATGGAGCCTGGTAGGTGCTACAGGAACATAGAGCTGGGGTCAAACTCTCTGAATAAAATTGACATTTGTGAGCAACATAGGGAAAAAAAGAATTAATAAATTTCCGCATTGATCAGGAATGTTTTAAAGGGAGTAAGTGTGGATAAGAAAATTCCCCGGCGAGTTGGATTTTCCCAGTTCAATATTACTTGTCAAGAATGGCAACAACCTACTCCATGCTTTGGAGAGGAACTATATGTATGCAGTCAACCAGGAAGTTGCCCACAGCCCAGAGAAGCCGTGTTTAAATGTTGGCAAGGCTAAAATGCAACCAACTTCAGGGCTTTGAAGATACAGATTAGCATACATTATTTGCTGATGGTTCCCAAGCTATCCTTATATTTCCAGGTAACATAATCACATCATGCGGCCTTGCAAAAGATTTGAAGAAAAGTTTCATTGTTTAACATTGGCATAAATCAACACTGTAAAACAGACACATGATAACAAATCTTAACTCCCCCTGATAACCTATGATCATTGAACAATTTCAAGCTTTGCTGATTTTGCCAGTGCCCCAAGTGTCTGCCACTAATCTCACTTCAAACTCAAAAACATTTGATTGTACAGATCCTCTAAATGTCTTGGAACCATTCCATAAACGAAGCACAAATGCGCAGTTTAGTTTAAACAACATCTTGCTGGCTTCATAACTGACACGACCTAAAAATATGGCTCTACTCATGCACATCTGAACAAAGAGCTTGAATGACTTAACTGGAAATGCGAAGCTTGGGACGCAAATGCCTTGAAAATCATTTATTTCTTTAATGCTGATTTGCTTCTAACTTGGCCAAGAGAATACAACTGGAAAGCAACAATTATTTGAATGATTCTGGGACCAGAAGTCTGAAAGAGCAATGAAAATAGGTCCAAAAGCAACTCTCAAGAGGAAAGGAAGAATAACTGGATTAATAGTTGAAAATGAAAAAGTGAGAGGCAGGATAGTAGGACCAACTGGGCAGTTCCAAAGATGGACCTGCAGCCCAATGTCTTCTTACTACGCTGCAAGTTCATTGTCACGTTTCCAGATTGAAAATTGTGCATCCCAAACTTCAACAGAAAATGGCTTCCCACTCACAAAAGGTCAACCAATCCCAATTCATTATTTGTATACCATGGAGACAGTTTAAAGTAAGGTGTTACTTGATGCAGGTAGCACTGCTGACAAAACTGCTGCTCTCTGCACCAACAAGCCTAGTTCAATTCTGACCTCGAGTGCTGTCTGTGTGGAGTTTGCATATTCACCCTGTGATCACGTAGGGCTTCTCCCAGATACTCCCTCAAGCCATAGATACACAGGACGGTAGATTAATTGCTCTGTAAATTGCCCTTAGTGTGTAGGTGAGCGGTAGAACAAAGGGAGAGCTGATAAATGTGGGACAAATTTTTTTAATTGATGTACACGTTTTTTGTTCAGTGGCTGAAAGCCTATTTCTCAGTGATTCACTTTTTGATTATAATCTTCTTATTTAGGAATTTAAGAAATCCAGAATGTTATTAAAATTATAGCCACCAAAGGTAAATTAAATGAAATGTCAATATGCCCTCAATATTTCAGTATGGACTCGAGGGTTTAGAAATGTTTTTTGATCATGAATGGTAAAAGGTAGTATCAACCACTTGAAGATTAATGGGCATAGTTAAAAATATTATTACAAATACTATTAAGAAGATCAAATTCCTTTATTCTTGCCTTTCTCCCTCTGTTGTGAAATCCCCATTCATATATATGGGCTCATGGATCATGCACCAGGTCTAACTTGCCATAGGGTTCCCCAGAGTATAAACTGCTACTTCACAGTCAAGCAGCACAAAGGTCATGGCTGGGAGTTTGATGCAAATCCCGACAAGAACCAAAGTCAAGTGTCAGTGAGCTTCATGGTCACTGAAAGTTGCGTGTTCAATCACTGGTCTGTGTTGGGAAAGGTGACGTCAAAATGCTCCGGATAGAATTACCATGTTTAGCGTGGCTTAGTATGCCTTTTCTCCAAGTTCAAGCATCACTTAATAAAAATAAAACTAGCGTCAGAATCGTGTGCTGTCTTGTCGAATCTGAAAGTTGAGATGTTAAACACAGCTAGTTTGCACCAAGGCAAGAGAGTCAGAGCCAGATGACCAGAGTCCCTTCAACCCACTGAGTCCATACCACATATCAACATCTCCATTTACACTACCGTTACATTAATTCTATATTTTAATCTTGTCCAAATTCTCATCAAATTCTTCCAAATTCTGCCAACCCCTTACACACTCAGGGCAATCTGCAGGTGGCCAATTAACCAGCCAACCTGCATCTCTTTGGGATGTGGGAGGAAACTGGAGCACCTCAGTGAAACCCATGTGGTCAGAAGAAGAATGTGTAAACTCCACACAGGCAGTACCCATGTGGGATTGAAGCCAGATCTCTGGAGCTGAGAGGCAGCACCCCTGTTAGCCGTACCACTGTGCCAAACATATTGTTATATTGGCAAGTTCTCCCTGGTATGCAAACCAATGTGTCTTTTATAACCAAATGAAGCAAGAATCCACTCAATATTAAATTGCAGGGGCTTGCAGTGTACAAATTCCGTTACTTTATTTTAAAACCTTCAAAGCCCCACAAATATTTCATTAGCTTTGGGGTGTCCCAAAGACAGGAAATGTGCGAAATAAATACACTTCAGCATCCTGGGTTTGGAGGGAACATTCCCTCCCCCCCCACCCCCCTGTTACTGAGGCTAATGGAGGGAGACATGACCCAGCTGCATCAACTACCAAACTCTTTCTACCGAAGGGAAAACATTGGAACAAATGTAAACCAAACACAATATTTCCACTCCAATCCAAGCCAGAAAATATTTGAACAGCAAGTTTAAGGAAAACAAGAATTCTTTCAAGACTTCCAGCCATTTGCTTAGACAAGAAAAAAATATTTAGAAATCTACACAACTTTCCAACATTGAAGGTGCAGCCAAATATTATTCACAGAAGGACTTAATATTTGTAATTGGCGTAACTGAAGCATTAGTTGGTTTCAGCAAATAAATACATTTAGATTACTGTGCAAAAATACATAAACATCCGGAAACTGTATTTGTAAATGTTACTTGGTCCCAATTTCCACTCAACCTCTGCTATGAAACCTAGCCAACATGCTAAAATATCCATTTTGATAGCCTTCAAAAGAAGTTGTACCATATTAGATTTTGTACGTCTTAACTTCTCATTGCTTAAATTAAAATTCACAATACAGGTGATCAAGCAAGAGAAAGACTTGTTGACCCAAAACACAAAGTATTTTCATAAAATAAATAAAACCTCTCTGCTTCCTGACATAGGACAAGTGAAGACAGCAAGACCAAATAAAAGTCCACAAGACCACAAAAAGTATGAACAAAAGTAATCAATCCTGAAACAGAAGGGATAATCTTTTGCCAGTAATCTAATAATAGAAACTATTTAAGAATTAAAATAGACAGCATAGAAAACATAGAAAATAGGTGCAGGAGGCCATTTGGCCATTCGAGCCAGCACCGCCATTCATTGTGATCATGGCTGATCGTCCCCAATCAATAACCCGTGCCTGCTTTATCCCCATATCCCTTGACTCCACTAGCCCCTAGAGCTTTATCGAACTCTCTCTTAAATCCATCCAGTACTTGGCCTCCACTGCCCTCTTTGGCAGGGAATTCCACAAATTCACAACTCTCTGGGTGAAAAAGTTTTTTCTCACCTCAGTCTTAAATGGCCTCCCCTTTATTCTAAGACTGTGGCCCTTGGTTCTGCACTCGCCCAACATTAGTAACATTTTTCCTGCATCTAGCTTGTCCAGTCCTTTTATAAGTTTCTATAAGATCCCCCCCCCCCCCCCCCCTCATCCTTCTAAACTCCAATGAATGCAAGCCTAGTCTTTTCAATCTTTCCTCATATGACAGTCCCGCCATCCCAGGATCAATCTCGTGAACCTACGTTGCACTGCCTCAATCACAAGGATGTCCTTCCTCAAATTAGGAGACCAAAACTGTATTCAATAATCCAGATGTGGTCTCACCAGAGCCCTATACAACTGCAGAAGAACCTATTTACTCCTATACTGAAATCCTCTTGTTATGAAGGCCAATTCCATTCCATCAGCTTTCTTCACTGCCTGCTGTACCTGCATGCCAACTTTCAGTGACCGGTGTACAAGAACACCCAGGTCTCGCTGTACCTCCCCCTTACCCAACCTAACCCCATTGAGATAATAATCTGCCCCCTTGTTTTTGCCACCTCACATTAACCTCACATTTATCTATATTATACTGCATCTGCCACGCATCTGCCCACTCACTCAACCTGTCCAGGTCACCCTGCAACCTCCTAACATCCTCTTCATTGGCTTATTGGCTGCAACCTTCCCTCCATTGATGAACTGTACACTGCAAGGGCCAGGAAGCGAGCGGGCAAGATCATCTCTGACTCCTCTCACCCGGGCCACAAACACTTTGAATCACTTCCCTCTGGAAGGCGACTCCGGACTGTCAAAGCTGCCACAGCCAGACATAAAAACAGTTTTTATCCACGAGTAGTTGCTCTACTCAACAGCCAAAAATCTGTAGCCTCCATTTGATCTGGTAGTTTGTTGGTTCGCATGCTTGATCAATGGTGTTTTATCATTAATCTTTTATTATTATTAATGTTTAGTGTTTTCCGAGTCATTCGTAACTGTCACTGTATGTCATGTTGTTACTTGTGGTTGGAGCACCAAGGCAAATTCCTTGTATGGGAATACTTGGCCAATAAACTTGCATACTTACTTACTTCACATTTCACACTGCCATCCAGCTTTGTGTCATCTGCCAACTTGCTAGTGTTGCTCCTAATTCCCTCTTCCAAATCATTAATATATATGGTAAATAATTACGGCCCCAACACCGAGCCTTGCGGCACTCCACTCGTCACTGCCTGCCATTCTGAAAAGGTCCCGTTCACTCCTTCTCTTTGCTTCCTGACTGCCAACCAATTTTCTATCCATGTCAACCACCCTAACCCCAATACCATGTGCTCTAATTTTAGTCACCAGTCTCCCGTGTGGGACCTTACCAAAGGCTTTCTGAAAGTCTAGACACACTACATCCACTGGCTCCTTCATCCATTTTACTTGTGACATCCTCAAAAAATTCCAGAAGATTAGTCAAGCATGATTTTCCTTTCATAAATCCATGTTGACTTGGACTAATCATTTTACTGCTATCCAAATGCCCAATTATTACCTCTTTAATAATTGACTCCAGCATCTTTCCCACCACCGAAGTCGGGCTAACTGGTCTGTAATTCCCCGTTTTCTCTCTCGCTCCTTTCTTGAAAAGTGGGATAACATTAGCTATCCTCCAATCCACAGGAACTGATCCTTAATCTATTGAACATTGGAAAATGATCACCAATGCGTCCACTATTTCTAGAGCCACCTTCCCGAGGACCCTGGGATGCAGACCATCAGGCCCAGGGGATTTATCATCCTTCAGTCCCATTAGCCTACCCAATGCTATTTCTCGCCCAATGAAAACTTCTTTCAGTTCCTCGACCCCCTTAGATCCTCTAGTACTTTTGTGAGATTGTTTGTCTTCCTTATTGAAGACAGACCCGAATACTATTTGGGGGGCTGTAGATAACACCAATTAGTGTCTTCTTGCCTTTGTAATTCCTCAACTCAATCCACAGTGACTCTACCTCGTCAGTCGCTATGTCTTCCCTCGCAAGGGACTGAATTCCATCCCTCACCAGCAGAGCTACCCCCCTTCCTCTGCCCACCTGCCTGTCCTTTCTATAGGATGTATAACCCTAAATATTAATTTCCCAGGCCCGATCCTCCTGCAGCTACGTCTCGGTAATCCTCACAATGTCCCAACCTCTAACTGAGCCTCAAGCTCATCTACTTTACTTCTTATACTTTGTGCATTCAAATACAGTACTTTTAATTCCTTACGCATCTCACCATTCACATCGATCCCTATTACACATGGCCATACTCTCCTATCCCTTTGTGAGCTTTCTTTCCCGTTAATTCTGGGGATATTAACTATCCCTTTACTCCCTTTCCCTTTAACTCAGTCCTCCACTATCCCATTTGACCCCCCTCCCCCCTCCCCCTTATTTAGATTAAAACCACCTGTGTCGCAGTGGCAAACCTGCCTGCCAGATGCCAGTCCCCCACCTGTTAAGGTGCAATCTGTCCCTTTTGTACAGTTCCCCCTTACTACAAAACAGATCCCAGTGGTCTAAGAATCTAAATCCCTGCCCCCTGCACCAGTTCCTCAGCCACTCATTCAGGTCCTGTATCTCCCTGTTCCTGCTCTCGCCAGCACGAGGAACTGGAAGCAAAACGGAGATAACCACCCTGGAGGTCCTGCTTTTCAGCACTTTTCCGAGCTCTCTAAACTCACGCTTCAGAATATTCATCCCCTTCTTTCCGACATCTTTTGTGCCAACATGCACTACAACTTCTGGCTGTTCACCTTCGCCCTTGAGGATTTTCTGCACTCTGTCCGTGACATCCTGGATCCTGGCACCAGGGAGGCAGCCTCGAATCCCGTCTGTTGCCGCAGAAACCCCTGTCCGTATCTCTCACAATGGAGTCTCCAATTACCACGGCGTTGCCTGATGTCGGCCTCTTTGGTTTTGGCTCAACTGCTCTTTTTGCTTTGCAAGCCAATGCGGCGCTCAGTGCGTTAACGTCTTCTGGCCCGACAGCTTCTAAGTGGGTGAACCTGTTCACAAGAGGTACAACACCCGGGGACCTTTGCATTCCATGTTTACTTCCCTTTCTCACCTTCACCCACTTTCTCTCTTTCAGTACCCTAGGTGTAACAATCTTGCTGTAGGACTCGTCAAGGAACGACTCAGCTTCTCAGACGAACCCGAGGTCATCCACTTGCTTCTCCAGTTCCCCAACACTGTCCTTCAGGAGCTGTACCTGGATGCACTTCTCACATTTGTAGCAGCCAGAGGCACCAGCGGTGTCCTTGACCTCCCACATACTGCAAGCATCACATTGAATCAGCTTGCTTGACATCTCCTCCTTTCGTCTCTCCCTCTCCAGCGTTTTGCGTAGTCTCCTCTCCTCAGCCTCCTCGCTGAAGACTCTCGAGCCAAATACTCACACTTTCCTCACAAGACTCTCGAGCCAAAGACTCACACTTTATCCAAGGGCACTTCCCTCACAAGGCCGCTCCCTCCCTGCCGCTCCCCTAGAGCAGCCTTGCTTATATTGACTGATAAATTGCCTAATTTACAAACAAACCAAATTCCTTAGTTTTAAACTGCTTGTCCCCTGTGACTTACTCACCTCCCCCACAGGCTTCAGCCAATCAGTGCTCCTTCCTGCTTCTCTTTGTTGCTTCTTCAGAATCCACGTAAGCTCTGTGTTAAGTCTGGCTGAAGCTCTGCATTAAATCATGTAACTTCATGCAGAAAACCCTTCCAGAGGATTACATGGGTCAGGGAAAGAACCAAGGGATGAATAAACATGAAGAGGCAGGAGAAATAGGTTAGACGTGGAACATAGGAAAATATGAAGAGGAACAGCCCCTTCAGCTCGCAATATCCATGCTGAAAATGATGCCAAGATAAACTAAGCTCATATGCCTGCACATAGTCTGTAACCATCCATTCCCTCATATCCATGTACCTGCCTAAAAGCCTCTTAAATGCCACTATTGTATTTATTACCACCACCACCCTGGCAGAGCATTCCAGACATGCACCACCCTCTGGGTAAAATACTTGCCCCACACCACTTTAAACTTTGCCATCAAACCTTAAACCTTAAAGCTATGCCCTCAAAGTCATAGAGTCGTAGAGTGTTACAGTGTGGAAACAGGCCCTTCGGCCCAACATACCCACACTGGCCAACAAGTCCCAGCTACACTAGTCGCACCTGCCTGTGCTTGGTCCACATCCCTCCAAACCGGTCCTATCCATGTTGTTGGATAGAAGTGGAGTTGGAGAGACCATGAAAAAAAGCAGGAAGACAAGTGCGGAACTCGAGTCCCTGCACCAAACAACATGGACTTTTAATACTCCAAGTCACACCAGAGCAGCTTGTAGATTTCAGTGAAGGCCTCCTTCACATGTATGACCTAACTATTTGTGGGGCACATCCAGGGAAGACATTATAGTTATCCGGCATCAAATTGGGCACTGCACTTCATGCACACGTCTGGCATGACGCCCCCAGAAGGAAACAGTAAAGTAACATTTCCAAAGGAATGTCGAACATTTTCATCGAAAATGACTAATTGGATTCCCTCTCTAAATAGAGCTCAATCTGCTCTCTCAGGTGGACCAATAGATCCCAGGCCATTATCTAGCGAACCAGCCAGGGCACTCTCCCCGTGTTGCCCTCCGGTATTTAACCTGGTTTATTGAAGACGATTGAGAATTATCTGTTCATCATCCCATTTCTTGTTGGGAATCTTCTGTGTACAAATTGGCTGGGATGTTTCCTGTATTACAATACGAACTGGTCTTTGGGAAGCACTGTATCGGCAGTAGATACAATGCAGGACGAAAGGAGTTACTGAAATACAAGCTCCACGGAGGAATTAATCAGGTTACCGTGGGTCTGGCAATGTATATTGACCAATGATGTCAGACAGCCAGATGGAAAATCAGGTGGGCTTTTATCATTCAGCGCTTTCATGGTCGCCATCGCTAATATTAGCTCTTAGTTGCCGGTTTATTTGCTTAACTGAATTTAAGTACACTAGTTTACCCAGTATGTGAGCATCCGGAATTCTCTTGCAACTGCCAAAAAGGTTACGGAGGATTAAGCAATTTCACAATTTTTTTTTTCAAAATGTAAAATAAGCAGGGAAATACATTTATAAATCTGTTTACATTTATACAGTGCAGTTGCAGGCCGATTAGCAGCAAGATCTTCAGAAGATTTGGCAGCATGTGACTGTGAGGATCGTCACTTGATTTATTTTTGCCATATTTTCCACAAATACCATTTAGTCCTAAAATATACAATTTAGATGTCGAACGTTGTTATTTAGAAGATCATGGAGTTGACACAGTCCTGCAATTTATTTCGAAGTTCAGAATGAGAATATAGTGCACGGTGTACGGTATTGCTTTTTTTGAGCTATTCGCATGCAACCCCGCTTCCCCAAGGCTGCTGCTGGTTGAGTACACTGGATCTCAATTGCCAAAGTTTCCAACTTGCTCAGATCAATCATCCAGGCTTTTGTATACCAGTAAAATACATCAGCTTACTTTTCTTTTCTTTTTTTTTTAAAACAGCACCTTAACATTGAAAGAATAACAGAAGCCTTGTGTCCAAGTGTCAAGTTGCAACCGGGAATGCTTCAGAGTATTTTACTGCATACAACAGTGTATGTGTGTTACCCGACAATCACCATCTCCAGGGGCCACAAGAGGGGGATGACACCTCTTGAAATTCCTTCATTGTTATCACCATCAACATGTTGGAGATCATTGTGGCCAGAAGCTCAACTGGGTGTGCCACAAATGCAGTGTCTCAGAGGTGGTCTAACTTTGCAACTACAGATTGACCTGTTGACTTCACAAAGCATTTCCACCATTGACAAAGCATGCCAGGAACATGATAATCACTACTTTCCTGAAAAAGTGCAATTCAAACAAGTGGGTCCAAAGAGCTCAACACCATCCACAATAAAGCAGCTCACATGACTAGCACACCATTCACCACTGTGGCTGCAGTGCAAACCATTTCCAAATGAAAGGCAGGAGCTTATCAAGTTTCCTTCCTACGATGCTGATTGCCCTGGAAGAGCAAAGGTGGACGCCATCCTTACTTGGAAATACATCCCTGGACTTCAATTATTGTCAACATTCTGCAACTCTCTACCCAACAACACTATATGTGCCCTTGCACTAGGAGGAGTGCAATGATTTATGCAGGGCGCAGGACATGAGCGGCAAATCTTGGCTTTGAAGTGACATCTACTTCATGCAAGAGAATGAAAATAATTATAATTTTCTTCCAAGCAAAAAAAAATCAATGCACAAGTCATTTTACTGTGAACAGAACTATTAATGGTTGGCAAAGCACAAAAAAAAAAGTCAAAAGTCAATGCCTCAATTTAAGCTCCATGCTGTTCAAAACCCAGGCCCTGAAGGAAAGTCAGACAGTGTGCTAACTGACATGGCAGCAGATTATATTGGCCAGATGCCAATGCCTACATCCTATAAAACTTATTAGCAACACATGCCAACTCAGTTTCAGGTCTCGCCAAACAATTTAACCCAACTTCAGATTACTTTGCTAATAACTTTGTGCAAATATTGTTGCAATTTATACCCAACAGACAATTGCAAAGTATGTTACATTGCACTCCCTTTCATACCCCTTCAATGCAATAAATTAAGTGCCTGTGTTTATATGGAGCCTTTCACATCTCCTTCGAACAAAGCAGAACATTCCAAGACACTTTCCAGACAATAAAAGTTGTTTTTTTAATATGATACAAGATCCACAGCAACAAATTCACCCACACGTTCCCACAACAGCAACGTGATAATACTAAATTGTCCATCAATTTTCAAACCAAAGGATGTTCTACAAAATAACTGTGAAACTAGAAAACAGAATATTATCCATTCTCTTCCCTCATTCACCTCTCCTCACACATTCCACAAGCACAGGAATGGGTTACAACCAGATGTCCTTTGCTCTATTTGCAGAAGTTAGAAGTGGGTAACTACACACAAGAATAAAAGGCAGCATCCATGGAGGGAAATAGACCAATGAGCATTCTGGTTGGAACCCTGCTTTACTCCATTACCCTCCACAGATGTTATCCGACTTGTTCAGTTCCTCCAGCAATTTGCTTTTATTTACTAAAGATGACAACATCTGCATTCCATTGCGTCCCACAAGAATAAAGCTCTGCTTTCCGGATCTCAACACCCTCTGCCACTGCAAGACAGTGTTTTACCAATAACATGCCAAACATCTTGGCAATGTATAATTTCAAAGTATTTTACATTTAACTATTTTCCCACTAATTCAGATGTCCAAAAGTAGGTAATATAAATGAATTCCTTCTTTACAGAGAAGCTGCCTATCCTGCTGAGTTACTCCAGCATTTTTTGTCTACCTTCGATTTAAACCAGCATCTGCAGTTCTTTCTTGCACATAGTATAAATGAATGATTGATAACTGATTTTTTTCATCAATATAGAATCTTTAGCAAAAGTCCCAAAACAAAAACCAATGGCATTATCAAGTAAAATTGGGCAATGGCCATGCAAGTCTGAAACCTTGATCAGAGTGTTGGCTTTAAGGTATATCTGATAGGAAATAGAAAAAAAGAGGTATATGGAGGAAGTTAGAGAGCTTAGAGCCATGCACTTGAAGGCAAGGCCATCAAAGATAGAACAATTACATTTAAGGATAAACAGAATTGGAGCAGTGAGTAGATCTCTGGGGGTTATGCAACTGGATGAAACTGGAAGGGGCATAAAAACATGTGTAATTTTATAATAACCCAGACAGCATAAATGAGAAAAGATGCATGTCACGGCACTCCGAGGTGATAGGCAAGTTGGCGTGGAGTAAGTTTGGATGGATAAGTTCAAAGAGAAACATCTCTTCCTCAGAGAGTGGTGAGCTGTAGAACTTCTATCCTAGAGTGTGATGCATTTTTGAGATACGTTGGATCGGCACGAGGGAGAAATGAAATCTGTAGCAGTTCAAGGCCTGTGTGGACAATGCAGCAGACCTGATGGCCTTTATGCCCCTGTCCCACTTAGGAAACCTAAACGGAAACCTCTGGAGACTTTGCACCCCACCCAAGGTTTCCGTGCGGTTCCCGGAGGTTGCAGGTAGTGGAAGCAGGTAGGGAGACTGACAAAAACCTCCAGGAACTGCACGGAAACCTTGGGTGGGCCGCAAAGTCTCCAGAGGTTTCCATTCAGGTTTCTCAAGTGGGACAGGGGCATTACTATGTTGCTTAGTATTATACAACTGTCATCCTGCTTTTGGGTGCCGTCTCAGAATTGAAGGGCATCTCAAAAAGATTTATCCATAGGTCACAATTGCAAAAAAAAGGTGAAAAGGAAGTCTTGAGAGATTCTCAAAATCACAATGGCCTCGATTAAAGCAAGAAGCCTTTCCACCAGGAAGGCTGTGGACAAGATATTTAACAAGAGAGCCAGAGCCAACCACACTTGGAAGGCAAAACAAAAATGCCAAATGTTGGGGACAAGCAGTGGGAGGAGTGAGACTGCTTGGAGTGATTGCTCTTTTCAAGGATGCAACAGGTTGAATGCTCTCTTCCTGTACTCTAACGTCCAGGACTCCATCATGTGTGATTCTTAAATTTGGTTCTGCACAAAATAGGACTCCATGTTACCTTTCAAGCATTGTCCATTTCCCCTTTGGGAATTTGTTTCCACAACTCATCGTAACAATTCAGTGCTGATCACAACCAGCATTAGTTCTCATCGCAGGGGACAGACTTCTGACCGACATACACTACAAACCAACTGACTCACATGGCTATCTGGATTACACGTCTTCCCACCCTGCCCCCTGTAAAGACTCCATCCCCTACTCCCAATTCCTCCATCCACGCCGCATCTGTTCCCAGGATGAGACATTCCATACCAGGGCATTGGAAATGTCCTCGTTCTTCAGGGAACGGGGATTACCCTCCGCCACCATAGATGAGGCTCGCACCAGGGTCTCATCCATACCCCGCAACACTGCTCTCTCTCCCCATCCCCGCACTCGCAACAAGGGCAGAGTCCCCCTGGTCCTCACCTTTCACCCCACCAGCCGGCAAATACAACAAATAATCCTCCGCCATTTCCGCCACCTCCAACGTGACCCCCCCCCACTCGCCACATCTTCCCATCTCCCCCCCATGTCTGCCTTCCGCAAAGACCGCTCCCTCCACAACTCCCTTGTCAATTCTTCCCTTCCCTCCCGTACCACCCCCTCCCCGGGCACTTTCCGTTGCAACCGCAAGAAATGCAACACCTGTCCCTTCACCTCCCCCCTCGACTCCATTCAAGGTCCCAAGCAGTCGTTCCAAGTGCGACAAAGGTTTACCTGTATCTCCTCCAACCTCATCTACTGCATCCGCTGCTCTAGATGTCAGCTGATTTACATCGGGGAGACCAAGCGGAGTTTGGGCGATCGTTTCGCCGAACACCTCCGCTCAGTCCGCAATAACCTACCTGAACTCCCGGTGGCTCAGCACTTCAACTCCCCCTCCCATTCTCAATCCGACCTCTCTGTCCTGAGTCTCCTCCATTGCCAGAGTGAGCAACACCAGAAATTGGAGGAACAGCACCTCATATTCCGCCTGGGCAGCTTGCGTCCTGATGGCATGAACGTTGAATTCTCCCAATTTTGCTAGCCCTTGCTGTCTCCTCCCCTTCCTTAACCCTCGAGCTGTCTCCTCCCATCCCCCCGCCCTCGGGCTCCTCCTCCTCCCTTTTTCCTTCCTTCTCCCCCCCACCTCCCATCAGTCTGAAGAAGGGTTTTGGTCCGAAACGTCGCCTATTTCCTTCGCTCCATAGATGCTGCTGCACCCGCTGAGTTTCTCCAGCAATTTTGTGTACCTTAGTTCTCATCTTCCTGCTAGTTCTTTTATCCAGTTATCTCTGGTTTCTGCCCATCCTGCAGGAATGCTGCACAGTCACCCCCCGAGTTAAGTCTGAAAATTGGCAACTTCTATTAGAAAACTGCAGCAATGCCTTCATCAGATCCTCACAAGAAACGTCAGTCAATGGAACTTTAAGCTTTCGTCAAGGACACTTGTCAAGAAACAGGATGCGATGTTAAGTTTAGCAAGTCAGGGAAGAGATGATAGGGGGAAGAAAAACAACAGAATGGCTTGGCACTTTCAGGAAGATAATTAGCATGTTCAAAATAGCAAGCAACTGGTGAAAGAAGATTACAGAGAGGAAGAATCGTCTGCGGCATGTTGTTTATGTCATATATACATCTTCACAAGACATAATTTGGCAGGCTCCAAGGTTGTTCCCAGTTTGCAAAACATTCAAATTATGAGAAAAAGAACATTTACTTTTTACTGGCGTTTCCCCATTTACTTATTACAGGAGGAGGCCATTCAACCCATCAAATCCATCCAGGCTCACAGCTCATCGCATCAATCGGTCTCTCACTCCTCCTGTCAGTTTCCTGTATTTCCTTTGATTCTTTTTACTGCTTATCTGTACTAATGATAATTTACAGAAGGTAGGAAATCCATTAACTCATCTTTGGGAAATGGGAAGAATCTGGTGCATACAGTGTAGACATTAAAATATACAACTTGTATCAGCAACAAACTGTAACACAATGGGAGACTGCACTCACTGTTCTGATGCATCACAACTGATCTCAAGAACATACTCTCAATCTCAGCCCCTCCAGTTGCATTCTTGCCCCTAACATCTGGAATTCCCGTCCAAAACACCTGTCTTGCTGCCTCCTTCAGGATGCTCCTTAAAATCTTTTTAGTTGATGAATCCTTTGGTCACAAATAATTGAGTGCTAAACGGGGTTTATGGAAACTTCTGTCTAATGAAGTTTGGGCGGCATGGTGGCAAAGCGGTAGGGTTGCTGCCTTACAGCACCAGAGACCCGGGTTCAATCCCGACTACAGGTGCTGTCTGTACGGAGTTTGTACGTTCTCCCCGTGACATACGTGGGTTTCCTCCCATGCTCAAGGCGTACAGGTTTGTAGGTTAATTGGCTCGGTGTATATGTAAGTTGTCCCTCGTGTGTGTAAGATAGTGTTAGTGCCTAGTGCGTGGAGGATAGTATTTGTGTGCGGGGATTGCTGGTCGGTGTGGACTCAGTGGCTCGAAGGGCCTGTTTCCATGCTGTATCTCTAAACTAAACTAAAGGCCCTCGGCCCAAAAGGTCACCTATCCACGTTCTTCATGGATGCTGCCTGACCCATTTAGCTACTCCAACACTTTGTGTCCTTTTGTATAAACCAACATCTGCAGTTCCTTGAAATTTCAGGTCGTAATGTTGTTTCAAGAATCGTCTGGGAAAATACCTGGAATAAAGGGGACAACTTGTCTGAACTTACATATAACAGTTTGTACATGTCGCAATGGACTTCATCCAGTCAGAATACACACTTGCATTGATCATTCACACTAATAGAGTAACATGTGCACAATGTTCTACACTTCGGAAATGCATTCCACTGAAATCTATCGAGCCAGATTTTGTGTGCAGAGTACAATGCACAGTACTTCTTTGTTGCAAATTTAGTGCAAGTGCATAAGGATTAATTGACACTGCTAAGTGTCTAACCAATCTTCTTGGATTCCTTTGCCCATTAGCAATAGGCAACCAAAGCTACCACAGGCTCCAGAACAGACAACGCCAGACCCAGTAGTCCAATTTACCTTTGCCAGCTCAAACCACACCATTTGTCCAACATCAATGGTCAATCCATTTAATTAAATAGTCTTTGACAAAACTAGACTGAGATCTATACCCATTTTACACCAGAAGAATTTACGTTGAATTGGTCTGAGCATCCATTGTACGTCAAAATGTGCTTAGGTATTGTGCTCCAGAGGGGTAGGTGAGCATTGTAACCTTATTGATTTTGGTAATGTTGAAGTTTGCATTGGTCAACCAATTATTAAAAGTCCCATTCTAGAAACCTTTCCTCATCTATGTTGCTGTGCCTTAGTGGATGAAAAAAAATCAGAAACTAACTCCTGTATATATCCTTTTATTATTTTCCATTTCTAATGTTAGTTTAAATTGATGCTTTTCTAACCCTTGCCCACTGCTGTCACTCTGATCAGAAAATGCATTCTCATTGGTTCGAAAACACATATCAGCTCTGGTCAGGGTGTGTAGAAAGGAAGATCGCAGCAGATACCAAAGATAGACATCAAGTGCTGGAGTAACTCAGTGGGTCAGGCAGCATCTCTGGCAAAAAAAAGGATGGGGTGACATTTCAGGTCGAGTTGGGTTGGGTCAAAGAAGGATCCCGACCAGAGACAACACACATCCTTTTTCTCCAGAGATGCTGCCTGACCAGCTGAGTTACTCCAGCATTGTGTGTCTAGTTCTGGTCAGGGGACAGGATTCACACTTTGGAATACAAGGTCATGAGTTCAAGTCCACCTCAGAGACTAGAGCATAAGAATGCAAGGTTGCACTCCAGTGCAGTTCTGAGGAAGCACCACTCAGCTGGCGATGTGGTATTTCAGATAAGATGTTAAACAAAGGTTTGTTCCACTTTCCCAAAAGGAAAGGTACATCTGGAGATGGAGGAGGTGAGGAGGGACTTCTTTTGTCAGAGGGTAGTTAATCTGTGCAACTCATTGCCACAGAGGGCTGTGGCGGCCAAGTCAGCGGATATTTTCAAGGCAATTCTTGATTAAAACGGGTGTCAAGGGTTATGGGGAGAAGGCAGGAAAATGGGATTAGGAGGCAGAGATCACCCATGATTGAAAGGCGGAGTATTCTTGATGGGCCAAATGGCCTAATTGTATTCCTATAACTCCTATAAACATCTTAACAGCAACACGTGGAGAGCAGGGACGTTTTCCCTGCTAATCCAGGGTTTACCCATCCCTCAAATTAACATCACTAAAACAATCCGATTACTAAAACATTGTTGTTGCAGGATCTTGATCCATATTCTCTTTGCCTTCACAGATGCTGCTTGGCCTGCTGAGTTTTGCCAGCAGTTCATCTTGTGCTAAGCTAATGCTGTGTTGTTCCCAATGATAAGTCCTAATTTAGTACATCCATGTTTGCCAACTAAGTGATCTAGTGCAGAAACTGGGAGTACAAACAGACAGTATAGTGCGTCACTGCCCCACACCAAATAACAATTCCTCTAAATGAAGGCATTTGTTTCAGCACAATGTCAAACAACGGACTGCTTCCAAAACTTCTGACAAGAGCTGTTGTTAAACAGATTCAGAAACCATGATGCATGACATAGTGCTTCAGTACCAGGCGCCTGACAAACTGATAACAAATGCAAAGGAAACAGCAATTCTTTTAATCGCTTTTGGACTAAGACCAGACAATGGTGTAACTAACATCTCAATCCTGAATTTGTTCGCCATTTAGCTTCAAACTTCACAGTGAATAGGACTAAAACTCCACCCATGAAGCTAGTTTCTGCAGTCCTGGAAAGGAAGGCATTTCAAAGCATCTTCCATTTGTGCACCACCTTCAGGGAGGTATATCAATAAATACAATTTGACACCAAGCAGAAACTTGACCAAATAGCCAAAATCGTGACTGGGGGAAAGAATTTGAGCATTCTAAATGCAGGCAAGGTCAGCAGAGAACTTTGCAGAGCTGGGTAAATGAAGCCACGGCCTTCAGTGCTGCAATGAGGAGATTTGGGGGATGATTAAAAGCCTAGAATTAGGCGAATACACACATATGACTGCAGGTGGTTAAAGGATGGGAATAAGGGATGGTGAGGCATGGTAGGATTAGACAGCAAGAGTGTTTACAACATCAACATGAACCAAATAGCTCATGCCATTTTTAAAGTCACACATGATGCCATATTCATGCTACAAACTCCAATACTGTACTAGTAATTTCATCTCCTGCCCCCACCACTCTGGAACTGATCCATATTGTTCCCAATATCCAAGTCTTGCTTAGAATCAACATCACATTGAATTCTTGTGATGTTACTTTTACTGTCCAATGGATTTGCTACTCTCAGTCCTTCACACGAGTGTCCCCCACTGTGCTGCTAGGATGTGGTCCAAGCCCCACTCCAGGCATCTCCATCAGCTTCTCACTGCAGTACCTGGGAACTACAAACCTATACGTCCTTGGAGTTGTAGGAAACATGAAATCCTGGGGGAAACCCATGCCATTACGGAGAGAACATACAAACTCCGTACAGACAGCACCCGTAGTCAGGATCGAACCATGGTCTCTGGTGCTGTAAGGCAGCGACTCTATCACTACGCCACCGTGCCACTCCATTGCGCCTGGATTGCTTTTACTGTGGCGCTATGGTCTTCTACCATGGAGCCGTAATCATGGTTGCTCAGGGATGTTGATCCCACAAATGCTCCTCACTGCTTCATTTAGATGGTCATCCCAAGCTCCATACTCAAGATACATCCATTTTTCCTTTGGCCCCCAGAGGCAGACCGGGTGGGCACAGGCATCTGGCAACATCACAAGCTCCTTCCAAACTGCAAGCATTCAGAGACAGTCACCATTACAGACACATCCCAGGCAAGGTCCTGGCAGGAGCACCTCCCTGCAACCCCGGATGGTCCTTGCACCCAGGGCATGAACCTTCATAGGACTGCTCGTCACCAGGCTGTCCAAGTCCTTCTCGCCCCTTCCTTGCTACCACTCTTCCAGAACCCTTACATCACTTCAACACTCACTGTTCAAGCAGCATCACCCCCTGCAGCTGGACAAGTGTTACCCGTGTTGACATAATGCCCAAATATGGATTAACTTGAAAATTTGCAATTTCCAGACAATATATTGTTGAATAGTCTGGGTGTCAGGGCTTATGGGAAGAAGGCAGGAGAATGGAATTGAGAGGGAGAGATAAATCAGCCATGAGTAAATGGCAGAGTAGACGATGGGACGAACGGCCCAATTCTGTTCCTATCACCTATGAACTTTTATGAAGATAACTGAGAGAAATTGTAATGCACCAAACAGGAAGTGCTGAAAATAGCAGTCAGTTTCAGCATGAAGTTACACAAGAGCCCTGGCAACAATCCATGAACCTGGTGAAGTTTTGTACCTTTAACAGTGCCAGTGACTCACTCATGACACCAATAAAAGTAATCTGCTGCAATTTCTAGATCAGTATCTTTCAGGGGTGCAAATAAATTCTGACCAGTAAGCTGTGCATCAATCTACCATCATTCTTAATATAATTCTTCCTAGTTTTAAGTCGTTTCAAAATGCCTCTACGAATGTACTGCTCTGGAGCAAGAGCCCTGCACAACAATCCAAATGCATTAACGGGAACATCTCTCCACCTCTAGCCCAGCTACAATTCTAGTGTTTTCATTAAGGAGTTGCAGTGAAACTAACCTGAAGGATAGACAGGAAGTTATAAAAACCTATCAACTTCTGGCAAGGCTCAAGTGAGAGGTGGAAACACTTACCCAGCACTATGGCAACAGTCTTCAACAGGCTCATCATGGTGTCACGGTTTCTGCGGGGTCCCGAACTGTGGCGTGACATCCTCATAGTCCTCTGACGCACGTAGACAAAGATGTGGGCATAGAGGATCACCATGACGACAAAGGTGACCAGGTTGAAAATGGCCCAGAAGACCAGGTAGGAGCTGCTGTACAGGGGGGCCATGGTGGAGCAGATAGTGATGGCACAGATGCAATTCCAGCCCACACTGGGGATGGCACCCATGACGATGGCCATGGTCCAGATCACCATGATCACCACCACCACCCTCCGGTTGCTCATCCTGGTGTGGAGCTGCATCCGGAAGACGGTGATGTGCCTCTCGATGGCGATGGCCAGCAGGTTGGCCACAGAGGCGGTGAGGCTGGTGTCAATGAGGCCCTGGCGGAGCAGCCACGTGCTGACCGTCAACCGACGGGTGTTGGGCCCCGTGTTGAACATGAGGTAAAAATATGCCAGGCCGGCAAAGAAGTCCGCAGCCGCCAAGTTGGCCATCAGGTAATAAATAGGGAAGTGGAAGCGACGGTTGACGTAGATGGCGATCATCACTAGCAGGTTGGCAAGCATGATGAAGATGCAGACCGTGATGCCCAGACCCATGACCAGCTTGCTCACTGCATTCCATTCCGTCGCCAGGTGCTTCTTACTGTTGTTGTAAAAGAATGCAATGGTTTCATTGTAGTAGCACTGTTCTTCCATCTTGGCAACCTAGGACAGAAATTTTAAGAGTTTATTGCCAGTCATAAAATGTATTCAAATCATTACCGTGCTTGCGACATACGGCCTTTGTTTTACGAGAAAAACAACGTTTTATTTTCAATTCCCTTTATTTTTGTTGGACTATTATGGCATTGTGTCTGTACAGTGGACACAGAGGCGCTCAATACCAGTGCCTCCC
This sequence comes from Leucoraja erinaceus, assembly GCF_028641065.1. Taxonomy (NCBI): domain Eukaryota; kingdom Metazoa; phylum Chordata; class Chondrichthyes; order Rajiformes; family Rajidae; genus Leucoraja; species Leucoraja erinaceus. The sequence goes on along the minus strand of NC_073379.1, from coordinate 38,215,599 downwards.
AGCAAAACCGCATCCTCCATTCTCCTGGCTGTGCAGCAATAGGTGGGTCACATCTTGGTGCAAAGGGATATCTCCCTATTTATATAATTCACGCACAAGAAACTGCAACAGGACAAGATCACTTGGCCCCTCTGGCTCACCGCACCATTCATTAAAATAACAACCGATTCCCCACCAACAATTACACATTCCAGCCCAGTTACCACAACCCGCGCTTCCCTTTGGAACAAACACATCAGCCTTGACCCTGAATGCAACTTAAAATTGCATATAATGAAACAGACTGCGCTGGAAAAACTCAGCAAATCAGGCAGCATCTGGAGAAAGTGAAATGGAATCAACTTTTCAGATCAAAGACCCTTTGTGAAAATGTTATCTTGTTTCTTTGTCCACTAATACCAGTTTCCAGTTTCCATTTTAGGCTTGAATGGCAACATGCCCATAAGCATAAAGATCCCAAAGGGCAGCACATTGGTGCAGCTGTAAGAGCTATTGCCCCACAGTGCCAGACATCCAGGTTCAATCCTGATGCCGGTGATCTCTTGCCATCTGCGTGTTCACCCTGTGACCATGTGGGTCTCCTGGTGCTCTGGTTTCTTCCCACATCCCGAAGACGAGCAGGTTTATCGGTTAATTGGCCTTTGAAAATTGTTTCTAGTGTAGGAAGTGAATGAGAAAGTGGGATAACATAGAGCTAGACGATTGACGGTCGATGTGGACTCGGTGGGCCTAAGGGCTTGTTCCACTGCTGTATCTCAAAACTAAACATTCATGGCCCAAGTAGAAAAAAAGTCTCAGTCCTAACCAACTCAAATTTATGATCGAGGAAGAAACAGATCAGCAATGAAGAGGGGTGGTTAGGGGAAAACCTGTAACAGAACAAGTGAAAGAGACCAAATTCAAAAGGGAGCAAAAAACTGGTACTATTAAAACCTCCAACAAGTGATTGCATGGTTAAAAGTGATCCAATTTGATTTTAAGGGATTTGGCATTCCAATTTTTTATTAAATCATTCAAAGAGCACTCACGCTAATTCTCTGCTCTTAATTGTCGCTGGCAATCTTAGAGCATTTAATGTGAAAACTAACGATTTCTTAAAAGTTACAGAATGCCAAGAACAATATGATATTTGCATGCAAATGTCAGCTGAGTAAATTTCAACGTCTCTTCAGTCCCAAAGGAGCTTGGTAATAATTATAGGGGAAGCAATACTTTCCCTGGAAAGAAGCTTAGTCCTTGCTGTCCCTGAAGTTCAAGGGGAGAATAAATCCCATTGAGATTCTCACACAAATGGCACAAGGGAGCATCTGCTACAGAATGCAAAACAATAAGGTTATCTTCCTCCAGTGCAACATTGATCAAAACAAAAACATTTCAAGTTCAATCATCAAACATTTGGCAACTGTCGATGACTTAAATTGAACAATAATGTAGCACAGATTGAATTATTTCTTCTGCTTGTTGTGACCCAGTTCCAGTAACTTAGCATGAAAGGGTCTCAACCCGAAACATCACCTATTCATTTTCTCCAGAGATGCTGTCTGACCCAGAGTTACTCCAGCTTTTATGTCTATCCAGTAACTTTGATCCACTCATCTTATGAAGAAAGATTGGATACTCGCTAGAATTTAGAAGATCGAGGGGGGATCTTATAGAAACATACAAAATTCTGAAGGGGTTGGACAGGCTAGATGCAGGAAGATTGTTCCCGATGTTGGGGAAGTCCAGGACAAGAGGTCACAGTTTAAGGATAAGGGGGAAATCTTTTAGGACCAAGATGAGAAAAACATCTTTCACACAGAGAGTGGTGAATCTGTGGAATTCTCTGTCACAGAAGGTAGTTGAGGCCAGTTCATGGGCTATATTTAAGAGGGAGGTAGATGTGGCCCTTGTGGCTAAAGGTATCAGGGGGTATGGAGAGAAGGCAGGTACAGGATACCGAGTTGGATGATCAGCCATGATCATATTGAATGGCGGTGCAGGCCTACTCCTGCACCTATTTTCTAACATCGGGAATAATCTTCCTGCATCTAGCCTGTCCAACCCCTTAAGAATTTTGTACGTTTCTATAATATCCCCCCTCAATCTTCTAAATTCTAGCGAGTACAGGCCAAGTCTATCCAGTCTTTCTTCATATGAAAGTCCTGTCATCCCAGGAATCAGTCTGGTGAACCGTCTCTATACTCCCTCTATGGCAAGAATGTCTTTCCTCAGATTAGGAGACCAAAACTATACGCACTACTCCAGGTGTGGTCTCACCAAACGCTGTACAACTGCAGATTCAGATTCAGAAAACTTTATTGTCTGTCGTAACAGAAAATCTTCTTTGACGTGGCTCAACATACAGACAGGACAATGTACTGATAAGCAGTCATACAACACAGATTTCTGCGAGCACACACAGTGTGTATCGATCTTAAAAGCAAATATAAAGATTAAAAACTGTAAAAATAGACAAGATAAAAGTTGTGGATACGTGTAAAGTGACAATGCGTCAGGGTTAATTTGTCCATTGTTCATTTTTTATTTAAGCTGTTTATGGCAATGGGTATGAATGAGTTTTTGTGGATGTTTTTCTTGGATAGGGGGACTTTATATCGGCGGCCTGATGGCAGAAGTTGGAAAGACTTGTGCAGGGGGTGGGTGGGATCCTGTGTAATGAGATTGGCTTTCCTTTTAACTGCCTGGGTGTGGAGTACTGATAATTGATTTTGAGTTTTGCCAGTTATTTTGCTTGCCTGATTGATGATCCGGGAAAGCTTTGATTTGTCTTTGACAGAGGTGAGGGTGAACCAGGATGTGATGTTAAAGGTGAGTACAGATTCTATAAGTGATTTATAGACAGCTGTTAAAATGTCCTGTCTGACATCAAAGCTCCTGAGTTTCCTCAGCAGGAACAGGCGTTGCTGTGCCTTCTTGTACACAGAGTCTGTGTGCTGGGAGAAGGACAGGCGGGTGTCAATCTCTGTGCCCAGGTATCTAAAGGCCTCTACCTGCTCAACTGTCTGCCCATTCAGCCTCAGAGGTTCAAAGAGAGGTTGGGGAGGAAGATGTTCGCCTCCCCCCACAACACAGCTCCTTGGTCTTGGAGATGTTAAGCTCCAGAGAGCTCTCTTTGATCCACAGCATCAGGGTGTTGACCTGCTGATAGTAGGCAGCCAGAGAAGTGTGATGCTTGATGTGGGCCACCAGGGCCATATTGTCTGCATACTTAAAAAGGGAAATGTCACTGTTATTGTTTGTTATGGTGTTTGTGTAGATGGAAAATAAAATCGGTGATAAGACACAACCCTGGGGGACACTGGTGTTTAAAATCATGTTCTTGGATTTAAAACCATTTACCACCACATGCTGAGGCCGGTCCTGCAGAAAGTCTTTTATCCACAGGATAAGTGATGGGTTGACTTGTAGATCCAGAAGGCGGTTGCAGAGGGTGACCGTGTTAACTGTGTTAAAAGCTGAAGAAAATTCCATAAATAAAATCCGTGTGGTGGTGTGGGGGAGTCCAGCTGTCTGCTAACTGTGTCCAGGACAGTCAAACAGGCATCCTCCACCCCACACCTTGCCTTATAGGCAAACTGGAGTGGGTCAAGCCTGTCCACCACCATAGCAGTGAGGTGATCACTTACCATTACCTCTCCATACACTTGGAAAGAATGGATGCGAGTGCCACCGGTCTGTAGTCCTTCATCTCCCTGGCATTAGATTTCTTCAGCACCGGTATGAGTGTGGACTCCTTCCACATCCGTGGGACACAGCTGGAGTCAAGGAGATGCTGGAATAGCTGAGTGATAACATCACCCAGCTGAACTGAGCATTCCCTCAGCACCTTGCCCCTGAGCCTGTCCGGGCCAGAAGCTTTGTGAGGGTTGATGCGGCCCAGTATAGATGTGACCTTCCTTTTATCCACTGTAGAACACAGTAGAACCTCCCTGCTCTTAAACTCAAATCCTTTTGCTATGAATGCTAACATACCATTCGGTGCCTGCTGCACCTGCATGCCTACTGTTAATGACTGGTGTGCCATGACACCCAGGTCTCGTTGCATCTCCCCTTTTCCTAATCGGCCACCATTCAGATAACAGTCTGCTTTCTTGTTTTTGCCACCAGTGGATAACCTCACATTTATCCACATTATACTGCATCTGCCAAACATTTGCCCACTCACCCAACCTATCCAAGTCACCTTGCAGCCTCCTAGCATCCTACTCACAGCGAACACTGCCCCCCAGCTTTGTGTCATCTGCAAACTTGGAGATGTTGCATTCAATTCCCTCATCCAGATCATTAACATATATTGTAAATAGCTGGGGTCCCAGCACTGAACCTTGCAGTACCCCACTGGTCACTGCCTGCCATTCTGAAATGGACCCGTTTACTCCTTTGTAGACCATGAAGATATTTTGGGCAAAAAAGATCGCTGAACTTCTTTTATATCCTACGAATAACTACTTTTAACCAATCCCTGCTGGTTAAAAGTTTATTGTTTCTGACCACTGACCAGCTATTGTTTCTGACCACTCGACCCACCTAAACTCAATTTTATACTCTGAAATTCAAACTCCTCTGTTCCAAAGGGACCTGGCTTATCTGGCCATTCTTTACAAGTAACATTGACCAGTTCTGTCAACATTCTTGTAAATCCCTGGTTTATTCTTCTAGCGCCACCAACACCAATCATTTTCCTTACGGTTCATTTTCTTGCAACATCTACCTTTTCAACTCTTCCCTTCCCACCACCAATCTCCCCTCGACCACAGACATCTAAAAACTCCTTCCTTATTGAAATAGTGATGAATTTATCCTTCTTCTTTCCTAGTCAGTTCCATTTTGTCCTCAAATACGGTTCCTAACCTGCTGTCCCAATGCAGGTTCTCAATCTTAAGTATCTAATTTCTTCCCCCATCCCCCAAACAATGCTGCTCTTCCCATTGACTTCCTCCAGTCTTTCCATTTTGTGTCAGAAACAGTGAAGGCCATTTATCTGCAATTCCACAGTTGTCATTTATGAGCTGTCCACACCAAAGCTCGCTTCCGCACAGCCGTATGAACCGTCTCTTTCGATAGCAAAACATCATCAACTCCAGCTCATCCCAAATGGATTCCAATTGAAATTCCACTCTTTCATTAGGATCCACCCAGGTGATATGCAGAGACGCTTGAACTTTTCTCAAGGCACTATCTCCAAGCTTGATGCCACACGGCCACAGATAAATGTCATTCGAAACCCAAAATTACAACAGCTATTGTGATTCATGAAGTGATCGCTGTTTTGAGACTAGAAGATTATCTTAGTGAAGTCAATGGACGTGCACTCACAGTTGATTACGCAACTCGCCACAAAATGTCAGCACTATTAAAATGGACCATTGCTCTGAAGATAGACTCCACGCTATTCAACCATAGTGGCATCAGCAGTGCTTGCATTTTGAATTTAATCTGGCCTATACTAGTTTCAGCACCTTCATTTTCAATCTGCCATCCATATCTTCAACTTTGTCCATGGCCTCACCCCTCCCCATAACTGCAACCACCTCAAACCCACACTTCAGGCCCCTCCAAGATTTCCTTATAACTCCCTCTCTTTGACCAAATTTCTAATCAACTGTCCCAAAATCACTCAATGGTGCTCGGTATCCAATTTTGTTCAGAAGTTCATACAAGGCCTATTGGGTTGCTATTAAAAAAGCATCATATAAATCGATTGTTGGCAAAAACAGCTGTTAATAAGGTACATTTTTGTGATGCAAGTGCTACAAAATTGCAAACTAACATGTGGTAAACTTAGAGAAAATACCGGATTTATAGAAAGAGAATATATATTGTTCAAATATCTCTCTGCAAACAGCACTTTTAGATAAAAGTGCATCAAATTTAATAACTATAAAGTCCCTTTGTTGCAGCTAATCTGACCAGTCAAATATAAAAATAATCCACTTCTCACTTAGTCACTTCTCCTTTGACCACAGCCTTTTGAAATCCAACGTTGTCCGAAAATATGCAACAGTTGTGGTACCTTTGCACATGGGGCAAGACTTAATGATCACAAAAGATCAGACAGTTAGAAGGGTCTAGACCCGAAACGTCACCCATCCTTTTTCTCCAGAGATGCTGCCTGACCTGCTGAATCATTCCAGAATTCTGTCTAGCTACAGATAAACCCAACCTCAATTCAAGAATTGAGTTAATTAATGATTTATATTATTCCCAGTAATGCTTCAACATTATTCATTCAGCTGTTGGGTATTTTTTTCCATATTTGATAATGATTAATTAAATGCTGCATGCAAATTAATGCACAAGCAGAGATAATTGTTGGCATAACAACCTGTGAGCATTCTTGCCTTAACTCTAGACCATAAATGACTAGTTTGCATCAGTGATGGATGCCTATGTTCCTGGTGTGGAAACTCTAGACAGCCTTCTCTTCCCGACTCTGAACAAAGACACGCACGACTCCAAAGTCGAACAAGTTTGTTGGTTAATTGGCTTCCGTAAAAATTCTAAATTGTCCCTGGTGTGTAGGATAGTGCCAGTGTACAGGGAACGCTAGCCAGTGCACCAAAGGGCCCGCCTCCACTCTGCATCTCTAATCTAAATCAGACTAAAGACTCAGAGACAATGTGATGAGGTATACTGAACAAAACTCCACAAGACCTGTAAAGATGATGTGAAGGTAGGAATGCCAGGCTATGCGGTTTCAAGGAAATATGAACAGCAATGTAGGGTTGCACAGCAGGTTTGATTGTATCCACAACTCATCAGCAAATGAAGCAGTCCCCAGGCATCAAGGCCGAGACAACATTCAGGTATTGGACAATAGGTGGCAAGTAATATTTACATCACAGCAGGATGGGGCCATCACCATTATGGGAGATCAAACCACCACCCTTGATATTACTCTGACCAGGTTCCCCACTATCAATAATGCAGGGTCACTATTGATCAATAATTAAACAGCAACATAAATACCATATCTACAAGAGAGTTATGCCCCTGTCCCACTGAGGAAACCTGAATGGAAACCTCTGGAGACTTTGCGCCCTACCCACGGTTTCCATGCGGTTCCCGGAGGTTGCAGGTGGTTGCCGGAGGTTGCAGGTAGTGGACGCAGGTACGGAGACTGACAAAAACCTCCTGGAACCGCACGGAAACCTTGGGTGGGGCGCAAAGTCTCCAGAGGTTTCTGTTCAGGTTTCCTAAGTGGGACAGGGGCATTAGATATTGGTCTAAATGTATCACAGTGAGTGATACACCCAAGCCGTCCCACCATCAACAAAGTACAAGTTGGAAGCACAATGCAATACTCTGCCACTTCCATGAGAACAGCTCCAACAGCTCTCGAGAAGCCTAATAGGCCTTTCTCACGGGGCGACTTGACGCAAGATGTGACCAGAGTGAAGTGGTCGTGGTCTAGCACGATATCACACGGTATAACGGGGGGGTAGACAAAGAGTTCCCACGGTACTCGGCATTTCTGTTATTTGTGCGAGTGACTTGTCCGTCTCCCGAGCTTTCCCGTTAAATCTCGAGTGAACATTGTAACTGTCAAGTGTAATTAAATCATCACGTGGCACAAATGATGTCACTTTTTTATTCACACACTATAAATATCCTCCCTTGGTTGAATTGGCTCATTTGGAGACATGCCGTGACTTTACTGCAGGAAGATGCCACATTACTTAGGAGAGAGGGGGAGAGAGACAGAGAGAGAGGCACAGAGGCAGTGTGATGTACTTCGGGGTGACTGGCAGAAGAGAAACAGCTCACATGACCTTGGTCTATCTGTGTGTGTGGGAGCGAAGGGAGAGAAAGCAGAATACATCGGTCTTATTGTGTGTGGGGGGAGAAAGAGAGAGGTGGGGGGGGGAGGGGGAGAAGAGAGGGGGGTGGGGGAGGGGAGAAAGAGAGGGGTGGGGGAGGGGGAGAAAGGGAGGGGTGGGGGAGGGGTAGAAAGAGAGGGGTGGGGGAGGGGGGGAAGAGAGAGGGGGGGGGGGGGGAGAAAGAGAGGGGAGGGGGGGAGAGAGAGAAATGAGGGGGAGACGTATATACACACACAAAGCAGAGTTTTACTGTGTATGTGGGAGACACAGATGGTCTGAGCACAGTTACTCGGTCTTACTGTGTGGGAGAGGGGGAGAAAGAGACATACACTCACAGAGGCAGAGTCTCTCAGCCTGTGTGAGAGGGAGGGAGGGAGGGAGGGAGAGAGAGAGAGGCACATACAAGGTGGATGTGAAATCTCACCTGCCTGTTTCAGTGACAGACACCCGCCGCCAGTAAATGAAGACACCCCCATCTGTCTCCCCCTCCTCTCCCTCGACTCCCCCACCTTTCCCTCCCAACTCCAGTCCCGTCCCGAACCCCTGGGAAACTGAAGGGAGCAACAATTAACTGCTGCCTGCCCGCTGAGTTAAAGAGTTCCCACGGTAGTAAGACGATGTTAGCTGCGCCCAAGTTTAAATTTCCAACGTGTCTTTCAGAGTAACTCAAAAACTGTCTGAATCAGCAAGTTAGACACAAAATGCTGGAGTAACTCAGCGGGCCAAGCAGCATCTCTGGAGAAAAGGAATAGATTCCATTTTTGGTCGGGACCCTTCTTCAGGATGATTGTAGGGGGGAACTGGAAGCAAGAAAAGACCAGGACAAATCAGGGCCAACAACAGATGACCTCAGCAGGGTATTTTGAAGAGGGGTCCTGACCCGAAATGTCGCCTAACCCTTTCCTCCAGAGATGCTGCCTGACCCACTGAGTCACTCCAGCACTTTATGTCTATATTTGGTTCCCTGATAGGCCAATTGTTGGCTAGGGATAGTGTGATCCCAAGAGGGAACCATCGTTGCAAACCTTGGACTGGTTAACCGACATTTACTGCATGGGGGAGAGGGGTGGTGGGGGGGGGGGGGGGGGGGGGGGCGAGGGAGAGAGAGAGAGAGAGTGTAAGTTACCTAAAATTAAATAATTCAATGTTCATAGTGAACACAGACACAAAATGTAGGAGTAACTCAATGGGTCAGGCAACATCTCTGGAGAAAATGAACAGGTGGCGTTTGTGTCTATCTTCGGAAAAAACCTGCATCCGCAGTTCCTTCCTGCACAATGGATCTCAGTGTCAAGTCTCTGACCCGTTGGAAGGCCATTCGGCCCACAGCCCGCCCAGCGATGACTAACCCATGTCACAGGGGGATGGTGTGATGGCGGAGTTAGACAGAGCTTGATTAATGTTACAGTTGGGGAATGGGCCATAATATGGGCAGGGGAACGCTGTTATTCGTGACGCCCCCTCCGCCCTTTCCCAGCTGTTCTCAATCGCACCCCGGCCACACAAAAATTTATACTTTAAGAAGGAATACACGGAACATTTAAACTCAGAACGCTTCTAACAGAGTGAGCCATGTGAGCACTTTGATCATTCTCCCTGTATTTGCATTTGACAAAATAGTCGGAAAAAAATGTTTAAAAGTGTTCATACCTTTTGCTAGGCCTAATTGGCCCTTACCTCTGCGAAAATAGTCTGATATTCGTAGGTGAAATGCCACCAACATTAATTGATTATATTATTAATTGACTAATAATTGACTTTATTAGCGGAAAGATGCAATTCTGATCTAATGTTATAAGTGCCTCTGTCTTTGGAAGCAACACCAGCAATTTATTTAATCTGACTACATGCGGCACAGTGGTAGAGTTGCTGCCTCACAGCCCCAGAGACCAGGGTTCGATCCTGACCATGGGTGCACCGGTTTCCTCTCACACTCCAGAGATTACAGGTTTGTAAGTTAATCGGCTTCGGTAACATTGTAAAATTGTCCCTGGAGTGTATAAGAATAGGTGGTTGGCGCCGACTCGGTGGGCCGAAGGGCCTGTTTCCGCGCTATATCTCTAAAATCTGAAGTTAGGTAATGTCTAAAGGAACTGCAGATGCTGGTTAATACGCACAAAAGGACACAAAATGTTGGTGTAACTCAGCAGGTAAGCCAGATCTGGGAAGAAAAACATAAAAAAGCTGGAGCAAGTCAGCGGGTCAGGCAGCATCTCTGGAGAAAAAGTATAGGTGGCGATTCGAATCGAAACCCTTCTTCAGACATCCTAATCGGAATTGAGTCTGAAGATGCGTCTCGTCCCGAAACATCACCTATTTTTCTCCAGAGATGCTGCTTGACTCGCTGAGTTACTCCAGCTTTTTGTGTCCGTCTTTGTTTTAAACCAGCATGTGCAGTTCACTCCTTTACACGGGTCTCTGGAGAACATTGATTGGTAGCGTTCCGGACCCTGCTTTGGAAAGGCATCGATCGCTGGTCGGCGAGGACTCCGAGCTGTATCTCTCAAAGAAGTACATGTGAAAAATTTCTCACGGACCATAAAAATGCGGGACCTTTCAGTAAAGTCCCTTTTAAAGATTATAATTATTTTATTGAATTTCATTAACATAACTCATGAATAAGTTGATGTCCATATGCGGATGCAAATCTTTATTTTTTAAATTTAATCCCACAGAAGACAATTTTTACTCGCCTTCTGTCCCCTCTGCCCAGCTTCCGGGTTCACCGTTCCCAGGAGTTCCCATGGTACACGCAAGAGTCAGTACAGATATCGCACTGGCCACTACGTGCATATAATGTTGCAATGTTCAACCACAAGTGTACAAGTCACTCTTGGAGAAATTCAAGCTTGCTTGAATTTTCTCCCGAGTCACCAAGTTACACGAGTACCTGCCGTTAGCGCCACAGTGGTCCACGAATGCCGTACGGTTATCGCAAGAGGTTCCCACGATGTTCAACTCTGGTTAACTCTTGCGTCAAGTCGCCCCGTGAGAAAGGGGTTTAATGCCATCAGAACACAGCAGAGTACATGAGTTGCACTCCATCAACAACCCTAAACAGTCACCTCCTCCACTACTGATCTACAGTGACTGCATTGTTCACCATCTACAAAATGTACTGCAGTAACATGCACAGGATACTTCAAGAGCCAAGAGTGTTTTATTGTCATCTGCCCCAAAACGGAACAACGAAATTCTTACATGCAGCAGTACAACAGGGTCATAAACAAGGTACTCAATAGATGATAACAAATAAACAACAGCATCTAAACCCTCTATCTCTACCATGAAGAACAAGAGCAGTAGGTGCATGGAGGGACCAGGTTTGCAGGCTCCCCTCCAAGTCACACACTAAGCCAGTCCAACGAGTAGTCTTTTATTATCGCTGGTATCAAATCCAGACCTCGCTACCCAACAGCACTATGCGAGCATTGTCACCAGCAGGACTGCAGCCCTTTAAGAAAGCAGCTCATCACCACCTTCAAGGATAATTAGGGGCAAGTATAAATACCAGCCTTGCCAGCAATGCTCAGATCCCCCAAATTAATAGGAAAAAAAGCTAATTTATGCACAAAATGAACCCAATGGCCGAATCATCAGGACTGATTACAATCTTGGCTTCAGGAAATAAAGCAGTGTCAATCATTAATCATGCTCTGGTGAGAGATTGATGAGACACATGTATTAAAGTGTAGCGGGTCCCTGGAGCGAGTTATTGCAGGATCTAGATGATACCAATGTACAAGTAGCTATGTCAGCTCCCATAGCCATAGATTTATAGCATGCTTCCCACACTGTTGGTTTAAACTTAGACATGTTATGATTATTTTGCCAACCGCCCTTCCACAATATTCTCCAACTGTTGTTTAGTTTAGTTTGGAGATACACTGTGGAAACAGATCATTTGACCCACTGAGTCCACACTGACCATCGATCACTCGTTCACTAGTCCTATAATGTCCCACATTTGCATCGTACATACATGGGGAAATTTACAGGTAACAATTAACCTACAAACCTGCACGTCTTTGGAATGTGTGAGGGATTCAAGGGAAATGGGGGGGAAACAGGAACAGGGTACCAATTTTGGATGATCAGCCATGATCATATTCAATGTCTGTGGAATTCTCTGCCTCAGAGGGTGGTGGAGGCCGGTTCTCTGCATACTTTCAAGAGAGCTAGAAATGGCTCTTAAAGATAGCGGAGTCAGGGTATTATGGGGCGAAGGCAGGAACGGGGTACTGATTGGGGATGATCTGCCATAATCACATTGAATGGCAGTGCTGGCTCGAAGGGCCAAATGGCCTACTCCTGTACCAATTGTCTATCGTCAATGGCCGTGCTGGCTCGAAGGGCAGAATGGCCTACTCCTGCACCTATTTTCTATGTTTCTATGAAACTGGAGTATCTGGAGAAAACCACTGTCACAGGAAGAACTTACAAAATCAACACAGACAGCAACAGTAGTCAGGATTGAAGCTGGGTCTCCAGTGATACGAGGCAGCAACCTTATAACCCCTTTTTCACGGGGCGACTTGACGCAAGAGTTAACCAGAGCTGAACATCATGGGAACCTCTTGCGATAAACGTACGGCATTCGTGGACCACCGTGGACCACCGTGGCGCTAACGGCAGGTACTCGTGTAACTTGGTGACTCGGGAGAAAATTCAAACAAGCTTCCTTAGTTTCCTGCATAAAACTTTATAGATTTTGGAATGATATTTTTGAAATATTTACAAAATTATTCAAGACAAGAATGGAACCTAATACTGAAATGATTATATTTGGTGTAATGGAAGATGGGAATAAATTGAACACATCTCAAAATCTATTCCTTAACTATGGTTTAATAATAGCAAAAAAATTAATACTTAAATTTTGGAAGGGTACATCAATACCAACGCTTAAAATGTGGATTGCAAGTATGTTGGACACCGCTCATCTTGAGGAAATGCGATTCCTCCTAATGGATAAATCAGACCAATTCATAACGAGTTGGTCTCCATTCGTCGTTTTTTTGGAATCATATGGTGCAACACAATTGTAAAAAAATAACTGTTTCAGGACTGGACGAGGGTTGGTCAAGATTATAAATAATGATCTCCTTTTCCTTTTTATTTTATTTTCTTTTCACTATTTTCCCTCTCAACTTTCTTCATTTACTCGTTTTCTTTCTTCACACACTATATATTTCACATCTTTCTATCCTTTACTATCTAACTTCTTTTTCTTATTCTCATCTTTTTTCAATGTAACAAAAAAAAAAAGGTTGTACATAAAATTTATTATGAAAATATATATTAGGCACTTTGGTGCCATATGACTGTACTTACTTCTAATAAAATAAAATATTAAAAAAAAAAAAAAAAGCTTCAATTTCTCCAAGAGTGACTTGTACACTTGTGGTTGAACATTGCAACATTATATGCACGTAGTGGCCAGTGCGATATCCGTACTGACTCTTGCGTGTACCGTGGGGACTCCTGCGAACGGTGAACCCGGAAGCTGGACAGAGGGGACAGAAGGTGAGTAAAAATTGTCTTCTGTGGGATTGAATTTAAAAAATAAAGATTTGCATCCGCATATGGACATCAACTTATTCATGAGATATGTTAATGAGATTCAAGAAAATAACTATAATCTTTAAAAGGGACTTTACTGAAAGGTCCCGCATTTTTATGGTCCGTGAGAAATTTTTCACATGTACTTCTTTGAGAGATACAGCTCGGAGTCCTCGCCGACCAGCGATCGATGCCTTTCCGAAGCAGGGTCCGGAACGTTACCAATCAATGTTCTCCAGAGACCCGTGTAAAGGAGTGAACTGCGCATGCTGGTTTAAAACGAAGACGGACACAAAAAGCTGGAGTAACTCAGCAAGTCAAGCAGCATCTCTGGAGAAAAATAGGTGATGTTTCGGGACGAGACATCTTCAGACTCAATTCCGATTAGGATGTCTGAAGAAGGGTTCCGATTCAAATCGCCACCTATACTTTTTCTCCAGAGATGCTGCCTGACACGCTGACTTACTCCAGCTTTTTATGTTTTTCTTCCCAGATCTGACTTACCTGGTGAGTTACACCAACATTTTGTGTCCGTGTTCACTATGAACATTGAATTATTTAATTTTAGGTAACTTACACCCCCCCCCCCCCCCCCCCCCCCCCCCCCCCCCTTCATTTACTGGCGGCGGGTGTCTGTCACTGAAACAGGCAGGTGAGATTTCACATCCACCTTGTGTGTTCCTCTATCTCTCTCCCTCCCTCTCACACAGGCTGAGAGGCTCTGCCTCTGTGAGTGTACATCTCTTTCTCCCCCTCTCCCACACACAGTAAAGACCGAGTAACTGTGCTCACTCCATCTGTGTCTCCCACATACACAGTAAAACTCTGCTTTGTGTGTGTATATACCAATTCAACCAAGGGAGGATATTTATAGTGTGTGAAAAAAAAAGTGACATCATTTGTGCCACGTGATGATTTAATTACACTTGACAGTTACAATGTCATTCAAGATTTAACGGGAAAGCTCGGGAGACGGACAAGTCACTCGCACAAATAACAGAAATGCCGAGTACCTCTTGGGAACTCTTTGTCTACCCCCCCCCCCCCCCCCCCCCGTTATATCGTGTGATATTGTGCTAGACCACGACCACTTCACTCTGGCTACATCTTGTCAAGTCGCCCCGTGAAAAAGGCCTATATCACTGCACCACCCTTGTGCCAGGGTGTAACACCATTCCCTTTCTATAGTAGCAAGAAGTAAAAATGAAGAAATGTCATTTCCAAGGCCAATACTAGCCATGCCTCTGTTTACATAATAAGCTCTGAAATTTGACTTCAAAAATCCCTCCTCTGCTTCTTCTCCAAGATATCCTTGCATCTTCTTGGAGTTGCAGTGTAAAAAGCCATTTAAAGAGCATTGGAAGCTGCCAAAATTCACGCCACGGTTGTTTCTTGTTTTACACTCACCTTATGGACCGACAGTCAGTACTCGACAGCTTCTGTTCTTTAAAGGTGGGTGGAGTTTCTCTCAGGCGAATGTCATGCAATGACCACAAATACGACTCTTTCTTACTTGAACCTGTGAAGAACACATAATTAGTTAGATTAAAACCTCTTCAATATACACAAAACAACCAATCCAGGAAGACAAGTATATAGGCTTGTACCAAATTATTGTGATTGTGAGAAATGGGTACCCTACCATGGGGGGAGGGGGGCTGGTAAAAAGGGAGAGAGTATGGGGAGGTGTACTGCCATTCTTTCTCCAACCCCCCTCCCTCCCCTTCCACCTATATTACTCTTTCACATTTCATTCCTCTTCTCTCCTTGCCTGGCACCCTTGTCTCCTTTTCATCTCACTTACTCCACCAATCAACCTGCATCCACCTATCACTTGCCAGGCTTTGTCATCCCCACCTCTCTTTTTCTAGCTTTCCCCTCCCCATTTCGATCAGTCTGAAGAAGGGTCCAAATCTTAAATGTCACCTGTCCATTTCCACCACAGATGCTATCTGTTGCTACCGCCGAGTTAGTCCGGCACCCTCGGTTTTGCTCAAGATTCCAACATCTGCAGTTCCTTGCGTCTCCAGACAGTGACTTTAATGGTTTCTCCAACTCCGTGGGTCATTTGGCCCTCACCATAATGTCAACTCTGGCTTTGGATCCAAGTCCCTCACCAGAGAGTGCAAACCTCACCTACTGGTCAGAGGTCCGCTTCACTCCCTATTGGGCGAGTGCTCCAAGTCTCCTTGCACTATTTCATTGGTCAGCAGAGTTCTCCCAGGCATCTTGAGATGCTCAACATTTGCTAAACAAAATCCATTGATTGTATTGCAATTTGCAGGAGCAGTGGCTACACCCCCTACACACATCTGCATTTTAAATATTATTACAGAGCATTAACACTGAAGAACTTTGAAAGGAATGTGAAAGGCAAGTCTTTATTTCTTTCATTCAATTCACAACATGGATCCAGCTCCCTTATTCCAGCTGACGCAGATTGGAGAGTGGGCCCTTGAAGAGTGTGAGGTGGAGTGAACACACCCCTCAGCTCAATAGCATCATGGTATCTGTGGCAGAATGCTGCCCGGCAATAAAGAGGTTCAAAAACCTAGGCTTGTGTAAGCAACAATGATGTTATTATTACACGATATATTTATTTGTTGTGCTGTTGCATTTTATGTGCCTGTAAAGCTGCAGCAACTAAGAATTTCATTGTTCCGATCCTGCTGCAAATGATTAAACACTCAACTTCAGGGAAAAAAAAGTTCCAGTCTATCCAACCTCTCCTGATTATTCAAGCCCTCTAATTGGGCAACATTCATGCAAATTTGAAGGGTCTTGACCCAAAACATCATCTGTCTATTTCGTCCACAGATGCTGCCTGACCAACCAAGTTCTCACAGCACCTTGTAATTTG
Source organism: Leucoraja erinaceus (assembly GCF_028641065.1). Taxonomy (NCBI): domain Eukaryota; kingdom Metazoa; phylum Chordata; class Chondrichthyes; order Rajiformes; family Rajidae; genus Leucoraja; species Leucoraja erinaceus. The sequence goes on along the minus strand of NC_073379.1, from coordinate 38,199,354 downwards.
CTCAAGATTCCAGCATCTGCAGTTCTTAGCTCATGCTTGTCAATCTTTACTGCACCCTCTCTGATGACGAGTTTTACTTTTGATATGTCTGACAACGGACCAAAACTTAGCTGAAGGTTCACTCCCAAAACGCTGACTCCCCATTTCATCTCCACCTTTCATATACACGTTTGACCCAATCCGTCAGCACCTCTCCTTTGTTTTGCTCTATATAAATGTTATTGCATACATTTTCTCCAACATAAAATTGGGCAATGATTTACTTTCAATTAAAATACTTCTGTTAGATCATGGTCAATTACCGCTCTCCACTTGGAAAAAGGCACCAGAGACCTATTTTGCCTATACTTGCAGAATCTGCTGTGCTGTAAAACCCGCTTGATCTTTACAAAGTTCCTTCCCTAATGATTAATAGGCCTTTCTCACGGGGCGACTTGACGCAAGATGTAACCAGAGTGAAGTGGTCGTGGTCTAGCACGATATCGCACGATATAACGGGGGGGGGTAGACAAAGAGTTCCCACGGTACTCGGCATTTCTGTTATTTGTGCGAGTGACTTGTCCGCCTCCCGAGCTTTCCCATTAAATCTTGAATGATCATTGTAAACTGTCAAGTGTAATTAAATCATCACGTGGCACAAATGATGGGGGGGGGGGGGGAGAGAGAGAAATGAGGGGAGACGTATATACACACACACAAAGCAGAGTTTTACTGTGTATGTGGGAGACACAGATGGACTGAGCACAGTACCTCGGTCTTACTGTGTGTGGGAGAGGGGGAGAAAGAGACGTACACTCACAGAGGCAGAGTCTCTCAGCCTGTGTGAGAGGGAGGGAGGGAGAGAGAGAGAGAGGCACACACAAGGTGGATGTGAAATCTCACCTGCCTGTTTCAGTGACAGACACCCGCCGCCAGTAAATGAAGACACCCACATCTGTCTCCCCCTCCTCTCCCTCGACTTCCCCATCTTTCCCTCCCAACTCCAGTCCCGTCCCGACCCCCTGGGAAACTGAAGGGAGCAACAATTAACTGCTGCCTGCCCGCTGAGTTAAAGAGTTCCCACGGTAGTAAGACTATGTTAGTTGCGCCCAAGTTTAAATTTCCAACGTGTGTTTCAGAGTAAAGAGTCAGCGCAGAATCCTTGATTATCAAAAACTGTCTGAATCAGCAAGTTAGACACAAAATGCTGGAGTAACTCAGTGGGCCAAGCAGCATCTCTGGAGAAAAGGAATAGATTCCATTTTTGGTCGGGACCCTTCTTCGGGATGATTGTAGGGGGGAACTGGAAGCAAGAAAAGACCGGGACAAATCAGGGCCAACAACAGATGACCCCAGCAGTTGATGTCCATATGCGAATGCAAATCTTTATTTTTTAAATTTAATCCCACAGAAGACAATTTTTACTCACCTTCTGTCCCATCTGTCCAGCTTCCAGGTTCACCGTTCGCAGGAGTTCCCACGGTACACGCAAGAGTCAGTAGGGATATCGCACGGATATCGCATTGGCCACTACGTGCATAAAATGTTGCAATGTTCAACCACAAGTGTACAAGTCACTCTTGGAGAAATTCAAGCTTGTTTGAATTTTCTCCCGAGTCACCAAGTTACACGAGTACCTGCCGTTAGCGCCACGGTGGTCCACGGTTGTCCACGGTTGTCCACGAATGCCGTACGGTTATCGCAAGAGGTTCCCACGATGTTCAACTCTGGTTAACTCTTGCGTCAAGTCGCCCCATGAGAAAGGGGTTTAACACTCAGTTATGTAAACAAATCCAACAAACCTTACTAAAACTTTCTCAGTTTCTTCTTAAATTTTGATCTGCAAGCTAGTGGAATAGAACAATTTTTCTTAACCAGCAAAAAAAACATTGCTTCTTCCTCCTGAGAAAAGCTTGTGCCATTTAATATTTATTTTTGCTCCCCTCGCCACTTTTGCCCCACAATGCAGATACCAATTAAACAGCCAGCTCCGACTGCTTGAAGGTCAATGAAAGGTGAGGCACACAAACATCTTCCCAGTCAATGCATCACTATGCACCCATTGCTCCACCCCCACAGGGAAATTCTCAACCTCCATGCACATCTTCTTCAGTAGTATGTCAAGAACCAGGCACTGGCAGCAGGTTGTAGGCTTGATGGGCCAAATAGCCTAATTCTGCTCCTATAACTTATGAACTTTGCCATGCTGAGCTTCGAGCGACCCCAGGGACAGAGGTGCAGCTCCTGCAATCTTTCTCCTATTCTGGAAAGGGGCTGAGCAGCCAATTGAAAATGTCAAAACTAAGACAGTCTTATTACCACCAAGAATGATAACATCTGTTTTTTTCCCCCAATCTCATCACTTCCTATCATCCAAGGACCAAAACAGTCATTACTAGTAAAGTGGTGATTTACCTGAACTTTTTCCAATCTGGTGGATTGCATTGTGTTCACAATGCAGCCTCCTCTACATTAGAGAAAACAAATGTGAATTTGGTGACCCGTTTGCAAAACATCTCCATCACATCCACAAGGGGACCCCGAGCTACCGGTTGCTGGTCACTTTAGTTCTGCCTCCCACTCTCATCCATCGATCTGTGGCCTAAAACTAAGTCTAACACAAGCTTGAAGCACAGCTTGTTCTTCTATGAAGGCATTGCAGCCTTTAGGGCAAATACGCCCAATGCAACCATTTACTGTTTGTATCAGAACCGGCCAATGCTGCTGCAATGCTTCAATTCCAACATGAATCCCATTTTCTCCAATGGACACTGCCTGATCTACTGGCCTTTTGAGCATCAGCGGTAACCTGCATTCAACATGTACTTTTGTACCCCTTCTCCCTGCAGATAGGGGTGCCACATTGACACACAAGGAAGAGCCACTGCCTCAAAGTTCCATTCATTTTAACCTGCGCTTGTGTGCTGTCTGTGTGGAGTTTGCACATCCTCCGTGTCCACACAGGGTTGCCAGAAGTGCTTCAGTTTCCCCTCGCTTGTCCTGCTGGGACTCCCTCCAGTATTTTCTGCATTTATTACAAGCCAAAGGGCTGTTATCATTGCTAGAACAAAATGTCTTTATGAGCGATATCCCTTTAAGACAGAATAGGAAGGGGGGTTAAAGGCCAGGAAGGAGAGTTTGTCCCAGGTGGCTTGGTGGGATACTGGATATTCCAAGAGAGGTTCTCCAAACACCCCCTTCGGTATGCGCAGACCTCCCCGTAGTTTGTTTAGAGGGTGCGAATGGGGGAGATGGGGAGAGAAGTATAGGAAAGGTTTGTCATCTGTGAATTGTCAACAGTGCAAACTCTCAGGAATGCGGCCTAAGAATTCCAAACACTCAAAACATTTGGTCACGAAATCCGACAGCAAGATGAGTTTTCCCCAATGGATAAAAGTTAAACTAAATGAAACCAAATGTTTTGTACCAAAGAAGAAAATCCAATATCAAGACTGCATTTAAATAGACATGCAGGCCTGGCCTGAAACATGTGGAACCTGGAAGTAATTCTTACCACATTCTGGAATGCTGAACGAAAGGCTTGCAAATAATTGCCTGAATGTTACCCCACTCAGAGCAGAGAACTACCTAAACCAGGCACATGGATCAAAACCCCTGCTGTAATATCTTGTTTAGATTTGGGAAGTAGGCCGACAATGATACAAGCTACTGCTCTTCCCTGCAAAACTAATGCTTTTCCATTTGCTCCAATGTCGAGTTGCCATGGCTTCTCTACAGTTTGGTGAGGAAAAATAACTTCCCTTTCTCCCTCCATCTGCAATCTTTCCTGGTCCTTTGAAAATGTTAACTTCACCTTCATTTTACCAGTCGTAACACCCCACTCCAATTCATTGTGGAATTTCTACAGTCTGCTTTTTTTATTACATTATAGTTCTGATCTAGTCAATATGTTTAAGAAAATAGTTTTAAGCAATTAGGAACAGGAAAGAACAAACAGTTTGTACTATCAAAGGAGGCACAGTTTTCATAAAATTAAACTCTTCAATAGCCGTAACCCCCCCCCCCCCCCCAACCACACACACCATTCGGCCACAAATATACTTTCAGGAAGTCAGCTCAATCATTCTAAGAAACAAACAGTTATCAAGAGAAAACAAACATGCTCGCACATCCTTCCCGTTATCATAGACTCCTGGCAACATAAAGTGCATTTTTGTTCTGCTCCTTGGCATTACTTCCCAACTATGGTCCATAGGAGTCCTCATCAGTTAAAAATGTCAATTAATACACAAACCTCATGCATCGTCACTGAAGTGGCCAAACCTAAATCAAGCTGTTTAACACATTCTTGGCAAATTAATTATTACCATACCAGTATTATTAGTTGCATGTGTCAAAGTTTTAATAAAGTAAAACCTTCACCATATTAACACTATTCAAAGCAATTACTCAGTTCTTGCTGTCACCCTCATCACGCTACAGGGGTAGAAGGTCTAAGGTCACTTGTCACAAAGAGCATCTGCCTTTAGTTATATTCACCCAGCACACATTCAATTCTGCCCGGTGTCACTATGTAATATGGAGCCAATGGACTATGGATGTGTTCAAAACTAAATCAGCCAATACAAATCATACGCACGCAGAGCAAGACTGCTTAGTGCTGTGGAATCCATAGATGCAAACAGAGTCCACGCAAACTCTTCAATAAGCATCTATTCTCCTTCACCTGAATTTGCTCCCAATTCCAGGAAGCCAATCACTAAATGCAGAGTAATTTGGCCCACTGTGTACAATCCAACCAGTGTCAGTTGATGCGTCTACAGAAAGACTGGTGTACAATGTTTGCACTGCTCTGCTGAATGTTTGGTCAAAGATTAAACAAGCTCGGACATTCTGCTATCCGACATGGAACCATGCACATCACATAAAACAGAAAGATTCATTTCAAAAACAAGCTCCGAGACCCCCGTTTGTCTCAGAACACTTTATAACCAATAATGCACTTCTCACAATGTACCACTGTTACATTAATAACATTTATGCACATAGGTTCCCTCAAACCCCATGTTGTGGAGTTTACTAATAACAGTGGAGGGATGAATATCTACCATGATATCGGGGATAAGTCTCTGATTCTTTGAAATATCACGGAATCTGTCACTTGGGCCTAGAAGATGAATGGTAATGCATTACTCCCTGGAGCGAGAGAACCACTTTCCTAACAGAACCCATTAGCTGTGAAGAACAGGTGCAAAGCAGCATAATCACCTTGTAATTGCCTTCACCTCACCCTTTCACAAATACTCCTTTTGTCCTCTCCATCCTTCCTGCCACCTTCACTTAACATTCCCTTTTCTCAATCATTCTCTCTCAATTCTGCAGGTCTCAGTCCTCAAAACAGTTGCTCCTTCAGCAGATGTAGCCCAATCTGTTGAGAGTGTCCTCAGCGGGTGGGGCAGCATCCCTGGAGAGGTGGGGAATGGGCGATGTTTCAGGTTGAGACCCTTCGACCAGAAACGTCACCCATTCCTTCTCTCCAGAGAAGCTGCCCCACCCGCTGAGTTACTCCAGCATGTTGTGTCTATCTTTGATTTAAACCAGCATCTGCAGTTCTTTCTTGCACGCTGCTCAGTGTGTCCAACGCTTTCAGGTTTTAAACCCCCTCCCACTCCAGATTTCAGCTGTTTCCTTGATTTCCACCACTCATCTCCATTTGGTTGGATAGCTAGTCACAAACCTCTCCTTGACTGACTGTCAAAGGTGTTAATAGCTCAATACTGCTGACAAGATGAGAGCGCTAAATTTTACGGCGCCAACATTTACCTTAGATCCTTACATCCATTTTGTTGCATTGGAAGAACAACCTGTTCTCTGCGCTTCAAGCTAACATCCCATCACAGGAGTGGGGTGGCACCACTAATCTGCACCCTCCGGCTGGATTCCATGGAAGTCCAAGGTCACCATGTAGTGTAAGAAATACTGGAGATAGAGCCAGCAGTTTGTGACTGACATTTTAACCTCAAAGTCACTGGCATTTTCGAACTACCTACTTGCTGCCCATAGCCTGGAGCCAGCAACAGATTGTACATAGCCCAATTCTCCCCACCACACCACCCATAGCCTCAGGCTACAATTAGGAGAAATAAGTCAGCAATATAACACTTCTACAGACAGCACAAACACTTTGATAAAGGTGATGTTGATCATCTTTCCAATGAAGTGTTGACATCACAAGTAAACATCCCAAACCAATTCATTCCTTCAGTCCAGATTACTAAACTACAAAAAAAACTGTATTTAACAAATGCTCATAAACTGACAGTGAGCCCTTATTTAGTCAAGCTAGCAGCATGCCTCAAGCCAGCGATAAACACTGCATTGATGTGACCTTCTTGAATAAACAAGTGTCACTGTAGACAGATTTGGTATTCTTGGGGCTTCTTTCTCCGATGCAAAGCTGCTTTGAACTGCAGGCAACACATGGCAGTACCAGAGTATCAGTCACATTCCTAATGCCTTGGGATCAATCACATAATTGCTGTCACTCTTTAGCACGTGAAATGTGAAACACTTTTGTCTGTTTTAGTGGAAAAGGCAAGAAGCCAAACAAATATAAAGCAATTAAAGAGGCTAGTAATATGAGAAACTGTATCTATTTCTTACCTCCATGCAAGATGGAGGAGGCTGGTAGAAATGGCAGCTGATTTATTATGTATAGTTCTCTATCCAATTGTAAAATGCCTGAAATGTTAAACTCAAGAAGATTTTCATGCACGTAGCACTCTTTATTGGATGCCACAAATTGCTCAACAACCATAAAATTTAAGTTGTACAGCAGCCATTTCATAGACAGCAATCTCCTAAAATAACTTTGTGATAATACCTAGATCAGCAGTTTCTAGGAACGTTGATCGAGGGATGCATACTGCCCAGGGGCACCAGAAATAATGTTCCCACTCTTCTAAAAACAAATGCGCTTTTTTAAAAAACCCAGAAGAGATGCAAAAGACAGCATCTTTAACATTACTGCAGTCTCTCAGTACTGCATTGGAGAGTTAGCCTAGGTTTTTCTGCTCAAACCTCTGGAAAGGACTTTCAAAGCATGCCTTCATGGTTCTAATCAGAGATTGTAATCCATTCAACCCCAAGACAATACGATTTTGGATGCTGCACCATTAAAACATGTTGACACCATGTACGGAAAACTTGGGCAGTGTTAAGGGCAATGATGGCAATGTGTACTACCTCCAGCTTGTAGATCAAATTGCATAATATGCTCAGTCATGGAAATAATACAATTCAGTAATAAATTATTTTAAACGGAACTGCCTTCCCTTTGGGCTACTCAATCAGAATTGGAATTAAATCAAGGCTTTGTACGGCCTCAAACAGATGCAAAATTTTCCCATGGCATTTCCCCCCCCCCCCCCACACCCCATGAGATTCCTCCTTCGTGCCCATAGAAAGTATTTGTCCCTCAACCAACAAATGATGCTGATCCAAGTGGAGCTTCTCGTGTCCCCACTGGCTGCTACCACCTTTAGATTACGAGAGTGACCACACTTCAGAAAGTATTTCATTGACTGTAAAGTGCTGCTGCACATGGTTATGCAAGACACCATACAAGTGCAGGGGTTTCCATCTACTACCTATTCCTAAGTATCAAGTCATTCATGCTTTGATCCCAAATGCAGAAATTCCAAACTCACTGGCACGTCAAAACTGCCCACTTGCTGCCTATACAAAACCTCAAACAAAACTCGAGGGCTCTCCTTAATTCAGATAGTTCAGTGGCAAATGATGCAAGCTATTCCTGGAAACTAACAGCCCTGACCTTGCGAATGAGCTGAAATATTTCAGATATTTTGTCAGCTGCAATGCGCAGTTTTACTTGGAGATGCCCATTGCAGTTCTGCCGTTTTCTGCTCAAGGCCATCAACAGTCAGTTAACTCTCCTGACCAACAGCATTGGAACACAATGTGCTGGAGTAACTTATTGGGTCAGGCAGCATCTCTGGAGGTCCTGGATAGTCGAGTTTCGGGGTGGAATGCTTTCAGAAACTAATGCTTGCTGGGATGGTTACAGTAGTGCAGATAGTCTACACATGGATGCCACCTGAAGCTCTTGAGGATTTCAAACCAGGCAGGAAAATAGGGGTCACAGTAGACCTACAGCGCTTCATTGTCTCCCCCCCCCCACCCCAATCATAAGGAGTTTTCTCTGACACTACCCACACCATTGAGGACATGTTAGATAGACACAAAATGCTGGAGTAACTCTGCGGTACAGGCAGCATCTCTAGTGAGAAGGAATGGGTGATGTTTTGGTCGAGACCCTTCTTCAGACTGATCCAGCATTATGTATCACTGTCCCACTGAGTTACTCCAGCATTTTGTGTCTGTCTTCAATTTAAACTAGCATCTGCAGTTCTTTCCTACACATACCGAGGACATGTTAGACACTCATACAAAGCTACGCATTTTCTGTCAAAGAAGGGACGTGCTTTAAAAGAAACACCAATGCCCTATCTGGTAATCTTCGTTTTTAAAAATAAATCCAGCAGCAGCCTCATGCCGGTTAGAGTGTAATAAAGTGTCTGTTGATATACATCAAAGGGTTCCTTCAAATTCCCCTCGTCCACCATCTCAGGCCGGTTGGAATTACTTTGTCTTCAGGGTTATTATTAAGTCAGTCAGCATGCTGCAAGTTCTCAACCTGCGCCCCAGAAATAATTCCCTCAGCGGTATCAGGTTACTGCCCGTTAATTTCAACCACATTTTTGCCTTTTCCTCCGGTTTTGTTGTTCCTGTACTGATGGCTGCAGTGCAGACCTACACAAAACACATTTCCTTCCAGCCAGACCTCCCTATTAAAACGACATCTTAAACTCAGCCAGTGTTCAGCAATCATCCTGACGTTTTCCACTGCCTTCCCTGCATCACATTCTTGAACCAATCACCTCTTTCACACCCCCTTCCCAGAGGAGCTGCCACGTACTCCAAGTCTTAACTTTACCTCATTCAGTTATTCCATTATAGCTGTTCAGTATTTTATTTGCACCCTTTCAGATTATACTATAATCTTAGCACCATTTTGCCTGTTTTGTATTCATCATTGTATTTTTTTTTAAATCTATCATTACCATGTAATCTGTTTATGAGCTTCATGCAAACAAGGAATTTCATTGAAATAAACAATTCTGAATCAAGACTAAATACCAGCCCTTTGTAGATCCAGATTAAATGTTACTTCAGGAATCAGACAAGCAAGCTAAAACAGAGAAGTCAGAAAGAGATGAATGAAGTAATTTTGTTTTGCCTGATGCTGTTTTCATTGCCGTTATGAAATTCCTGCACAACACTGTTGGAGAGGGGAGATGGTGTTGGTCTAAAATGATGACTTCAGCACAAAAGGGACATTTGTACATTGTCATCGGCAATAACATGAGAAAACACCAAGTGAAAGTTACAAAACATAAAAAGGTCATAAATGCTATAACTCAAAAGTTGCCAGACCACATTTATCTCCTCAACCAAGATCACCAAAGCTGATTTAACGATCTTAATTTTTCTGGGATCTGTCTGGATTGTTAGGTTGTATAAACCAGTCAAACAACACAAAAATAGACCCCTTTTCCTCCACACCAACCACTGTGTACCATCAATACCAATGCCCCTGTCCCACTTAGGAAACCTGAATGGAAACCTCTGGAGACTTTGCGCCACACCCAACGTTTCCGTGCGGTTCTCGGAGGTTCCCAGAGGTTTTTGTCAGTCTACCTACCTGCTTCCACTACCTGCAACCTCCAGGAACTGCATGGAAACCTTGAGTGGGGCGCAAAGTCTCCAGAGGTTTCCGTTCAGGTTTCCTAAGTGGGACAGGGGCATAATTCTGCTTTCCAGCATTTGGTTTATAGCCTACTATGCCTTGACATATTGCCTAGGTATTCCTTAAATGTCATGAGAGTTCCTGCCTCCATCACACTCTCAGGTGCCACTGACTAATGAAGCAATACTTCATTAGTTGTAAAGCTATCTAATAGCCACACTGAACGTAGTTCTATTTAAAGTTAGTTCCCAATTTTCCCCGTGTAGTCCAGTGTTCAGATCCCAGCTCAATCTAGGAAGGCAAATTACAGCTGCTCCAACATGGGCTGCAAAAAGCCCACCCAGATAACCATTCCCAGGGAAAAGGAAAGGACCAGGGAGGGAAAATGGACGAGAAAGCAGCGCAAGGGTCTGTGATATCTCTCAAACAAAGAACATACAGCATGTCCTTGCAAATTCCAAGCTGCCCTCTCTCGCATGTTAAGAAAACTGGAAAGATATGCAGAGGATCTGACCGTAATTTGTCTATCCTTCCTGTCCACAGAGCAGTGTCAGACAAGCGGAGAACTGCTAATATTGTAACGCTGTTTAAAAAAGGATAAACTAAATAATTGCAGGTCAGTCAGCTTTACTTTGGTCAGATGTGACTCAAGGGTTCACCAAACTTGGCTCCAGTCACAGTTCTGTTTGTTCCTTTGTAGGATGTGGACAAGCTTCTGTGCAGATTTTTAAAAAGATACAAAGTGCTGATGTAACTCAGCGGGTCAGGCAGCAGCACTGGGATCTGCCCGACTCATTCAGTTACTCCAGCACTGTATCTTTCTTTCTAAACTAGCATCAGCAGCTCCTTGATTTTCATGTACAGATTCTCCTTTTAATTCTAGATTCTAGGCCATAGGATTGCTGCTACCATTCACTTCTCTCAAGTTTGCTACATGAATGGAGACAAATCTCAATTTATCTAATTACGGAAAAAAAGCAGAGGTTCTCTCTTCAACACAAACTGTAGGGTGCTTCTTCGTATTGCCTATTCGGGTGGTTTTAGGCTATAAACCAATGCATACAGAGCCTCAAAAACACACCAGTCTCCTGCAGTTGTTACCTCCATCCATAATTGCCCCTTCAACTGAACAGCTTACTGGAGTTTCTCAGTATACCAGTTGAGCTTTTACGACAATCCAACAGTTTCAAGCTATAATTGCACCATTATTGATGCACTTCTGTGTCAAGATTTATTTCATTAGTTGAATGACCTGCTGATGTCACCTGTCAAGGTATTGCTTGGTCAACAGACCAGCCTCTTGATTGTTAATCCAAATAACTTAACTAAGCTGCTGCCATAAGCACATTTCCCCAAATTCAGCCAGACAATTGTATGAGCTGGTTTTCCCCATGAGAGCAGAGGTAGATTTGTACCCACTGATGCTTGTTTTTTTATTCATAATTATCTTAGAGTCATAGAGTTATTCAGCAGGGAAACAGACCCTTCAGCCCAACTTGGCTTTGACCATGATGTCCCTTCTACACTAATCTACCTGCCGGGTTTGGCCCATACCCTTCTAAACCTTTCCTATCCATTTACCAGTCCAAATGTCTTCAGAAATCATACGGCAATTGATATAAACAATTTTTTTTAATCAATTAAAAAAAAAATAATAATTTAAGGGATGTAGACTTTGCCGACTGAGCCAGCATTTAACAGCTCATCCCTAGTTGCCCATGAGAAGGTGCTGGCAAGCTGCTTCCTTAAACCAGAAAGGCCTGTGTGGGAATGCGGAGGAGAGTTAAAGTGTTTAGCAACCGGAAGATCAGGTTGGCCCAGGCCCATCTGGAAAACAAAACAACTCCAACCCCATTTTTCTCCTCACTCCCTTGACTGTGCCCCATATGGATGTGCACAAATGTCTCCCTTAGTCCCAACCCCCTTTTTCCCTTCTTCCCCACCATCTCCCTAAATCCTTTCCTCTGGCTTCACATTTCATACCTCTCCTTCTCTCACAGCCTTTTATCTTATCGTCTCCAACCTTTGTCCAAACATACACCAATTAAACCCCCCTCACCCGAATCTATCACTTCCTTGGTTGGCCTGCCTCCACCTCTTACAGCTTTCTCCCCCCATTACAATCAATCTTAAGAAGCATCCTGTGCAAAATCATCATGGATTCGTGTCCTCCAGTGATGTGGCCGGACTCATTGAATTATTCCAGCACTCGATGTCCTTATTACAGATTCCATCATTGTTCTGTTATAACCAACTCAATAAAAACTGTTAATCTAAGTGTGAGATCTACAATGTCTCAAAGAAAATCTATCGGTATGGCCCTAAAAGGAGATTAGTTCAAATGAGTCAATGCTTTTGCAATGAAGTGAGTTTTAAAGACTCACTTAGAGGACAGAGGAGCATCAAGATTCAGGGAGCTATTCCAGAGCCCAGCAAGATGAGGGCATATGTAGTCATAGTTGATCAATGAAAATCAAAAAAATTACAAGAAGCCAGAATTGAAATGATCTGAGAGTGTAAGGTGGAGGTCCCAGAAATGGGACCGGAAAATGCCTTGGGAGGCTGGAGACACAAAAGACTGCAGATGCTGGATTCTTGAGTAAAAGAAAAATGCTGGAGGGACTCGGCAGGTCAGTGGAGGGTGACTTTTCAGGTTGGGACTGTCCTTCAAGATCCTTTGAAGAAACAAACATTTCTTGAAGAAGGATCCACATCTAAAATGTAATTTGCCCATTCCTTCCACAGATGCTGCCTGGCCAACTGAGTTTCCCCAACACTTTCTTTTGGACTTGAGGCATTTTCTGTTTATATTAAAGGCGTTTCTCCACCAGGAGCCATTGCAGGGCTACTTATACTGCATCAGCACAAACCACCATGATTTGACCAGGAGCTGCCAGGAGTGACTTGGTCAAGTTCAGCTAAATTATAAATGCATTAAGATTGTCACCCGAAGCAGTGAGGAAGAATTTTAAGTGGATGTTGGACCTTACTCAGTTCTGATAATGAGGCAGAAGCAAACTTTCTGAAATACTCCAGTTTTATAAATAAAGTGCCCTGCTTAAGAAAGACTAAAGACAGAGTTAAGCGGAGAACTTTGTATCAGTCGGGTGCTGGACAGTGACTCACTAGGACAGTCACATCTAGGAGGAGATTTCAAGAAGCATATGACTGGGAACAGTGTATCACCAACCTCATTGTGCCTTTTGCATTGATTCTGACCTTTAAAATTAAAACTCAGAAAGCAGACTGAAAATCAGACAGCACCATTCATGCTAATGAATGAAGATAGAATGAAGAAAGACTCACACAAAGTGAAACATAGTGGTGGGGCACTGCCTTGGTAAACAGAAATTTTCAGCTCAGCTTCAATGTAAACATAGGAAAATACAACCATTTGTTGACTCAAGTTAATAAGGGCCATGAAAGCCATTGCAGAGATTAATACATTGCATCTCACTGATTTGTGAATGTAGCAAATCTCGTCAAAAGCACATTGTCCTAGAAGCAAGATTTTACAACTGTGCTCCATCAAATCCACTCAACACATTATTCCTAATTACATCTTCACAGATGCATGTTCTGTTCCCCCATTTTACCTGGAGAGTATCTACTAAACTGCTTAATAAATACGTACAATTCAACTATTTTAAGCCAGCGACAGGACGTGGTTTTTTTGAAGCCCAAGCTGGCTGCAAGAAAAGTAAAACCATTGAACAAAGTGCAATGCTATGTGGTTTTTTGATTACTGATGACTTGCTTGGAACTCCAAATTATTAATAATAAAACATGCAAGCAGGGTTGAAGTTGAGACAATGGCTCAATACTTCAAACTTCTGCACGTGCTCCGTGGAAAGCATTTTATTGGGATGCATCACAGCATGATTTGGGAACAGCTCCGTCTAAGACCACAAGACATTGCAGAGAACTGTGGATGCAGCTCAGACCATCACACAAACCTCCCTTCCGTTTACACTTTACGCTGCCTCGGCAAGGCCTCCAGCAGAATCAAGGATGAGTCTCACCCCAGACACCCATCAAGCAAGAGGTACAGTAGTGTGAAAATGCACACCTCCAGATTCAAGGACAGTTTCTTCCCAGCTGTTATCAGGCAACTGAACTATCCTATCATCAACTAGAGAGCAGTCCTGAGCTATTATCTACCTCATTGAAGATCCTCAGTCTAGCTTTAATCAGAGTTTAATAGCACTTTATCTTGCACCAAATGTTATTCCCTTTATCCTGTATCTGGACACTGTGGATAGCTTGATTGTAATCATGTCTGGGGTTTGCACTGACTGAATAGCTTGTAACAAAAAAGCTTTCCACTGTGCCTCTATACATGTGACAATAAACTAAAAAGGAACAGAAAACAAATCAAGAAACTACACCAATCAGCTTGAAAAAGGGTCCCGACCTGAAGTTTGGCCTGTCCATTCAAGATATTGCCGGACCCACAGAGTTCCTCCAGCACTGCCTTTTGATTCAATGATATCACCGGTAAAGAAAAAGAGACAAACGCCAAAGTAACTCAGCAAGTCAGCAGCATCAATGGAGGAGAAGGATTGGCAATGTTTTTGGGTTGGGATCCTTCTGCAAATTGATTGTAGTGGTGGGGAGAAAGTTGGCGGAGAGGTGGGGTTATGTCAAAGCCAGGTAAGTGACAGGTGCATACAGGTAAGGAGGGTTTGATTGGCAGATAACTGAACAAAAGCTAGAGATGAAAAGGCAACAAAAGGGTGTCATTGAGGAGAGAAAAGGGATGAAATGCAACATCAGAGCAAGGGATATTGGTGGAAGGAGATGGGGAGAAGAGGGGTGGGATAGTGGGAGAAATGAATGTGCTTCAGAGTTAGGGAGGCACAGGAAAGAGGAAGGGGGTGGGGAATTGTGGAATACAAAGTTCATACAGTTGGGTTATAAACTACCCAAGCATAGAGATCCCTTTCATACCCACTAATACTTGCACCAGCTTAAACACAAGGATGCTTACCCATGTATCTATTCCATGGGTTTCGCCTGCATAGATGTTTGAGGAGTTTCTGCCAACCGTTTCATGAATTTTGACCATCAACAAACAAAAAGTTTGTTGATGGTCAACTTACCCTGAAAAATCTGACTTGTTTCCCCATGCAAACTGTTTACCCCCCAATTTTACAGAGAACAATGTATTCTTGCATGCATTGTGAATATATTGGGAAAAATTGGGGTATTCTGTAAGATTGGGGGAAAGAAAAGTTTGCATGGGAAATCAATCAGATTATGTGTTGGTTAAAATAGGATTCTGCAACTAACTCCGAGAAGAGTACTCCTTACACTATGTTAATACTGGTCTGACACTCAGTTAAGTTTGGAATAAGGTCAACAGTTCCCTGTTAAAATAACCAGGCTGATAGTCCCCTGATAAATGTGCTCATCAATCAAAGGCTAACACCAGTCACACACATCAAACACATTGCCAAAAGCAAGGCTGCCATTATCCCTCTGAAAGATTTAACAATTAATAGTATCCCCTCACCGAACGATTGCTCAACAGATTTAGCCATGATAATAAAAACTACATTTTCTTGTTAATTTTATATAAAAATGTGATTAAAATCTGAAGACCATTTAAATAACAGTGATTTGAACAAACTGCTTAAATCATTGTGTACATGTTATGCACTAGATTAGTTTTGAGTCACTACAATTGTGTGGAATTACATAGAACTGTCAGTGCAAATCAGGCCTCCTGGCCCAGACCCATGCTGGTGTTTATGCTTCATTCAAGCCTATTCCCATCCTTCCTTATCTGTCTCCATCAACATACCCTTAGTTTGCTAGCTATCTTGCTTACTTATCCAACTGCACTTTAAGTGCATTAAACTATTCACCTCAACCAATCCTTGTGGTAGCAAATTCCATATTCACACAACTGTGTGTGTGTGTGTGTGTGTGTGTGTGTGTGTGTGTGTGTGTGTGTGTGTGTGTGCTGTGTGTGTGTGTGTGTGTGTGTGTGTGTGTGTGTGTGTGTGTGTGTGTGTGTGTGTGTGTGTCTCGTCTCTCTCTGGTCAATTCACATCAAAAACAAAAACAAACATTAATGCCAAGCATGCATCAGAGGTGATCAAATGTGAAAAATACATAGGATTTGAGTAAGGGGGGGGGGGGGGGGGGAAGAAAGACATAATTCAATAATGGGATTTCCAGGGCTTATGGTTTTGGCATTTGGTGTTATGGTTAGAGTAACGCAGGACAGGACCAGGCGCCGGGCACTAGCGCTTTGGATGACTATTTGACCGAGGACAAGCCAAGCCTGGCTCAGGTACATCAGAACCGTCAAACCCAGCAGCACCCGAGGCAGGTTTGGAGTTGGCCTAAGTTACACACAGATGAAGAGAGACATTCCTGCAAAAGCATAGGATTGTGGGAACTAGGCGTCAATTAAAACACCAAGAATGGGACAGCCTGCATCAGTTCCAGGATATTACAAGCAGCTTCCAATTTCTTATACATTTGCTCCCTGCAATTGCATTGGATATTTTAGCAACCTTGTGCACCATTTCTGCTGTCAATTCTCCCACCCATAATCCCCCTTGTGTTGATTTTTTTTTTCTGTCCAATGTTTATTTTAGCATTAAAAGTGAAGCCTGAAAAAAAAATATTTTAACAGATCCTCATTCATGAAACATGGAAATCAGTGAAAACAACCAGAGTTCCTGCTCAGCGACCCCCATCATTATTGTACACACATGGGCAACAGAAGGCAACTTGTTTCTCATCGACAGTCTCTGCAGTTTGACTAGCCTTGCCACACTCATTAAAATAGCTGGCAATGACAGTGTGCGGGTCTGTGCCTTTTCTCAGGGAGCAGGCTGTTGTGGGGGGCACTGTGGTTGGTAAAGATTAAAAAGAAAAGGGCAGGTAAAATATTGTGCAGGGGATCACCACTCCACATTGAGCCAAAGTCATGAAAAAGAAACAAGCCCTTCAGCCCAACTTGTTCATGCTGACCAAGGTGCCCACATACACTAATCTCATTTGCCCATGTTTCACCCATACTTGGGGTACTTTGAAGCTCATCATACCTTGTTCAGTTGAGCATCAATAGCAAGTCATAATTGCATCAGCACTGGCTCAGTGGGTCTTCCAATTGAGAAAGTTGTGAGTTCAAGTCCAATGTCAGAATTTAAGCGTTATACTGGGGAGGGGAGGGGGGGGGGGATGTTACACTGTCGGAAGTGCAGACTTTGGGATGAAACATTAAAGAAACCCTGGGAAGTACACAGAATCACAGTATTTATTTTCTGATGCCATGACCTTACCTAACAATCACTTTGACACTCCACGTGGTCATTTCATTGGTGTATGTGACAACTTGCTGTTCCTGCATTGCTGCATTTCTTGCACTTCAAAGGCTTTGCTTTGACAGTAACACTGAGAAAGCCCGATCTTATCCAAGGTAGTCTTATCTAAATGCACGTTCAATTCCTTTTATCATCAAAACGATGCGAAACATTCATTCCTAGGCACCGATTGAAATAGATTCTCCAACAAATAATCGGAATGGATTATGAATTAAAGTGTTAACAGCAGCAATAGAGTAATAACTAAACACTCAGAATCAATTACAATCCAGTAAGTCCAAAAACACATAATGAGGCAGTTCAGGGCCACAATACAAAGTATCGATGTATTTGAGGAAAATTACAGCTGCCATTTTCAAATAGAATAATTGTACCAAAGGGAGATAATTACAGTTTGCTGGTGATTTCCAGAAACCTATCATTCCCCAACCCACTGACTTGCATTAATTATATATTTACATCAGAACTGTGTTCATCATACGGCACAAATTACAGCCTGTGCACACTTAGCCAGCTTTCAAGACACCAGTGATTGAATAAACCTGTGCTGCTTCATCAGGACACGGCTCCAAACACCACGCGAGGATGTTACCGATTTGCTTATGCAGGTGCACAACCTTTCATCCGAAAGCCTTGGGACCAGACACTTTTCGTAATTCACAATTTTTCGGCTTTCGGAATGGAAGATTTTTAGCGTAGATTTTAACGGCTGGCTCAGTGGTAGAGTGCTCGGCTCGTATCCGCAAGGTCGCGAGTTTGCGCCTCGATCCCCGCAGTTACTCGATCGCGAGTTTGAGTCTTCAATGTAGTTTTTTCTTGCAGAATAGGAGAGAATAGGGAGGGTTAGGCTGGGATCATTCTCCGCAAGATAATCTTAGTGCGGGAGACAACTATAGGAGAGGTGTACTGACTGTGTGGGCAGAACTTTGGAAGTGATTGCCCACCATTCTCAAAAGCCGCTGCGTCTCCCTGTCCCTCCAACTCCAGAGGAATCCGCTCCCCGATGGGCCGCTACGGCGACAAGTGGCAGTTTGCCCACAGCCCGAGCTGCGCCACCCCAAGAACAAGACGTACCTTGCACACCATCAGCTTCTGCATGTTCCTCTGGAGTTGGAGCGGGGCTGGGCTGGAGTTGCTGATCTGGGATCTCCGTGCTTGCAGTGGGCCTGGGGGTCGGTGTCCCGATGAGGGGGCGCAGCTCGGGCTGTGGGCGAACTGCCACTTGTCGCTGTAGCGGCCCATCGGGGAGCGGCTTCTGGTGGTCCTGACGTCTCTCAGCTCCTGTCCAGGGGGGTGGCCGGAGACGTCAGGACCAACAGGAACCCGCTCCCCGATGCGCCGCTACAGCGACAAGTGGCAGTTCGCCCACAGCTCGAGCTGCGCCCCCTCATCCGCAACCCGGGTTCCTCTGGAGTTGGAGCGGGGCTGGGCTAGAGTTGCTGCTGGCTGTGAGTCTCTGGGATCTCCGTGCTTGCAGTCGGTGTCCCGTTGGTCCTGACGTCTCCGGCCACCCCCTGGACTGGAGCTGAGACTGTGAACTGTACCACCCTTGCCCCCTCCCTCTGCAACTGCAAACAACCCCACAGTTCCCAGTCTCAGCTCCTGTACAGGGGGGGTGGCCGGAGACGTCACAGCCCGAGCTGCGCCGCCTCATCCGCAACCCCAAGACCAAGACGTACCTTGCACACCATCGGCTTCTGTCCCTACGGGGAGCGTGTTCCTCTGGAGTTGGAACAGGGCTGGGCTGCTGCTGGCTGTGGGTCTCTGGGATCTCCGTGCTTGCAGTGGGCCTGGGGGTCGGTGTCCCGTTGGTCCTGACGTCTCCGGTGACTAGCACTGACCTGCTGGCATCGCCGACGTGAAGACAGTGCAAAGCCCCCGCGCCAGTGCAATAGGCGGGGATCTGGGGAGGGAAGGGGTCACACACATGGCCGGGAAGCAGAGGGGTGTAGGTGGCGTGAAACTGAAGGGAGCGACAATCTGCTGCTGCCTGCCGAGTTTAAAAAGTTCCCAAGCAAGACTCACGATACACTGTGTATCGTGAGTCTACCGTGGGAACTTTTTAACTCAGCGGGCAGGCAGCAGCATATTGTCAATTATTAACCCTCCCGCGCAATATACCCTCACCTTCTCTTTTATGAATGCGGATTTAGTTCCCCTTTCTTCGAGGACTGACCGGAGGTTCCGCTGTCATCTCTGCGGGCCGCCCTCGGTGAACGTCTTCAAGGATCTTTCTTCAAGGACCGAAAAAATGTCCGCTATTCGGACCTTTTCGTTATTTGGAACTTCGGATAAAAGGTTGTGCACCTGTACCGGAATGTTCATTTAATCCTGTCACTCATTCAGTCCAAGGGAACCAAATGGGATTCTCAGGATGTGGCTCTATTGGCAAGGCAGTGGAGGGAGCAAGATGGGAACACCAGCCAACATCAATTGCAAAGAAACTAAGCAGAGAGATGCTTTGGTGTACGTCATTCACTCAAGATCCCATGCTCCATTAGCCATCCCCAGTGTCACACACTGGCACACTCAGCAGTTGCTGCTGGAAGACAGTCTCCATGACGAGAGGAACCCAGGGAAGGCCATTGTACATCCCATTTCCTCCAATGATTAATGTTGATGTTTAAAGAGACCCAGTTCCCTTATACGCGTCAGAGATATACAATGTGGAAATGGGCCCTCTCGGCCCAACTCGCCCACACTGACCAACATGTTCCATCTACACTAGTCCCACTTGCCTGCATTTGGCCCATACCCCCTTAAACATGTCCTATCCATGTACCTGTCCAATTGCTTTTTAAACACTGCAAGAGTCCCTGCCTCAACTACCTCCTCCGGCAGCTCGTTCCATCCTGTGTTTGAAAAAGTTGCCCCTCAGATTCCTATTAAATCTTTCCCCCTTCACCATAAACCTAAGCCCTCTGGTTCTCGATTCCCCAACTCTGGGCAAGAGACTGTGTATCTACCAATCTACTCCTCTCATGATTTTATCCCCAGAAGCTCACATGCAAGTGCAACAAGTAATTAGGAAGGCCTATTATTGCAAGAGGATTCGAGTGCAAGAGAATGAGAGTACACAAGATGTCTTGCTACAATTATATAGAATTCTGATGAGTATCAT
Source organism: Leucoraja erinaceus (assembly GCF_028641065.1). NCBI lineage: Eukaryota > Metazoa > Chordata > Chondrichthyes > Rajiformes > Rajidae > Leucoraja > Leucoraja erinaceus. Next base: position 38,179,121 of record NC_073379.1, on the reverse strand, counting down.
ACATAATTTTGATCTCCTTACCTATATTTGCAAGAGGGTGAGGAATTAATTTGACTGGTTTGTAAGATGGCGGTTTTGTCATTCAAGATCGAGTAAGGGCTAGCCATCTACCCATTATAGTTTAGGAAGCAACTGCAGAAGCTGGTTTAAACCGTAGATGGACACAAAAAGCTGGAGTAAATCAGCGGGACAGGCAGCATCACTGGAGAGAAGGAATGGGTGACATTCTGGGTCGAGACCACTTCTTCAGACTGCTGAGTTACTCCAGCTTTTTGTGTCTACCCCTTATAGTTTAGCTGAATGAGAGGTGTCATTGTGATGCACAAAATGCTTAGAGTCTAGATATAGAAGTCAGTCTTAAAATAAATTAGCTAATTAGGTCTGACATTATAAATGTCTTCACTCAAAGGATAATTAAACTTTGGAACTCAGCCTAATGGGGGTGGAGTTGCATTCCATTGATCAAGACAGAGATCAAAGGATATTGCTTGGATAACGCAAGAATCCCAGGATAATGCAGGGAAATAGTGTTGTCGAAAATCAATAACAATCGTGGAATAGTAGATGAGGCTCAAGGGGTCAAATGGCTTTTCCCCGCTTTCATTTTGCATATATCGTGCGAACCAAGAGCATAATGAGATAATGGCAAATAAAAGCGAGAGTGCTTCATGCACATTTAGACACCATATTCCACACAATGTTGGAAATGTGTGTGCACATATACTTTTCATTAAATGAAAAGTATATAAAGCACTACCGTCTGTTGACTCAAGGTGGTAGTGAGCCACTTTTTCCCCAGAACTGTTGCAAGCCACTCCCACATAAACAGGAGCTTCTGTGAATTTGACCCAGCGACACTACAAAAATACTGTGAGTTCTTGTCGGGGTAGTCCAGTACTTGGACATTGATTGGTACAGGTAGGAGAGGCACTGTTGAAGTCATCCCCATGAATCGCTGCTGTGGCTATTGACATTTTTCTCTTCTAGATGGTTAACTGTTTGGCAGCCACACCAAAATGGCAGCAGTCAAGTTCACTTCTCAACATCCTCATCCCAAATCCTCCCACCGACCTCACTGGAGACTATCTTTAATCTAACCAATATTATATCTTGAACTGAATGGTGTAGCTTTTATCTGTGGACAGGTTGATTGCATTCATACAAAAGCTTTTCACTGTACCTCCGTACACATGACAACAATAAACTAAAGAAAAGTCTCCAAGAGTATTTTATGATCACCTCAACAATTGCCACATCAGAACCCAGTTAGCAATTTGAGTAACGTCACACACCAATAACAATAAAACAATTATAAACTTCAACCATGCCACTCTAGAAGGTTAAATAGCAAAGTACAGCCCTCCCAAGCTCGTAGAATAGGCAGCTGCTCAATACATCAGCCAGGGTTCACTGGGCTACACCAGGTCAGGGTTCACGACACACATCACAGACTTGATCACATCAAAAAGGCTGATAAATCAGTGCAGCACTGTGGGAGGGCAGCACTGTCAATTGCACTATTTAAATGGGAGATTAAACCCACCCCTCTGATCTGCTTAAAATAAACCTTCATGAACCACGATTCAAAAGTGGGAAACTATTGTGAATGAGACTTATTCCTCAAACATTTACTATTGCAAGATCTTGCAGAATTTAAATCTTTACATGACAACAACAAACACACTCCAAACTGAAGCTACTCATTGAGACACATGAAACTGCAGATGCTGGAATTTTGAGCCAAACACGAAATGATGGATGGAGGAATACAGCTGGTCAGGCAGCATCTGTGGAGGAAATGGACAGGCGACATTTATGGATAGAAAATATAAGTGGCTGCAAAAGGGGGTGGGATGCTCTCAAATACAAAAAGGTGTGATAGATATCCTATTTCACCCGTCTTTAGTTTGACAGTGTATTTCATCGCATTTACTCGACACATACCAGTCAAAACAGATTTTCCAAGAGCTGTTCAACGCAACAGAACCACAAATAATAGCTGCATTGGAATGCAAGAGGACAGGAGCAGGAGGCAATGTACAGCCTGCAGTTTATTCTGTTGTTTAATACGTTCTTGAATCACACTCTATCATGCCTACTTCTTCCCCACTGCATCCCCACCTCATAAATCTTTCGCTATCCCCAGATCTACAAATACGTTCAATAGCTCTGCCCCACTGCTCTCTGGAATAAAGAGTACCAACGATTCGCAACCTTTTATGTAAAGAAATTTCCACTCACCACAACCCAAAATGGCCAACTCCTTTTCCACAGATTGCAGCTGCTATTCTGGACTACCCAGCTGGAGGAAACATTCCCTTGGCATCCTGTACATTTCAGTGAGATAACATTTTATTCCCCAGCAACTTTCAACCAATATCATTCAATATCTTTCCTGTTCTCCCTGTTATTTTCCCACCTCATATGTGGATATTATTATTGATGATGTCTTCAGTCCTTTATCCTCCATCAATGTCAATATTACACCCAGCTCCTATGATCACTACTTTTGCAGACTGTCAGGGGCATGTTAGGTACAGGATCTCCATCACTGCACCTCCGATGCCCTGACACATGGAGATCAGGTTGGTCCACACGGGCTGATCGAAGGTGTTCCACGAAACGTTCGCCCAGTCTGCGTTTGGTCTCGCCGATGTATGAGAGTCCACATGTTGAACAACGGATACAATGGACGAGGTTGGAGAAGGTGCAAGTGAACCTCTGTCTAACCTGAAAGGACTGACGGGGTCCCTGGACAGAGTCGAGGAGGAGATATAGCGACAGGTGTTGCATCTTCAGCGGTTGCAGGGGAAGGTACCTGGGGAGGAGGAGATCCCCTATTCCCAATTCCTCCATGTACGCCGCATTTGTGGCCAAGATGAGGCATTTCATACTAGATCGCCGACAACACCACCATTGTTGAACGAATTACAGATGATGATGAGTCAGAGTATACAAATGAGATCGACCGATTGACCAAATGGTGCCAGCACAACAACCTGGCTCTCAATATCAGTAAAACCAGTAAAAACTGATTGTAGACTTTGGAAGAGGAAGGATGAGGACCCATAATCCTGTTTATATGAACGGGACGATGGGGTCAAATTTCAAATTCCTGGGCGTGCATATTTCTGAAGATCTTTCCTGGACCCAGCACACTGATGCAATTATAAATAAGGCACATCAACGTCTCCACTTCCTGAGATGATTAAGGAGATTCGGTATGTCAAAGAGGATTCTCTTGAACTTCTACAGGTGTACAGTAGTGATTATATTGACTGGTTGCATCATGGCCATGTTTGGCAACTTGAACATCCAGGAGACTGCAAAAAGTTGTGAACACTGCCCAGTCCATCACCGATTCTGACCTCCTCACCGTCGAAGGGATTTATTAGGGTCACTGCCTCTTAAAGGCAGCCAACATCATCAGAGACCCACAACATCCTGGCCACATGCTCATTTCACCATTGCCATCAGGAAGAAGGTACAGCAGCCTGAAAACTGTAACATCCAGGTTCATGAACAGCTTCTTCCCTACAGCCATCAGGCTATTAAACTCAACAACCTCAAATAAGCTCTGAACTACGATAGCCTATTATTATTATACTATTAATGTTTACAATGTACTATGATTACAAATTCTGTCATGCTGCAGCAAGTAATAATTTCATTGTTCTATCTGGGACACATGACGATAAAACACTCTTGACATCCGAGATGTCCTCATCCTTTAGGGAACGGGGATTCCCCACTCCCATCATAGATGAGACCCTCACTCGTGTCTCCTCGGTACCCTACAGCTCTGCCCTTGCTCCCCCTCCTCCTTGCTGCAACAGACAATCCCCACAGTCCTTACCTTCCACCCCATCAGCCGTCGCATACAACACCCAATCCTCCAAAATTTCCACCACCTTTAAAGGGATCCCACTAACTGGCCACATTTTCCCATCTCCACCCCTTTCCGCAGAGACCGTTCCCTCCGCAACTCCCTGGTAAACTCAGGTAAGACTTCGCCTTCCATCACAGTGAGGAGGTGATTCACTGTGATGGATGTTTGTGTAAATTGTGTTGTGTCTTGGTGCTTTTTCTTGTGTGTATGACTGCAGAAACCAAATTTAATTTGAACCTCAATGAAATTGTATAATTCCCACCCAAACCACCCCCTCCCCAGGTACCTTCTTCCCCTGCAACCGAGGAAGATGCAACACCTGTCACTATACTTCCCTCAACTCTATCCAGGGACCCCGGCAGTCCTTTCAGGTTAGGCAGAGGTTCACTTGCACCTCCTCCAACCTCATCTACTGTATCCGCTGTTCAAGATCTGGACTCTTATATATCGGCAAGACCAAATGCAGACTGGGAGAACGTTTCGCAAAACACCTTAGCTCAGCCCCATGAACCAAACTGATCTCCCAATTGCTGGACACTAATTCCCCTTCTCATTCCTACACTGTCCTTAGTTCCTCCATTGTCAAAGTGAGGCTAAACACAAATTGGAGGAACAGCATCTCATATTTCGCTTGTGCAGCTTACAGCCCAGTGGTATGAATATTGATTTCTCTCACTTCAGGTAGCCCCGGCATTCCCTCTCTCCTAATCCCTCCCCCACCCAAGTTGCACTAGTTTCTCATTTTCACCCTACAAAAAGCTAACAATGGTATGTTTCCTTTATCATCATTACTTTTTTGTATATCTTCCATTCATTGTTCTTCAATCTCCACATCACCATCTAAATCTCTCGTTTCCCTTATCCCTAACCAGTCTGAAGGGTCTCGACCCGAAACGTCACCCATTCCTTCTCTCCAGTAATGCTGTCTGTCCCGCTGAGTTACTATAGCTTTTTGTGTCTATCTTTTACTCGCACGCTGCTAAATGCAAAATCCAGCAATTCCAAAAGCCCAAACCCATCAGTTTGCCCCATCACCATTTTGTGTGTGGAGTCCAGTTTGGGGAGGCATGGTGAAGGAGATTTTATTTTAAACTTGCTACTCCTGTAACAGAGTACGCCCATCCAAGACCACACCAATTCAAATAAGGCCTACAGGGGGCAAATCCTGCTTAGCTTTAACGTAAATAACTACAAGATTGAGATCTCTTTTTATATTTGAACTTAATAACACCATCAGAAACTATTTACGCTCAAGATCAATTCCAGGCCTTGCAGGGGACGATGCCCCACCTATCCAAGGCCTTTAATTCACTGCATTTCAGGGAGGGGAGGCCTCACTGCAATACTCAATGCCCTGATCAGAGACCATCTCATTGAACTCGCAAGCACATAGGGAGACAGACCCTCCCCCCAGCACCTCGACACGGTAAATATGACCTGTAGGAAAGGAGAACGGGTCAATGCCTATCCAACATTAGATGCAACCTGCCCATAACATCATCTTAAACACCCTAAACTCTTGTCAATAGATTGCACAACAGTGCTTAGCTAGACAACAGCACTGTTCACAGTTTCTCTTTCTCCAAGGCATATTTAAAAAAAAGATCTGAACAACTAATACATCTACAAAAAAAATGTACTTGAATATCAATAACATGGTGGCAAATGGGAAAGTTGCAATTCTTAAAACAGCTTCAAAGTCTCCACTGCCATTTTATTCATCATTCGAGTTAATTACACCATTTAAAAAAGCAGCAAGCTACAACTTAAATTCGTGGCAATTGAGAAAATACCACCCCCTTGCTCACTATCTGTCCGTTCCCCTGCTGAGATCACAGGCCCGCCACAAAGCAGAGTGCCCATAGACACTCCATGGGCGAGTGGATTAATGCACCAAAACAAATGGGAACCAGAGTCCCCGAGGGCAACACTCCAAGATAACTGCATTTCATTGGGTCTGTTGAGAGAAAAAAAAAAAAAATTCTATTCTCTCCCCCCCCCAAAACCAATGTCAGCCATTCAGCGGGTCCTATTCGCTCCCAATAGAAACGATTTCCACTTGCATGGCACCTTTGACAGTGCAGAGCGTTACAAGGTGCTTCACAAAACTCTGCCTGACGACGAGTCACAGATGCAGCTTGGGCAAAACACAAAGTGCCGGAGGAACTCAGCGAGCCAGGCAACATCTGTGGGGGGAAATGGTCAGGCAACGTTTCGGGTCGGGTCTCTTCTTCATAGGTGGGGGTGAGAAAGACAACGGAGCGGATTAGAAGAGTAGGAATGAACTGCAGATGCCGGTTTACACTGAAGATAGACACAAAATGCTGGAGTAACTCAGCGGGTCAGGCAGCATCTCTGCAGAGAAGGAATATGTGACGTTTCGGGTCGAGACCCTTCTTCAGACTGGCTTAGACTCCATTCGCTGACATTTACCTTCCCACGATTCAGCGGCGCGTCCAGACGGCTGATCGTGTTGCTGAAGCGTCGAAAATGATGGTGGGAGCAGATCCCACAGCAACGTGAAGAGGGGACCCGGCAACTCTAATTAGAGGCTTTTTTTGTTGATGGGCTGCGGGCGGGTGGAGTAAAGTGCAACTAATTGGGCAGCTCTTACAAATAGTCGGCACTGGCACAAAAGGCCCGACAGCCGCCTCCCACTCCAAGGATTCGATGATTTAATGATTCAATTCTTACAAAGAACCCTTCCCAGAAAATAACAGGCACGTGATTATCCCTGGAATATGTCAGACCCATGCAGAGTGAGATCACCTTACCCACTAACATCCAGCATAAGTATTCTGAACAAAGTTTATTTTTGGACGAAATTCAAAACAAGAACAAATCAAAATCTTCAAAGCAGAATGCATACAAACAGTGAAATGCTTTTCTCCAGATGTTTTAAGCACTAAGCATTTACGATGTTTTAAATACATATCGTTTTTGTTTTTTGAAGCATGCAGGTAGAGGTGCATATCACGGTTAGAGGTGCAGGAAGTGTTAAATCAGACAAACTCTCGGAAACAAAAGCGAACAAACAATTTAAAAGAGCAGCGCTGATTTAAATGTCCATCCGCTGCCGCCCACTCACTCCAGCACCGCTGCTTCCAGCGGCACCACCTGACCTCTGTGCGGCGATACTCAATTCAAAGCATTCTTTGTGAACATTTAAACCAGGCACGGGACTTTCTCAGAGGCAGACCCGTTCCAATACCTCAACCCGCTGAAGTTATGCGATGGTCTGACAACCCATCGCAGGCCGGCCTGACATCCCACACAAGTCCAGGTCTGAATCGCCCCTTTCACTGGACTGCCGAATGCACAAATTAATTCAACATGTGCAGGAGGCGGCTCACGCAGAGGGACCCCAGTGCACAGCTTAGCGTTGCTGGTGCGCAAGGGGTTCGGTTTTTGTTTGTTGGGGGGTGGTGGAGTATCATGACAGACTCGATAAATAAATAAAAATAAACTGGGCAAAAATGACATGGCAGGTACAAGAAGCTTCATTCATTTCCCACTCCACTCACAGGTGAAGCGTCGAAGTTACAAAATCCCACTCACCGGTCCCTGCAAACCTCTCCTTTCTCGTCCTATCCCAGCGGGGGGAAATGAAGTGTTTGTTGGAAACGCTTTCCCCGCCACTATGTAGTACAGAAACTTACAACCGACTCCTACTATTTACGCTGGATGAAAGTCGATCATTAAAAGTTGCGACTCGTTATCCTTGCCCCGGTTAGTTTTAAGAGGGCGGGAGAGGGCCACCGTTGATGGAAAACCGGCTTAAAGGCGACAGTGAATGGAATAGTGCAGTAAATCATCCACAATCCAATTAAACGCTTGACGCAGGAGAGAAGGGCTGTACATTTATCCCCCCCACCCCCACAAAAAAGTTGAATCTCACAAGGATTGCTAGAAAGTGGAAGTCCCCTCCCACCCTTCCGCAAAGAGCTGCTTGACTTTATATCCAGGCATTCAATGGGGAAGATAGACACGAAATGCTGAAATTACTCAGCGGGACGAGCAGCATCTCTGGAGAGAGGGAATGGGTGACTGAAGTCTGAAAAAGGGTCTCGAACCGAAACGTCACCCATTCCTTCTCTCCAGAGATGCTGCCTGTCCCGCTGAGTTACTCCAGCATTTTGTATCTATCTTCGGTGTAAACCACCATCTCCCTACACATTCAATGGGGACTTTCTTTCTTCGCCACCCAAGCATAAGGTGGCGGCTGGAGTATTTCTGCGCCTCAGTATCTACCATACCGCATTGGGTTATACATCCCGCGTCCACCCCAACATCAGCTCGGTAGCCTCGTATCAAACTTTTCAATCTTGTGTCTCAAACGCACGCCGGTCTTTATAAACTCGACAACGCTTACAGCTGCAATATTATTATTTTTTAAAGTGAAAGATGTCAAGAAACCAAAACCAACTTTGTTTCCACAAGTCAGTCCGGTTGCAAGGGAAATAAAAATAACCGTCAAGGAAATTCTCGAAATGGATAATATATTAAAACATATTTGGCAACAAACAAAGAGATACATTGACAGCCTTCCGCAGGTACCTTGGCTCAGTCTCCCGCTGACTCGCGTTCCGTTCAGTCGACAATGACCTTATTTCCAACAATTAACTTTTGTGCCTCAGATTAAAACAATCGCCAGGGAACAGGTCAATCCAATATGCAAGTCTGCAGCCTCAGTACAAGCCCGTGGAATAAGATCATCTTCACTCGGCGAGAGAGAGAAAAAATACTTTTAAGTGTGTTTTTTAAAGTTTTTTTTCTCCAATACGAACAGGACGTATCTACAGAGGTGACTGTCTCCTTAGTATCCGTTTAAAGTCAGTAAATGCACCCAGTATTCCGGCTCTCCGCCCGTAATATGAACAGATTTCAGGCTCTATCCCCTGTGCTTTCCTTGCCCCTCCGCTTTCCTCCACACTATGCTCACTTTTCCGACTCTTTACTCCCCACCTCTCCTGTCACCTACAGTACGCAAAGATTTCCGCCTCTCTCTGCCCCTCCGCAGCGCTTTCTTATCAACTCCGCGCTGCACTTGGTGCTTGCCTGCACTGTGCCCCGCCTTCCCTTCCCTACTCCGCCTGCACTGCGCCCCGCCTTCCGTATCCCGCTTGCCCCAGTCCACTCCGCCCCGCTTGCCCCAGTCCACTCCGCCCCGCTTGTCCCAGTCCACTCCGCCCCCCTGCCCTGCCCCGCTTACCCCAGTCCACTCCGCCCCGCTTGTCCCAGTCCACTCCGCCCCCCTTGCCCCAGCCCACTCTCCGCCCCGCTTGTCCCAGCCCACTCCGCCCCCCTGCCCCGCTCCGCTCCAGTCCGGCAACACTGCGAAACTCGCCTCCCTGGGCAGAGCGAACCTGGAGCTGACGTCAGCCGCGTGCCGCCAGCAGGCTTGAGTTTAATTGCAAACACATTTCTATGAAGGCAGGCAGACTTTTAGCACAAAACCCAGCCTTTCACCAGAAACCCCGCACTGACATCTTAACTGCATTGCAAATGCATCTGGGAGGGAGAGATTTGACATGGAGTGAATGAGGGAGGGGGACTTGGAGTGAGTGAGGAAAAGAGGAAAGGAAGGAGGGGGGCACCACGATAGGGAGAGGGGAAAGGGGGGGATGAGTGTTTAAGAGTGGAGGGACTGAAGGAGTGAGATAGAAGGGAGAGGGGCAAAGAGTGAGGGGACGGGAGTAAGGGAGGGTGAGGGGGAAGGTGATGGAGAGGGTAAAGGAGTAAGGGTAAGGAGAGGGCGAGGGGGAGTGCAGTGTAGCAGGGAGGAATAGAAACATAGAAAATAGGTACAGGAGTAGGCCATTCAGACCTTTGAACCAACACCACTATTCAATATGATCATGGCTGATCATCCAAAATCTGTACCCCATTCCTGCTTTTTCCCCATATCCCTTGATTCAGTTAGCCCTAAGAGCTATATCTAACTCTTGATTCCATCCAGTGAATTGGCCTCCACTGTCTTCTGTGGCAGAGGATTCCACAGATTCAAAACTCTGGAGAATGAAGAGAAGGAGGAAAGAGAGAGTGAGGGCGAGTGCAAAGGTGGAAAACAGTGAAGGGGATTGGGAGAGGAGAACAGCAGAGGAAATGGTAATGCAAGGAAGGGAGTGGAAGGGGAAAGGACGGTATACAGAGAGATGGGAGGACAGGTAGTGTGAGACCTAGAGAAGAGGAAGCAGATGGGGAGAGGGAGAATGTGGAATAGAGCAGGAGAATGGGGTTGGTTGGAGGAGAGGGAAAGTGCGGAATGGAACAGGAGAAAGACCAGACAGTTGTGAATGGTGCTTAGAAAGAGAGGGATTAGGGAAGGGAAAAGGCAAGGGCAGGGAAAGGGGAAGAAGGGGTGAAGGGCGATAGAGAGACAGGGAAATGGAGGGAGGAGTGATGGGGCGAGTGGGAATTAGAAAGAGGAGAATTGGGAAAGACGAGGAGAAGGAAGAGATAATGGCAAGAGGGTGAGAAAATAAAGAGGGTGGGCAAGAAGGGAAGGGTGAATGAGTGTGGGTAGAGAGAGGAAAACAAAGAAGGGCAGACAGAGAATGTGTCAGGAGTGAAATAGAGAGGGGGACAGCGGAAGAGAGTAACCAGAGGGATGAGGGAAAGGAGAGGAAGGGAGGACAGAGGTAAGAATGGAGATAGTGTGAAGGAAGAAGTAGTGGGAGTGGAATATAGAAGGAGAGAGAAGTGATGTGTGGGGTGAAGAGGTTGGAAAGGTCAAAGCAGTATGTTTCCAATAGTTTACAAAGCTTGTCTTCAAGTCCAAGTGCTTTATTCATTGTTGAATAAGCTTGGCATACCACGGGGGTGTCTCATCAACCTGGCAGTGACGTTCAATGCTTCCTCTTTTTCTCCTTCCTTAACGCAAATGTCTGCACTCATAGTTCGGAAACTTTCCAGGCAGTCAAATTAAAACGTCCTCGAACACATTCATAGGAGGAAGAAAAGAATGATTATAATTTCTGGGTTCTGTGAATTAACTTGCATTGCCATACTTTTCCCTCCCACACACAAATGTAACGTGAAAGTCAATCAAGGTCAGAAAATTTTTGCGACTCAAATGAAAACAAGTCACTTGTAATTTTGACCAGCTACAAAGCAAAAGGAAATAAAAAATAATGAATGAAACTGGATGTTTTAAGTGTGCTGCAGTAGAACTGTTCCAGATGGAGTTGTAACTGCTTGGATAATAAGCTCCAGAGCTTGGCTTTTCACTTTGGTTCTGTCCTAAGTGCACAATGCTGAAGTGTGGGGTGAGGGGGGAGGAGAGACTGTTGAGGCAACAGGGGATGGGGTGGGGTGGTGGAAATGGTGTGGTTGTTGTTGATTCCACATTTGTGAAAACCAGCGCAAAACACCACGTTGAAACCTTTGGCCGTCAAATGTTTTGAACTCAGCACACAGTTTATTTTCCTGGCACATGACACCAACTCAATGTAGCACACTTTCGGTACAATGGTTTTGCTGTGTTTCATTATTCACTTTATGGTTGGCGTCCCTAGAAGAGTTAAAACAAATCAGTAAACAGACTGGGAATGCCGAGATGAAAAAAAACAAATGAAAATTGATGCCTTCCAACAACTTCTGTTTATACCGACTCTTTAATGTGGCCAATCTTTCCAAAGCACTTTACAGAAATGTTTTCAAACAAAATTCTATACCAAGCTGCATGGTAAATCAGGGGCCAAATATTTTGTCACAAAGATAAGCACTAAGGCGTCTAAAGGGAGAACATAGAACATAGAAAAGTACAGCACACTAACGGACCCTTCAGTCCACAATGTTTTTGCCAGAAATCATTCCAGGTTAAACGGATTCGATTTCCCAGTGCATGATCCATATCCCTCTATTCCCTTTGCTTCTATGTGCCTATCTAAAAGCCTCTTAAACGTCACCATCGTATCTGCCTCCACCACCATCCCCGGCAATGCGTTCCAGGCCCCACTAATTTCTCCGTATAAAACCTGCCCCGCACACCTCTATTAAACTTTTCCCCTCTCACCTTATAGCTATGCCCTCTTGTCTTGGACATTTTCATTCTGGGAAAAATGTCTTGATAGTAAACTCATAATGTTCTCTCATATGTCTCTTATAATGTTATATACTTCCATCAAGTCTCCCCTCAATCTCCGATGTTCCAGAGAAAACAATCCAAGTACCCAACCTCTACTTGTAGCTGAAACCCTCTAATCCAGGCAGCATTCTGGTAAACTCAGCGGGAAGGATCTCGACCAGAAACGCCGCCCATTCCTTCTCTCCAGAGACGCTGTATGTCGCGCTGTTACTCCAGCATTTTGTGTCTACCTTCGATTTTAACCAGCATCTGCAGTTCTTTCTTAAGCATTCTGGTAAACCTCCTCTGCACCCTCCCCAAAGCTTTCACATCTAACCCATAATAGGGGCAACCAGAACTTCATGCAATTCTCCAAATACGGCTGAATCAAAGTCCTATAGATCTGCAGAAAATTAGGAAATAGAGTTACCGAGGTTCAGGGACGAGCTATGCATCTGAAGATGTATCCACCAATGCTAGACCATTTCAATTCAAGGATGGTGAAGAGAGCAGAACTGGAGGACAGAAAATGTGCCGCATCAATAGATTACAGAGGTACACAAAAAAGCTGGAGAAACTCAGCGGATGCAGCAGCATCTATGGAGCGAGGGAAATAGGCAACGTTTCGGGCCGAAACCCTTCTTCAGACTGATCGGGGGCGGGGGTGGGCGGGGACAAGAAAGGACAAAGGAGGAGGAGCCCGAAGGCTGGGTGATGGGAGGAGACAGCAGGGGGACTGAGGTGGGGTGGGGTGAAAGGTGAGGACTAGGGGGACTCGGCCCTTGTTGCGAGTGGGGGGATGGGGAGCGAGAGCAGTGTTGCGGGGTATGGAAGAGACCCTGGTGCGAGCCTCATTTATGGTGGAGGAGGGGAACCCCCGTTCCCTGAATTTCAGATGTCCTGGTGTGGAACGCCTCATCCGTGGAGCAGATGCGGCGTAGATGGAGGAATTGGGAGTAGGGGATGGAGTAGGTGATAGACTTCTGACCAACATGCACTATAAACCCACTGACTCCCATGGCTAGCTGGACTACACTTCTTCACACCCTGCTTCCTGTAAGGACTCCATCCCCTACTCCCAATTCCTCCGTCTACGCCGCATCTGCTCCACGGATGAGGCGTTCCACACCAGGGCATCTGAAATGTCCTCATTATTCAGGGAACGGGGGTTCCCCTCCTCCACCATAAATGAGGCTCGCACCAGGGTCTCTTCCATACCCCGCAACACTGCTCTCACTCCCCATCCCCCCACTCGCAACAAGGGCCGAGTCCCCCTAGTCCTCACCTTTCACCCCACCAGCCGTCACATACAACAAGTAATCCTCCGTCAGTTTCGCCACCTCCAACGTGACCCCACCACTCGCCACATCTTCCCATCTCCCCCCATATCTGCCTTCCGCAAAGACCGCTCCCTCCATAACTCCCTTGTCAATTCTTCCCTTCCCTCTCGTACCACCCCCTCCCCGGGCACTTTCCCTTGCAACCGCAAGAGATGCAACACTTGTCCCTTTACCTCCCCCCTCGACTCTGTTCAAGGACCCAAGCAATCGTTCCAGGTGCGACAGAGGTTTACCTGCATGTCTTCCAACCTCATCTATTGCGTCCGCTGCTCTAGATGTCAGCAGATCTATATCGGTGAGACCAAGCGGAGGTTGGGCGATCGTTTCGCCGAACACCTCCGCTCGGTCCGCAATAACCAAGCTGACCTCCCGGTGGCTCAGCACTTCAACTCCCCCTCCCACTCCGTCTCCGACCTCTCTGTCCTGGGTCTCCTCCATGGCCACAGCGAGCAGCACCGGAAATTGGAGGAACAGCACCTCATATTCCATTTGGGGAGTCTGCATCCTGGGGGCATGAACATCGAATTCTCCCAATTTTGTTAGTCCTTGCTGTCTCCTCCCCTTCCTCAGTCCCCCTGCTGTCTCCTTCCATCCCCCAGCCTTCGGGCTCCTCCTCCTTTGTCCTTTCTTGTCCCCGCCCACCCCCGCCCCCGATCAGTCTGAAGAAGGGTTTTGGCCCGAAACGTTGCCTATTTCCCTCGCTCCATAGATGCTGCTGCACCCGCTGAGTTTCTCCAGCTTTTTTGTGTACCTTCGATTCTCCAGCATCTGCAGTTCCTTCTTAAATAGATTACAGAGAATGGGAGGGATGAGACCATGCAGTGTTTTGAAAAGGATGGGAATTTGAAAATTAACTTTTACCTGGTGTATATTGTGTGAAATGTGTGAAAAGGTGACTTAGTATTAATCTCAAGTTTACAAAGCATAAGCCTTGGGAAGCCAGGCTGGAGATTATTGGAATAGTCAAGCCTTGAGGTAACCAAAGCATGAATGAGTTTCAGAGAGATGAACTGAGGCAGAAGCATCATCCTGAGATGATGCCAAGTTGCAAATTACTGTTCCTAGTGACTGCATAGATGCACAGTCCATGGAAAATGATTGGGCTGGAAGCCCCTCCGCTCATTCCGACTAGGCCAGGCAACAAGGCCAGCAATGAAAATAATACACTGAATTCATAGCACATGGTCTATTTATTTTAACTCATTCTATCAACGTGGGTGCTGGAGTATTTGCTGAGTGATGCATTTAAACTCAGCGAGTCCTCCACAAAGGCTGTGTGGGAACGGACCACAGTCTAGGATCAGGAAGACTGATGGGCTGGATCCTGTGCGACAGCTTCTCAAATACTCCGAGGGTACATTGTATAAAGAGGAGACATGGGTGGCATTTATGCATCGTAAGAGCATGTATTGATTTAATGGTGCAAAAAATGTAAAGAAAGATGTGCTGGATTGGAGTTTATGTCGATATTTTAATGAATACATTTGTTTTTGAAAATTAAACTAAAACTTTCTCAATCTTTCCCACTCATGTATCTTCAGCAGTTTCTATTTACAGTTCCTGTCATATTTTTGATTTGGCCAGTTACCATCTCCTTTTACCGTGCAATGCTATTTCTTTTTCTCATTTAATCTTCTCCTGCCTTGCAGTCTATCGCACATCTCCCCCTTTGAGTTTTCCTCTCCCCCATTCACCTTCCACCTCATCCCCACTTGCTGTACTGGCTTATGACCGATCGCTCTTTCCAGTTCTGATGTAACGTAATTTCTCTCCACAGATGCTGTCTGACCTGCTGAGTGTTTTCTATTTTTGCTTCAGAGTTCAAGTACCTGCAAGTACTTTGGTTTTACATTATACAATGAAAGTAGCAAAATTTCTCAGGGGCTATAGTACCATACACTGAAATTTAAAACCTTGGTTCAACATTGCTCTTATTAACATAAAATGACACATTCTTCCCTTTTCTTCTCTCCCTTCTTGAAAATGTGTTAAATCAGTACATATCAGTACTTATTCTCCAGAACAATCTAAGTCCCGACTTCTGCTTGAGGATGATATCATTAATAATATGCACTAAATCTTTCAAAAAGACTTTCATAAATTGCGAAATATGAAAAAAAAAATTATTACTGAGAAATCACAAATGATTCATTTTGATAGAACAAATGAGGAAAGGCTAAATTGGGCAACTTTATTGGGAATGTGAGACCAGAGAGCTACGAGGTTTTTCATGTATGTAAGTCTTTGAAGGAAACAGATTTAAGATGGGAGGGGCAACATTTAAATGAGTTGTGCAGGGCAGAGTTGTACAACACAGAGGTGTCTGGAATGAACTTCCAGGGTGCAAATATGATGGTGGCTTTTAAATAGACAAAGTCATACTGTATGCAGGGAATGGGGAGATATGGATCACATGCAGGTAGAAGAGATTACTTTACCCTGGCATCATGTTCGGCACAGACATTGCGGTCCACAGTGTTCCGTTGCCGCACTGTTCTATGTTCCGTGTTCTATGAAATGTGCCGTCTGAATAGACAGTGAAAGAAAATTCAATTACTCCCAGATTTGAATTGGAGTAAATTTGCAAAGACTGTGCAGTTAGTGTAGGGAAGTGGATTAATTTGATTCTTTGTTCAAGTAGCTGTCATCAGCACAATGGAGCAAACTGCCTCTTTTTCTGCTGTGAGATTGTATAAGATTCAGGAAACCTCCAAATTCCACATATTGGCAGATCTGATCAAACTGCTTTGGAAAAAAATCTGGAATTCCTTTCAGCTGTTGCTGGTTTCATTCTTGTGGAATAAGCTTTGTAACCTAACAAAGGAGCACAAATCAGGAAAGTAAAATAGTATTTGAGCATTTTTTATTGGCAATTTTGTTCAGCCCACAACAAGCACAGTTAACCCAAAAAGCTGTAGGAAGGAATGGCAGATGCTGGTTTGATATTCTTCCCTGAGTAATAACTAGCACCACTTCAATAAATTCAGACTCTTTTCTCCAGCTCCAAGACTGGTTTCTCCAGCTTTCAGTGAAAACAATCTTGCATTGTGCTTCTTTCCAGTAACCCATTGCATAACCCACATCTTGGATTTCCCCACCATCTTCACCCCCTCTGTAAGCCTGCTTCGCCAAAACAAGTTGATATATTAACCTCAGATACTTTGCAATAGGGACTTTTAGTTCAATCACAAAAGTTAAATATTGAAGATGAAAAGGAATAATGAGAAGCCTGAAAGAAAGGCATCGTGTTTGACATTTACATGAAAATTGTTTGATCTTCATAAATTCTCCTTAAAAAGTTTGAATACTTCCATTGTCCATGTTTTCATTCATGGTCAATGATGACTGATACTGAAGAAATATGTGCTGATTAAATAAGTACTGTTGAAATATTAATTCTAATCTAAATGCTTCACAAATTAAATTTATGAAAGAAAATAACTGAACTTGCTGATATAATAAGATAGGCGATGTTTCGGGTCTGAAGAAGGGTTTCAACCCGAAACGTCATCTATCCATGTTATCCAGAGATGTTGCCTGATCAACGGAGTTACTCCAACATTTTGTGTCTATCTTTGGTATAAACCAGCATCTGCATTTCCTTGTTATTTCTTATGTAATTTGTTTTTATAGTTCCTGAGCATTTAACTGGATTAACTTGTTCCTGAGCATGTTTTTGCAATATCCAGGGTTTTATCTGATAATCAATGGACTGCGAGAATAAAGGCTGGGCCTCCCTGCACACCACTGAGAAAGTCAGGATTGCTGCCCTTTTAATGCAACTCTGTCCATTTAATGCAGCTATTTCAAACCAAGATTATACTAATTCCAACTTTTAACCCTCAATCAACATTATATTATCTGATCATTATCATTGTTGTTTATTTCAAGGCAGGTTGCTTTTCAAAAAATTGTTGCTTTCTTTTCAAAATTATCACAGTGGCTCTACTTCAAAAGTACTGTATGTCATTAGGTGTAACACACGTTGGGATATTCTATGAAAGGCACGGCAAAAGTTCAAGTCTTCATTTTCATTCGTTGTAGAGCCAGTGGAAAATGTGGAAGATTCCTTGGCAAAGTGCCACGGCTTGAATGTGCAAACCTTCCGGAATGCGTCACTAAGATTCTCAGGAAATTGGTGCATAATTGCCCTCTTTGATGCAGGATTCTGGAGCACAAACCTACTGGAGGGACTCAGCAGATCACGCAGCATCAGTGGAGGCAACAGGGCAGTCAGTGTTTCATGACAACACTCCAGAATTTGTACTTTGGTGTTTAGTGCCACGTGCTCAATATTGCTCCTCCTTCATTCACACTACTGCCCCTCCTGACACAGGCTTTTACTGAAAAGACCAAATACTTATTTCTGCAGCAATGAACCATATAACAATTACAGCACGGAAACAGGCCATCTCGGCCCTACAAGTCCGTGCCGAACAACTTTTTTTCCCCTTAGTCCCACCTGCCTGCACTCATACCATAACCCTCCATTCCCTTCTCATCCATATGCCTATCCAATTTATTTTTAAATGATACCAATGAACCTGCCTCCACCACTTCCACTGGGAGCTCATTCCACACCGCTACCACTCTCTGAGTAAAGAAGTTCCCCCTCATATTACCCCTAAACTTCTGTCCCTTAATTCTGAAGTCATGTCCTCTTGTTTGAATCTTCCCTATTCTCAAAGGGAAAAGCTTGTCCACATCAACTCTGTCTATCCCTCTCATCATTTTAAAGACCTCTATCAAGTCCCCCCCTTAACCTTCTGTGCTCCAGAGAATACAGACCTAACTTATTCAACCGATCTCTGTAACTTAGTTGTTGAAACCCAGGCAACATTCTAGTAAATCTCCTCTGTACTCTCTCTATTTTGTTGACATCCTTCCTATAATTGGGCGACCAAAATTGTACACCATACTCCAGATTTGGTCTTAGATTAAATTAAAATTAGATCAAACAAGCTCTTGCAAGCAGGCTATCATGTGAGATTGCTAGGCAAGAAAAGTCCAAATTGGCCAACAAGCACTGGGTAGTTGTCCCTGGGCACATGAAGTTTGCAAAGCATCGGGTATAATGACAATTAAAAAAAAAAATTTGGTGCATTACAGGAAGGGTATGGAGACGGTAGTAGGGTTGTAGAAGAGGTTTAGCTGTATTTCATAAACACGAGATAATGCAGATGCTGGAATTGATGAGACCAAGCGCAGTCTAGGTGACCAGTTTGCATGTACACTGTCCACAATGGGCATTCTGAGACCCAGTTGCATGTCATTCCAACCTCCCTCGCGTTCCCTCACCGATCTGCCCATCGTTGGCATTCTCCACAGCCAGACTGAGCCGAAATACAACTAGAAAAGCCACACCTCGTATTCCACCTGGGTAGTCTACAACCCAGTTGTATGAATATTGAAATGTCCAAATTCAGGTCATCCTTATAGCCTCTGTGTTCCTCCTTCTTTCTCTTCTTCTGATTCGCCTAGGTTCTCCCACTCTCTGTTTATTTCCATACCCTCCTCCAGACCCCCATCACCTAGCTTTGCTCTCCACCCACCTTCACCCACCCCCACCCACCTTCACCCACCCCCACCCACCCACACCCACCCCACTTGGTTCCCTCTACCTACCACCCCCACACATTTACCCATTGTGACTCCCACCCCCCTCCCTTGTCTGGTACCAGCTGCCCATTATGCCTCTCTTATCTAATTCCATTCATCACCCTCCATACCAGAATCCCGGATTTGTATCTCTTGTGCCCTCCACTTATCACCATCACCCTCCACCCTCCACCCCTCTATCTTCACATCCCCTCCATCCCACATAGCTCCTCCTGCCCTCATTTATCTCTTCCTTGTCTGCTTCCAACGCTCACGGTCAACATCTGTCTCCAAACTCCACTACCCTCCCCCCCTCCCCCCCCCCCCATCCCCCACCTGTTCGTCCATATGCCCATCACCCGTCACTCCTACCAGATCCACCCTTCATCTACCAGCTCCTGCCTCATTCTTCTCCCCTCTGTACTGGTTATCCCCTCATAGTTCTGATATAGGTAGTGACATGAAATGTTGATATTCCTGTTACCTCCACAGATGCTGCTTGACCCTCTGAGTTCCTCCAGCGGGTAGTTTTGATATTTTTTAACCAGTATGTTACCTGGGTTGGTATGTATAATCTCTTTGACGAGGTTTGACAAATATGAATTGTTTACTCTAAAGCATCAGAGTCTGAGAGGGTGACCTGATGGAAGAATATAAAATCATGAGAGGCATAGACATGGCAGAAACTAGAGGGCATAGGATTAAGATGAGCAAAGGAAAGTTTAAAACAGATTTATGAGGCAAGATTTTTACACATTTGGTAAGTGCCTGTAGCGAGCTGCTACAGAGGTGGAAGAAGCAGATTTGATCATTTGAGGAATGACATCCTTGTGATTGAGGCAGTGCAGTGTAGGTTCACGAGATTGATCCCTGGGATGGCGGGATTGTCATAAGAGGAAAGATTAAAAAGACTAGGCTTGTACTCATTGGAGTTTAGAAGGCAGGCACGGGTTATTGATAGGGGATGATCAGCCATGATCACAATGAATGGTGGTGCTGGCTCGAAGGGACGAATGGCCTCCTCCTGCATCTATTTTCTATGTTTCTATGGTTCTATGATAACAACATTTAAGAGGCATTTAGACAGACAAAAGTACAGGAAGGGAATAGAGGGATCATGGACCATAACAGGTCCACTAGGGGCGCTGCACTGGCAGCAGCCTCTACCTACAGCCTGTATGTCATTTCTATCTTTTTTATTATTTTTAGTTAGTCTAAAGTCTGTTTTAGGGGGAAACTTTTACTTTTCTATGTGGGGGAGGGGGGCAGGGTAAGGGGGAAACCCTTTCCCAGTCTCTTCCTGGCGGGGACGCGACTATTTCTCCGAGTCGCGTCCTCGCCCCCCACCTCACGGCCTACCAGCTGGATTGGAGCAGCCTTTCCTGCCGGGGACCGGATCCGGACCAGGGCTGCTACAGCGGCGCAGCGGCGGCGCAGCGCTGGAGTCACCGCGGAGCGGGCGATGCCTACCTGGGTCGCCGTTTGGAGCTCCGGAGCGTTGGGCCGCTGCTCCAACATCGTGGAGCTCTGGTGCGGAGAGCTTCCAACGCGGGCGGCGCTGAACGGCATCGTGGAGTCCTGGGGCGCCTTGCAGAGGGCCTACAGCAGCAGTCTCCACCCGGCGCGGCCTACGGACATTGGAAGCCGCCGACTCCGGTAGGAGGGGGCCGACTCTGGTGTCCACGCCGCTGAGGACGTCCCGCAGCCCCGACGTCGGACTGGTATCATCCCGGCGAGCGGTCCTGGTCATCGGGCCGCCCGTAGCTGCAACTGCGGAGGGCTTGGGGAGGCCCTGACCACGGGGTACAGTGGAGGAAGAAGACTGACTTTGGTGCCTTCCCACACAGTTGGAAACTTTGATTCTGCTGTGTGGGGATGTTTTGTGTTAAATTCTATAGTGTGTTGAGTCCTGTTTATTTTTATTGTATGGCTGTATGGGAATTCATTTCACTGTGCCATCTGGCACATGTGACAATTAAAATCTATCTTGTATCTATCTTGTATCTTGTCAGCAGGCAGGTGGAATTAGTTTAGATGGACATCATGGGCAGTAAAGACAAGGTGAGCAAAATGGCCTAGATCTATGCTGTTCTATGTATTATGTTCTAACAGCATCAATGAGCTGGAAAATGGCCATCAGAACACAGGATCAAGGAGAGTCCAAATCCTAGTGCCGTCCCATGAGATTGAATTCCTGCTCCATTAAATGAAGAAATATGGTGGTCAACTTGCATGCAGCAATCTCTGAATTCAGCAACATGATAATAACCAGATATTCTGTTCATCGAGGAACAGATATTTGGCCGGATTACAATAATGAATCATGAAAATCCAAGGCCAAAAATATTTTACAGCCTTCTCTTTCATTTTGGGGCGATGTTCCAAATGACAGGCAGCCTTAAAGTTCCAAATGTCACCAGAGGCCTCAGAAAAATATAAGATAAAATAAATTAGATGTAATTCCTGGCTGGGGATACATTCGTGGCATCCTTGAACAGTGCAATAGGTCATGGCAACTCACCTTTAAAAATCCAGGATCAGATTTTGAGAGTTCCTGTTCTTGAGCTGCTTTGTTCATGTTTTGGGTCGTGACCCTTCATCAGTCTGTTACCAGTTACATATCAGTTGTTTATAACATTATAAGATATATAGATGGGATAGACAGTCAGAACCTTTTTCCCAGGATGGAAATTTCCAACACTAGAGGGCATAGCTATAAAGTGAGAGCGGAGAAGTTTAAAAGAGACTAGATTAAGTGGGACCCATTGGGTCCCATGTTCTCAAGGGAGGGCTGGTCCCCCAGCACAATGGGGGCCGAAGGGACTGGTTTCCAGAGGGCTAGTATGGACATTGTGGGCAAAATGAATTATTGGGCTGGCAGCTCAGTCACTCAGGCCTGGTGGGTGGTAGCTCAGAAACTGCCAGAAGTTCTGCCCAAAACAGGTGAGAGACTGTGAGAGAGAAGGGGGAGAGGGTGAAGAATCAATTTTAGACATTTTTCATATTTTTCTGCAGATCACAGCAATGAAGGAGGAAAGTCTATCCTAGACCGTATCTCACAGGGAGCAAATGAAGGGAGGGAGAAAATACTGGGGTGAGGTTTAATACTTGTAGGGGAAATCATTACTGATGTGCCGGAGGGCCTCCTGGGCTAGTACGGGCCTGGTGGGCCGAAGGGGCTCTTTTAAAAAATATCTGTGGAATCTCAGTGAAAGGCACTTTTTCTGGACTTTTCCTGGCCTGGTATGGGCCTTTTGAGCCAAAATGCTCCTCTTGGGCTAATACAGGCATTTTGGGCAAAGGGGGCTGGTTTCTCGGCTAATAGGGGCCTTGTGGGCCAAAATTTGTGGTTTCAGGCTGGCCAAACAACCATTTCATTTCATTTCCAATTGCATTGCAGTTTCAAGCATAGGGCAAGCCGAATATCTCATTGCATTTTCATTTCCCTTCCATTGCCATTGCCATTGCCGTTTCAAGCACAGGGCAGGCCAAGCCAAACAGCTGATTGCATTTTCACTACATTTCCATTGCCATTGCAGTTTCAAGCACATGGCAGGCTCAAGCCAAACATTTCCATTGCAGTTTCAAGCACAGGGCAGGCCCAAGCCAAACAGTTCATTTAATTTCCACTTCATTTCCATTGGCATTGCAGTTTCAAGCACAGGACATGCCAAACAACTAATTTCATTTTCATTAAGGGCTAACGAATCATTTATTCAAGTACATTGCATACTCACAGTGTTCTGTAGTTTCCCAGCTCAGACAGAGAGTTGTGACCTCTCCCTCGCCATCTTGCAGACAGACAGAGCCATGCCCACACTTACGGGTTTTAGAGTCCCTCCCCTGCCCACCGGAAGGGGTGTGACCTTCATGGCAGTGATTGACAGGAGAGAATTTCAAGATTTTTTAAACGCTAATAAGTCTTTTATTTTTCATCAATGGGAAAAATCCTCAGGGCCTGCGCAGCAGAGGAGGACTCTGAATAAGATGGCCAAAAAATCACAAACATATGTGGTAGCATTTTTTTCAAAAATCAAAGCACAGTGCAAACAGGAAGTGGTTAAGATGAGACTTTTAATTATATAGATATATGGGACAAGATTTTTACACAGAGCGTAGAGGGGGCCTGGAATGCATTGCTTGGGGTGGTGGTGGAGGCAGATACAATACCAGTGTTTGAGAGGCTTATGGATGGGCACATGGGTATACAGGGAATAGAGCAATATGGATCAAGTACAGGCAGATGAGATTTGTTTAACTTGGCATCATGTTCAGCACAAGTATTGTGGGCAGAGGGGCCCATTCCTATGTTGTACTGTTCTATGTTCTATATTCTATGTACACCATTGGCCAGCTGAAGAGAGCAAATATCAGGATAAAGGTTCCACTTTGGCTAAAGACTTCAATTGTTTGGTTACACCTATCTGGGGTGAATGATCTTACCCTTTCCACCATTTCCAATCAGTGATGGAAATGGGTTTTAAGAACTAGGGGTACTCTAAGGTCCGTAAGGCTGAGGTTGGGAAGGAAGTGAGGGGGAGAATGTTTTATGTGCGGTCATACCCATGTAAGAGTACAAGAATGCATAACTTGTTTATTGTGTATTTATAATATAGATTATTGTGTATTATATGTCATAGCTGCTTTCTTGCAGCTCTCTCTCTCTCTCTCTCTCTCTCACTCTCAATTTCTCTCTCTCTCTCTGTTTCTGTGTGTTGGCTGCAGCCATCGTCTGCTTCAGTGAGGGAAGCAGGTTGGTGATTGATCGAAAGGCCCCTAGGATTCCGTGTCTAATTGGCCGCCGAGTGACCAGCGCATTATGTGCTTGGACACAATGCCCTTGGAGACGGCGGCTGATTGGACAGGAGGAGACCGATCTGTTGATTGGACGGGAATTTTAAGGGAAGCTGGTCGGTGATTGGACGCAACCCCATTAGAGACAGCGGTTGATTGACCGCCAAATAATCAGGCACAAAAAATTGAAAGATATGCTCTAGTAGATTTGATCTGCAGTTCCTTACTATTGAAGAAGAACCCTGGAATAAAACAACTCCTAATCCATTCCCTCCACAGATGCCGCCTAGCCCCCCCCCCCCCCCCCCCCCCCCCCCCCCCCCAGGAAGGAACCGCAAATGCAGCCGTCCCTGCAAACCGCCAAATGATTCCGGGAATGCCGAGGCGATAATGTGAGAGAGAGGGAGTGAGAGAACGAGAGAGATCCAAAGGACGGATTCGGATCCCAACTACGCCTCGCTGAGACCTCGCCAGAAGTTTCAAACCTACGTCCCCTCCAGTTCAAGCCACATGGACCAAGATACCACGTTGTAAATAACCACGTTCGCTACTTTGACTGGGAGTTCGCGTTCCGCCACAGTCCCGCCAGTGGTTTACAGCTGTTTGATATCCACTTCAGGAAGGAGCTACGAGTTGAACGTCCAGGAGGTGAACTCCGGTGTTGGCGGAGAGACGCCAGGTCTGATGAGGACCAAGTTCTTAGACAGTCATTATGGAATTGTGAAAAGTTCCAATGAGCTGGTGAAAGACGTGGACTGCCCTTACAGCGCCACTTTCCTCCACACTCTCCATCTCATGGAGACTGGAAACCAAAGATCCTATAGCGGAGCAAGATAGTCCACTCGACGAAAAAGCCGTAGTAGGGTCATGGGTAATCTTCAGCACCATTCCCATAACCGGCTTCCGTCTCCGCTCTAGTATCGTTGCTTTGGTCATGGCTTCTTCATGCACAAATCATCTTGTTTTTTCTCAGCTGCAGGTGATCATTTTGATATTCCTGCCTAGTCCTCCTTTTTCACTTTGAACATACAAAATATTGCCATTTGGAAGGAGCTCCAGAAAACCCTGCACCCTCTCAAGCTATCCAGGCCAGTCCTGCTTCCGCTGCCCTCCCCCCTTCCCTCCGACACAGACACGGAGAGATCGCTGGCCCCCTTTGTTTTGTTAAACGTCTATTTCCTTCTGGTGGGTTTTTTTAAATTTCCCCCTTAGCATTTCCGTACTTTTTCGATAGCTGCCATGACCCGTTTGATGTCATCCTTCGCCCTGCTCCTGGTCTCGGCCCGCACCGATCTGCCGGACATGCTGTGTGTGTGTTTGGCGGAGTCTGAGGGGAGAAGCGCCGACACCAAGAGCGAGCGAACGCGCGTTCAGACGGACGAAAGCAACGATCATAGAGACCCTTCTTCAGACTGACAGTCAAGAGAAAGGGAAACGGGAGATATAGGCATATCTTCCATTCATTTGTCCTTGGTACGGTCTATATCTATTGTTCCTCTTTCCCCTGACTCAGTCTTAAGAAGGGTCTCGACCCAAAATGTCATCTATTCCACTCCATGATCGTTGCTTTCGTCCGTCTGTCCGCTCGTTCGCTCGCCCTTGGATTAAGTAGCTCAGGATAAAGCTGCGAATTCATGCACAGGATGGAAACTGGAAACTGAAAAGTATGGGAACACCCGTCCCCCTGCAAACCCTCCCCATTTCCATCACTGCTTCCAATACCACTTATGCAGGATCAAACATTGACCATTCCTTAAATGGAATATAAAACTGGTGAATCCAGTCTTGGTCCCAAATTCCAACTCTCTTATCCCAGGTATTATTTCACAAACTATTGGGACTTTGGGAATCAATTGTGTTTTAGAATGGTAACTCTTTAAGGCGGGCCACAAAATAAAATGTCAGCGCTCTATATGTTATCACATTTACATGGACACATTACCAGCAAGGAACAATGCAATACTGAAATGTTGACCTTGCGTTCAATTGCGCTATCTTGCAATTTATTACATTTTTCAACATTTCTGTTCCTGTTCTACTTATCAAGTATGTGATAAGTTTATGAATTCCTCACAGCATACAGTAACAATATCTGTCAACGAAAACTAGTGTTCGAGCTAATTTGGTATCATCTGACAGCCTAGAGTACATTACTCATTGGGTTGTTATGTCAAAAGATTTTTGTAATCTCAATATTGTGGTCATCTTGAAAGTAGCAGAATAAATCATCACTAAAATTATATTATGGAATAGAAGTAGTTGTTCCTCTTGAGAGATTAGAGGATGCTAGATTGAGGTCACGCTTACAGATCAAGTTTGTGTTTTGTTACAGTTCTCTTTCCTTCTCGTGTAAGGATTAAACCGTGACATGATTAATAATGATATTTTATATCGCGAGAAGCACTTGCATTAATAAAGTGTCAAACACTACCTCAGAATATAACAAAGCATTTTACAGCCATTGAACTATTTTCTTGTGGCGTGGTCTCAATTGTAGGATTGCAAATGAAGTAGCCAGTGTCCACACACACAGAGGTTCCCAAGGATCAAAATGTGTTTATGTGTTTAAATATAAATGGGGCCAACGCGATTGTTATTTTTAGGGGCCAGTGGAACTAATTGGACAGCACAATGACACAGCTGCTGAGGCTGCTGCCAGAGACCCAGGTTTCGTCATGATCATGGGTGCTGTCTGTGTAGAGTTTGCATGTTTTCCCTTTGACCCTGTGGGTTACCACTGAAAACTCCAGTTTCTTTCTAAAGTCATCAGTTAATAAACCAATATAAATCATCCATAGTAGTCTGGTAGTGTAGAAGCTGGTAGAAGTTGATGTTAATGTGGGGAACATAAAATATTGGGATGCATCTGCAATTAGTGTAAAAATGGGTAGTTCATAGTCAATGGGGACCATGCTCTATCTCTATATAAGTATCCATGACTTAAAGTGCCAAATAGGTCCCATATGTGCCACTCCTGGAACGACAGAACAACCTGCAAATGCTCCTGATCGAGCCATGGCTAAGCACATCCTCAAAGGAAAGATAATCTGATTTTAAATATAAATGCCCGAGACCCTAGAATCTGGAGTTCTCTGCATTGATCAACAACACAATGCAGTTTAACTCAAGGAGGGTGAAAGAAACACTGCTAGAACAGAGTGAACAAAAACACAAGCAACAGAAACTGGAATAGTCATAAAGGGAGAACCGAATATTTCATCTGATATTTTCAATAGATGTCTTCTTCTTCATCGTCATCATCTTCAAAAATCTCTTTGGATCAAGAATGACGATTCCGTTCCAGTTCTATGTGCTCTCAAGTGGCAAATTGTTCAATTTAGTATAGTTTAGTTTAGTTTATTGTCATGTGTACTGAGGTACAGTGAAAAGATTTTGTTGCGTGCTAACCAGTCAGCAGAAAGATAATGCACAATTACACGTGGGACCGTCAGATTCTGCAATGGATGCTTGACACGGCTGGAATATGATTAGGTGGGTAGTATGGGAGATGGTGGGCACCTTCCACCATTTGCCCTGCTAACAAAGACACACAAGGCTTTGGTGGCATTCCAAATGCTCCTTTTCCTTTCTACAAAGTCATGGAACAGGGATTCCCAGCTGCTAGTGGAAGTGTTACACCTTTGCAGGGTGGCTTTGAGAACATCCTTGAAACATGTCCACATGTCTGTCTACTCGGTGATATCGTGCCATACAGAGCTCTGAGTGTCTGGTTCACAAGCACAGCCAGGGACATGCAACAATGTAACCTGCTCATAGGAGCTGATTGCCTGTAATTAGAACCCAGGGATGTTGACCTGCAGGAGGATGCTATCGCCATCTATTCACCAAAGCGTATTTGAGGGCTATGCGTTGACAGTGGTGATGGTACTTTTCAAGTGCTTCAAGTCGAGTTATTGTCATTGGCACTAGTACAATGAAAATCTTGCTTGCAACAGCACGCAAGTACATAGACGCAAAAACACAAACGATACAATACAGTGGAAAGGAAAAGACTGCAAAGACAAGAGATATGTAGTAATAAGAACAGAAATAATAATAATTAGTAGCAAATCATTAGAAATACTAACTCTTGAAAGTGCATGAGGTGGTCGGTTCAGTTAAAGAGGTAGGATTAGGGTTGAGTGGGTCAGTTCAAGAACCTGATGATTGTAAGAAAACATCTGCTCCTAAACCTGGTGGTGTGGGACTTCAGATTCTGTATGATCTGCCTCATGGTAGTAGTGAGAAGAGGGCATGATCTAGATGGCGGGGTTATAGAATTGATTCATGTAAAAAACATCCAAATACCAAATAGTGGTCTTCTTCCAGCAGATGCCAACATAGCTAAAAGTAGCGATTGCACACAGTGTTCAGGAGCAGTATCAGGCAAAATTGTTCCCCAGTCCACAGGTGAAATTCGGACAGGTGAAGGAGATAGCTTTTAAGGATCGCCTTAAAGAAGGAAAGAGTGTAGGAAAGGGGCGACACAGTAGAGTTGCTGCCTTACAGCGCCAGAAACCCAGGTTTGATCCTGACTACGGGTGCTGTCCATACGCAGTTTGTACATTCTCCCTGTGACCACATGGGTCTTCTCCGGATGCTCCAGTCTCCTCCCACACTCCAAACACCTGCAGGTTTGTAGGTTAATTGGCTTTGATAAAATTGTAAATTGTCCCTCGTATGTAGGATAGTGCTAGTGTACGAGGATCTCTGGTCGGCGCGGACTCAGTGGGGCGAAAAGGCTGTTTCCACACTGTATCTCCAAAGTAAACTAAAGTAAAAGGAGGTCAGAGAGACAGAGGGAGGAAATTCCAGAGCTTCGGATTCTGACTGCAGAAGACAAAGACTGCGGTGGCAAAATAATTAAAATCATAAATGTGTGCTGGAAAAAGTTGTAAATTGAGAATTGAAATTGAGCACAGAAACTCAGTCCTTTAAAGGATAAATGTCCTACCCTGTGGAGTTTTGAGGGGCACCTTAATGCAGGGGAAATGTTAAGGATGAGAGGGGTATTGCAATGAAAATGCAGTCTTCCGTATCACTTATAGAGTGAGTGGGATAAACATTCTTTCTATTTCTCATCGGTGCCCAGCAGAATCCAAATAGAATTTCATGCCCCACCTGATGGAAGATCTCACTGGTACTGACCTGCTGAGTGCTACGAGCATGTACTGATTTTATTACAATACGCTAGGTATACATTTTACACATAGTGACGTGACAGGGTGACATCAAACAGCTCTTGGTGAATATTCCATGTGTTTTTGATGGAGTATTTGCCCGTGAGGTGTATCTGATGAAAACAATCAAAAGTTGCACAACACTACTGCTTCTCCTTTCGTATTTCCAGTGGCAACAATTTGCCCTTAATGTAATAAAATGCTCCGCAATCAGTCAATCTACTAACTATGTACCTACTTCATTGTGCATTGTGCCTTGACTGTATCTCTTCCAGTGTGCACTGCTAATAATAAATAACAACTCATCTACGCACGATTCGACAGGGAGAACACTAAGGTGCCTTCTTGGGCACCCATAGTCCTCAATGGCTTTGTAATATCACGGAGGTCAATGTCGGTAGATCCTTCAGGAAGATGAACCCTTGGAAAGCATCTAAACCTGATTGTGTGCCGGGCCGCATTCTCAAAACCTCCATGGACCAACTGGCTGGAGTCTTTACGGACATCTTCAACCTTTCATTACAGAGGTATGAGGTTCCCACTTGCTTTAAAGGGGCACTAATAATAGAGAAGAGTAAGGTGATGTGACTCAATGACTAACGTCCGTGGTGGCCAAGAGCTTTGATAGGTTGGTCATGGTGCATATCAACTCCTAGCTCAGCAAGTACCTGGACCCACTACAAGTTACCTACCACCACATCAGATCAATGGAGGACGCAATCTTGCTGGCTCCCCACTTCGCACTGGACCACTTAGACAATTAAAGTGCATACGTCAGGCTGCTGGTCATAGACTACACCTTGGTATTCAAGACCATCATCGCATTCAAACTTGTTACCAAGCTCAGGGGTCTCTGCACATCCATCTGCAACTGGGTCCTTGACTTCCTCATCAACAGAACACAATCAGTAGAAATTGGCAACAACTGAATTTATTATAAACCCACTGACTCCGTCTGCTATCTAGACTACACTTCGTCTCACCCTGCTTCCTATAAAGACTATCCCATACACCCAATTCCTCCATCTAGGCCGCATCTGCACCCAAGATGAGGTGTTCCATACCAGGACATCTGAGACGTCCTCATTCTTTAGAGAATGGGGGATCCCCTGTTCCATCATAGATGAGGCCTTCTCTAGGGGTCTCCTGGATATCCCGCAGCTCCGCTCTTGCAATCCCTCCCCCCAGCCGCAACAGGGACAGTCCCCCTTGTCCTCACCTTTCACCCCATCAGCTGTCGCATACAGCACATAATCCTCCGGCATTTTCATCACCTCCAACGGCATCCCACCACTAGCCACATTCTCCCATCTGCACCCCTTTCCGCTTTCCGCAGAGACCAATCCCTCTGCAACTCTCTGGTTAACTCATCGCTTCCCACCCAAACCACCTCCACCCCAGGTACTTCCCCCGCAACCACAGGAGATGCAACACCTGTACCTATAGCTCCCCCCTGGACTCCGTACAAAGGGCCCCGACAGTCTTTTCAGGTGACGCAGAGATTTACTTGCACCTCCTCCAACCTCATCTGCTGTATCCGCTGTACCAGGTGTGGACTCCTATATATCGACAAAACCAAGTGCAGGCTTGGCAATTGTTTCGCTGAACACTTCCACTCGATCTGCCTAAACTTACCTGATCTCCCGGTTAATAAACACTTTAACTCCCCCTCCCATTCCCACACTGACCTTTCTGTCCTGGCTTTCTACTTTGCCAGAGTGAGGCCCAGTGCAAATTGGAGAAACCACACCTTATATTTCACTTGGGCAGCGATATGAACCGGGTGGCGCTCGTAATGGCCGCCTCGCCAGCAGTCTGTCTCGTCTCTTCTCTGTTTTTATTATTAGTTAAGTATGTTTTGAATGTTTGTTTTGATGTCCATTGGTATGTGTTATGTGGGGGAGGGGGGATCGGGCAAAACCTTTGCCAGTCACTTACCTCCACCGAGATGCAATTTTTCTCAGTTGCATCTCCCCCCCCCCCCCCCCCCCCCCCCCTGCGGCCTACAACATGAAGTGGTGCGGCCTTTCCTGGAGTGCGGCCCGGAGCCTCAAGCCGTGGGTGCGGTGCGGACTTACCATCGCGGAGCCTGGGACCTTTTGCCGAAGATCGTCAGTGGTGGATGTTGTGGATAATGAAGGGGATTTCCAAAGTCTACAGAGTGATTTAGGCCATTTGGAAAAATGGGGTGAAAGATGGCAGATGGAGTTTAATGCTGATAAATGTGAGGAGCTACACCTTGGCAGGACAAATCAAAATAGGACGTACATGGTAAATGGTAGGGAATTGAAGAATACAGTTGAACAGAGGGATCTGGGTATAACCGTGCATAGTTCCTTGAAGGTGGAATCTCATGTAGATAGGGTGTTAAAGAAATCTTTTGGTATGCTAGCCTTTATAGATCAGAGCATTGAGTATAGAAGCTGGGATGTAATGTTAAAATTGTACAAGGCATTGGTGAGACCAAATCTGGAGTATGGTGTACAATTTTGGTCGCCCAATTATAGGAAGGATTTCAACAAAATAGAGAGAGTACAGAAGAGATTTACTAGAATGTTGCCTGGGTTTCAACAACTAAGTTTACAGAGAAAGGTTGAATAAGTTAGGTCTTTATTCTCTGGAGCGCAGAAGGTTAAGGGGGGACTTGATAGAGGTCTTTAAAATGATGAGAGGGATAGACAGAGTTGATGTGGATAAGCTTTTCCCTTTGAGAATAGGGAAGATTCAAACAAGAGGACATGACTTCAGAATTAAGGGACTGAAGTTTAGGGGTAATATGAGGGGGAACTTCTTTACTCAGAGAGTGGTGGCGGTGTGGAATGAGCTTCCAGTGGAAGTGGTGGAGGCAGGATCATTGGTATCATTTAAAAATAAATTGGATAGGCATATGGATGAGAAGGGAATGGAGGGTTATGGTATGAGTGCAGGCAGGTGGGACTAAGGGGAAAAAAAGTTGTTCGGCACGGACTTGTAGGGCCGAGATGGCCTGTTTCCGTGCTGTAATTGTTATATGGTGGAGCTCTGACCGCGGGGCCTGTGGACTTGATTCAAGGGCTTGAACAGTGGACCATCGGCAATGGCCCCGTTCAAAGTTCCCGACCACCGATGAACAAAGAAGGAAGATTCTTTATTGCTTTATTGCCTTCCATCACAGTGAGGAATGTTGATTCTACTGTGGTGGATGTTTATGTTAAACTTTATTTTATGTGCTGTGTGTATTTTTGCTTTTTACTTAGTATGGCTGTATGGTAACTCAAATATCACTGTACCTTAATTGGTACATGTGACAATTAAATTGAGTCTTGAATCTTGAATCTTGAATCTTGAATATTGACTTCTCTAACTTCAAGTAACCGGTCTGACTTCTGACCAGTCAGACTGTCCTCGTTTACATTTTTTCTCTGTTTGCTTTGTTGTTACCTTCTCCTAGCTAACAACGATCTATTCTAAATTTTCCTTGATCTCAATCCCCTTTGTCACATTTTCACACCTTACATGTCCTTATTTCTGTATCTCTCCACTGACTCAGTCTGAAGAAGGGCCTCGACCCGAAACGTCACCCAGCTTCTCTCCACAGATGCTGCCTGTGTTACTCCAACATTTTGTGTCTATTGTAAGTCAATTGGCTCCAAGTGTGCAGGATGGAACTAGTATATAGGTGATCATTGGTCGGCACAGACTCGATAGGCCGATGAGCCTGTTTCCACACTGTACCTCTGTAATAAAAATAATCATCATATTTGATTATTTTGTTGTGTATATTTATTTCCTTTCTCATCCTCTCCTGTAGTTGGGACATCGACAGCTAATCGTCAGTTTGTGCTCTTTAGCTGTCAAAGCAGAAAATGCTACAAACACTTGACTGGCCGGGCAGCATCTATGGGAAGAGACACAGAGTGATGAAAGATCGAAAGTCTGATACACCAACTCTCGCTCTCCATAAATGCTACCTGATCTGCTGATTTTTTGCACAATGTTCCATTTTTATTTCAGATTTTCAGCATCTGCAGTACTTTATAATTCTCTTTCTAATTCTATGCTATCGGACTTTTTCTCGCACTAAGTATGCACTTTATCCCGTATCTGTCCAGAGTGGACTGGCTTGATCGTAATCATGTATAATTTTTTTCATTGACGAGATTGCACGAATCGCAAAAAGCTTTTTAATTTACCATGATACAGATGGCAATAATAAACGCAACTAAAATGTAATTATATTACATCAACGCAAATACGACCAGAAGAGACTGAAGATAAACAGCTGTCTCCATGACCTGAGGGGTGCTTTCCAGTCAGTTGTAGGCAGAAGATGTCTTTTTCCAGTAACTGGGTGGGAGGTGGTGGAGCCTCATTGTCCATTAAACCATTCAGGAGCAGAGTCACCCACTTGCATTCACAATGGCCTTGCTCTGTAGCTGGAGGCCTGGGTCCTGTTAGGAGATTGAGTTCAGGAGAGCATTGGTAAAAGCAAAGCATTCCAGATTTGGAACAACTGGCAGGCTTAACCCAGAATCCCCTTCATCCAGGATTCATCAGATCCAGCCCACTTCAGCCACTTACAAATAAGGAACTGTAAATACTGCTTTACAAAAAAAAACAGATACAAAGTGTTGGAGTAACTCAGTGGGTCAGGCAGCATCTCTGGAGAACATAAATAGATGACGTTTCGGTTTGGGACCCTTCTTCAGATTGATTGTGTGCGGGGGAGGGGGGGGGGGTGGAAGAAAGCTTGAAGAGAGAAGAGGGGCAAGACAAAACGTGGCAGATAAAAGATGAACACAGGCGAGAGTGGGTTTGATAGACAGATGCTTGGAGAAAGGCCAGAAGTGAAAATAACCGAAGGTGTGAGACAAAAGAATTGAAGAGGTTGTGAAATCAGAGGGAAGAATGTGGGTGGAGGGGGAGAAATAGGCACGAGTCCAGGTGGGGCACAGGGAAAGCGAGAGGGGGGAGAAAGGTGGGGGAGAAAGAGAAGGGGGCAGGTTTAGACGTCACCTACATTTGGAGAATTTAATATTCATACCGTTGGGTTGAAAGCTACCCAAGCGTAATATGAGGTCCTACTCTGTGCTCAGCAAGCTCCAACTTAGACATGTCTTAAGGGGCTGTCCCACTGCGGCGACCTAATTGGCAAGTTTAGAAGAGTTTAGGAGAGTTTGAAAAAGTGTCATGTTGAAGACCTCCTTCGATCTCCTTCGACCTCCCTTCGATTATGTTGAAGACTATCTACGACTACCTTTGACTACCTTCGACTACCCTCGATTACCTACGAATAACATGCCAACCTACTACGACCTACTTCGACTAAACCTACAAGTAAAAAAATATCGATTTTTTTCATGGCTACCTTTTTTTACTCGCGGGTATTTTTCAGCAAAATACGCGGCGACTTAGCTGAGGCCTCGTGTATCCGGGGACTACTCTCGAGCATGAAGGGGAGTTACAAAGACCTCCTAGGACCTGCATCGATCATGCTGTGAGTATGAGTCGAGCGCAAACTCTTCTAAACTCGCCAATTACGTCGCCGCAGTGGGACAGCCCCTTTTGACATTGGTAGAGGGAGTAAATAATGGCCTGGATTCCCATGGCTTTCTTCAATAAAGAAATACGGGATCTTTTATGATACTTAAATCTATTTGCATTTCATGTGTACCCTTAAAAGAAAGGGAGGCCTTTCTGATGACTACAACATGCTGCATAACCAATAGTTGGAGTTTGTGTTATCTGACAAGGGCGGATGTTGGTTTCATTTCAGACTTTGTTTGAAAACATTATCTGATTTTAATCCTGTTTAAACTGCAGCCCTCGGGCTCTCTGTTTCTCATCTACTCCTATGTTAATCTGATATGTGCTTCCTCTAAAACCTTTGTGGATTGATTCTTCTAATTTTCACTCACTGACCATTCGGAGGTGTTCAGTCAAGAGGAAAATGTTGCAAAGTCTTGCAAAGAAAGGCCTGTTATCACTGTGTAACTTACAACACTCTATGTTGTAAGGAAATATGAACTATGAAGTGATCCTGCAGGCCCATGTGTAACTCCTGCTACAGGTCCCTACTATTGATTTTCCTGCACCCTTGGTTACTCTGGCTTTTTGTGTATATCTTCGGTTAGAACCAGCATCCTACATGAGTGGGTCTAATTAGGCAGTTTCTGCTGAAAATTGGCACAGGCATGGTGTGACAAACAGTCTCCTTTGGCCCTGAATGATTTATCCTCTAATTGTTTGTGAACCTTTAAGTAGGCATTACCAGTGGTTGGGATCTTCAAAATGAAACTGTGATGAACTATGAAGGACCCTCTTCCTTTGTTCTATGTTTAAAATATATGAATTATGAGTTGATCTGACTGATAACACGGAAATAAAAATGCGGCAGATATTTTTCACATCGGCATTACGTTATTGGGGTCTGACACTTCCAGAACCCAACAAGTTAATTCACAAATAAAAACGTATGTGTTCATTTAATTACTGCCCATTCATATTGCCCATGGGAGGCTTTTTTGGCCAGTTGAGAGGGCACTTAATAGTCAACCATATGTTCGTAGATATGGCGTCAATGTTGGAAAAGGATGGATGGTTTCCTCCCTGAAAAACATCAGTGGACCAAATGAAATTTTAACCCTTCCAACAAGTGTGAATCTAAAGCATCCTGTGTTTATTACGCCGACCAGAATTTGAACAAAACAAAAAAACAATTGTCCATAGTTTGTGTATGAATGTGGTTCCCCCACCTCAGGAACTAATTACTTCAGGTTTTGGTAGCGTAATATTGTAATAAATATCAGTGCTTGTGTTCCAACTATAATATGATGCTAGCCTTTACAATTTTTCTTTTTGTTATATACTTTTTCACATTGTTGAGCATGAAATGCCAGGATGTGTTGTGACAGATGTTAGCTCCATATCTTTGTAAAAAGTACCTTCCATTAATCTCATCCATATCTTTGATAGTTCAATATTTCCTTACAAAAAAAAAAAATTGTCTTCCCATAACTCGTTTCATGTCCCCTTTTAGAACTTTACTAGATTAAATGGGACCCGTGGGCCATGTTCACACGGGAGGGCTGGTCCCCCAACACAATATTCCACGTCTCCACCAATTCCAATATTGCTGGCCAGTGGGAAGAGGGGGCTTTCTTTAGCGCTAGTGTGGATGTTGTGGGCTAAAGGGACTGGTTTCCAGAGGGATAGTATAGACATTGTGGGTCGAATGGATTCTTGGGCTGGCAGCTCCGTCACTCAGGCCTGGTGGGCTGGCTGCTCCGTCACCCAGGCCTGGTGGGCTGGCTGCTCAGAAACTGCCAGAAATTCTGCCCAAAACAGGTGAGAGACTGTGTGAGAGAGAAGGAGAGGGTGGAGAATCACTTTTAGACATTTTTCATCTTTTTCTGCAGATCACAGAGATGAAGGAGGAAAGTCTATCCTGACCTGGATCTCACAGGTAGCAAATGAAGGGAGGGAGAAAAATACTGGGGTGAGGTTTAATACTTGCAGGGGGAACACTTACTGATGGGCTGAAGGGACTCCTGGGCTAGTACAGGCCTGATGGGCCAAAGGGGATCTTTTAAAAAAAATCTGAGTGAAATGCACTTTTTCTGGACTTTTCCTGGCCTGGCACGGACCTTTTAGGCCAAAATGCTCCTCCTGGGCTAATACGGGCATTTTGGGCAAAAGGGACTGGTTTCTTGGCTAATAGGGGCATTGTGGGCCGAAATTAGTGGTTTCAGGCAGGCCAAACAACTCATTTAATTTAATTTCCAATTGAATTGTAGTTTCAAGCACAGGGCAGGCCGAATAGCGCGTTGCATTTTCATTTCACTTCCATTGTCTTTGTAGTTTCAAGCACAGGGCAGGCTCAAGCCAAACAGCTCATTGCATTTTCACTTCATTTCCATTGCCATTGCAGTTTCAAGCACATTGCAGGCCAAACAACTCATTTCATTTTCATTAAAGGGTTAACAAATCATTTATTCAAGTACATTGCATACTCACAGTGTTCTGTAGTTTCCCAGCTCAGACAGAGAGTCGTATCCTCTCCCTCGCCATCTTGCAGACAGACTGAGCCACGCGCACACTTCCGGGTTTTATTGTCCCTCCTCCCTCCCACTGGAAGGGGCGTGGCCTTCATGGCCTTCATGGCCGTGATTGACAGGAGAGGGAATCTCAAGATTTTTTAAACGTTAATAAGTTTTTTATTTTTCATCGATGGGAAAAATCCTCAGAGACTGCGCAGCGGAGGAGGACTCTGAGTAAGATGGTCAAAAAATCATAGCCATATGTGGTAGTGGTTTTTCTAAAATCAAAGCACAGTGCAAACAGGAAGTGGACAAGATGAGATTTTTAATTATATAGATAATTAATGGAATACTTTTGAAAAACAGCAGGTAATCAGCCCAATAAAAGCCGTGACTGAGGTCAGATAATCTGTTTTCTAATTCTAGCTGAGAGATAAATGTGGACCAGGATCCGACGTATAACTAACACACTGAACTTCAATAATGGCAAAAGATCTTGCACAAGATCTGAGTGAGGAAACAGATTTTGTTCTCACATTCCTGCACCCTTCAGTATTAAACTGCAGTTACGCCTAGTTTTTGTTCCCATATCTTTAGAGTGAGCCTTGAACCTGGAACCTGTTGATCACTTCTATCTGTGGCAGCAGATAAACAAAAGCAGATAGCACTTTTCATAAATGATTTTGCACATTGTTACCTATTTGGCAAGAGACTCAAGTGTTTTATTGTCATATGTCCCAAAAAATAATAATTAAATTCTTGCTTGCAGCAGCAAGTACTATTATTATGTTACGTATTATTCAGTACGTAACATATTAAGCAAAAAGAAGTTCAATAAGTAAAAAAAAAACAATATGGTGCAAAACAAAACAGAGCCCAAAGTCCCCAGTACAACTAGTTCCTAGCTTGGAGTTTGGTTGGAGTTTGTTGCGTTCAATGGACTGATGTTTGCTGGAAAGAAGCTGTTTCTGAATGTAGAAATTACAGTTAAACTCTTATACCTTCTTCGCAATAGGTAGAGTGAAATGCGAGTGTGGCCAGGGTGGTGTGGATCCTTGATGATGCAGGCTACCTTTTGAGGCAGTTATTTACCAAGTCTAGGATTCCATGTTTTAAATTTTTCCAGACAGACCCCTTGATTCCTTTAGCCCTAAGAGCTAAATCTTACTATCTCTTGAAAATATCTAGTGAATTGGCCTCAACTGCCTGGCAGAGAATTCCACAGATTCACAACTCTCTGGGTGAAAAAGTGTTTTTCCTCATCTCAGTCCTAAATGGCCTACCCCTTATTCTTAAACTGTGACCCCTGGTTCTGGAATCCCCCAACATCGGGAACATTTTTCCTGCATATCGCCTGTCCAATCCTTTATGAATTTTTTATGCTTCTATAAGATCTCCTCTCATCCTTCTAAATTCAAGTAAATACCAGCCCAGTCGGCCCAATCTTTCATCATATGTCAGTCCTGCCATCCCAGAAATTAACCAGGTGAACCTGCACTGCACTCTCTAAATAGCAATAATGTCCTTTCTCAAATTAGGAGACCAAACCTGCACACAATACTCCAGGTGTGGTCTCACTAGGGCCCTGTAAAACTTCAGTAGGACCTTCTTGCTCCTAAATTCAAATCCTCTCGCAATGAAGACTAACATGCCATTAGATTTCTTCACTGCCTGCTCTACCTGCATGTTCAGAATATCATTTAGCTCCAGCAATTGGATATAATATTTATTTCTGCATCACATTACATTCCACACCATTGTAATGCCAAGAATTATGTTACAATCAACCCCAAAAATCTGGAAAGTATTCCTGGGAAGAGTCAGGAAAGCACTTTAGGGATAAGCTTGCAGTAAAATGAATCAAACACAAAACTAGACAGGCATCTTCCCCATTTACTAGCAATGTTTGGC
Source organism: Leucoraja erinaceus (assembly GCF_028641065.1). Classification (NCBI taxonomy): domain Eukaryota; kingdom Metazoa; phylum Chordata; class Chondrichthyes; order Rajiformes; family Rajidae; genus Leucoraja; species Leucoraja erinaceus. The sequence continues at coordinate 38,140,323 of NC_073379.1, read as the reverse complement.
TGCTATCTTTGGCGGAATCTAAATGCATTAATGTGAATTGGAGAACGCTCAAGCATCCTGGATGTTGGTGTGTAATCAAATGATAGTCGATTGTAGTCACAACTCCTGTGTCATTTAAAATCTCAGCCCAGATGTGGGTACGTAGCAATAATGCCAAACAAAATTCATACCTATCAAACTTTATGCACTTTGCCAAAAGGACATTGAATTCCTATGGAACAGCTTCACATTCAAAGAATATCCCAAACATTTTCTGTGTTCACTGTTGTAATGCTGGGAATATAACAGCCAATTGTACAGAGCAAGCTCCTGTCAAAAATAGCACTGTGACAATGACTGTATCATTTATTTATTTAGGGATATTAGATAAATGATAGGATGTGTTGGAAGGAACTGCAAATGCTGGTTTCCACAGAAGATGGACACAAAACTAAAGTTCAGTCTGAAGAAAGGTCTCATAGAAACATAGAATCATAGAAAATAGGTGCAGGAGTAGGTCATTCGGCCCTTTGAGCCTGCACCGCCATTCAATATGATCATGGCTGATCATCCAACTCAGTATCCTGTACCTGCCTTCTCTCCATACCCCCTGATACCTTTAGCCACAAGGGCCACATCTAACTCCCTCTTAAATATAGCTAATGAACTGGCCTCAACTACCTTCTGTGGCAGAGAATTCCAGAGATTCACCACTCTCTGTGTGAAAACATCGAACTGAACTGAAACATCACCCATTCCTTCTCTCCAGAGATGCTGCCTGTCCCATTGAGTTACTCCAACATTTTGTGTCTATTTTAGATAAATGATAGCTGGTGCATCTGGGAAAGCATCCCTACTCTTTGGGATAAAACTGTGGGATATTTTACACTTACCCAAGAAGGCAGGCAGGTCTTGGTTTGACATCTCATTTGATAGATGATACCACAATCAACATTGCTGAAAAGAGTATTGTCATGTGGTACATGATCTTGTCATGTGGTACACAAAAGGACACTAGGAGCTGGAGTATCTCAGGAGCTGGAGTATCTCAGCAGGACAGGCAGCATCTCTGGAGAACATGGATAGGTGACATCAAAGATCTAGTATCCTTGGGTGACATTTCGTGTCGAGAATCCTTCTGGTGTCCTGCTGTGAACAAATAGATTGCCTGCGTTTGAACAGAGTCAACTTTAAATAGTATCTCGCTGACCTTTGAGCATTTCACCAATCCACAGGGGAAACAAGGTGAAAGAGCACCAGTTACTCATAGAGGAGGGGACAAGTTACGCAACATACCTATAATGAGTAGGTCACTCAATCACTGGTCTAGGTTGCTTGACTTAAGTAGACAAACCAACTCAAAACAAATTTGGCATTCAACTGTGTAAGAAGGAACTACAAATGCTGGTTTCAAACCGAAAATAGACACAAAAACCTGGAGTAATTCAGCAGGACAGGCAGCATCTCCGAAGAAAGGTCTCGACCCGAAACGTCACCCATTCCTTCTCTCCAGCGATGCTGCCTGTCCCGCTGAGATACTCCAGTTTTTTGAGTCCATCTTTGTGCATTCAACTGTTTATAGGGGGTAAATTTCACCGCTCAGGCATTAAAGCCCAAGCAAAAAAACGTATAAAGTGAGCATCGCACATATGTAATGAGAGTTTGAAAAGCAAGTGTACTGTGGAGCTGAGGTGGGGGTGGGGAAATGGGGCTTTGGTATTGACAGGCAAGAAATCAAAGGCACCATTTGCCTTGCAAATGGTCCCAGCGTACTTTTGTCTCTTGCTCATTATTCTTAATGGACTCTTAGCCTCCCTTTGATGCTCTGGAGGTTTGCAGCACCTTTTGTCTGAACTCCTCCCCGCATTTAGTCATCAGTTCCGAGCCAAGACGCATTTCCTCAGGGAAGCATTAAAGTTGCAGATGTTGACAGAGGAAAAGCAATTTCCTTGTTAATTTAACTCTTGATGGTTCATTACTGTGCTGTAGTCATAAACTAGTCCCTCTGCTCAGAGTTTTGGCCTATGTCTTGCTGGATTCTAAGGAAACCGAGGCATGATGTTTCTATGAAAGTATCATTGGCCAGTCCACCATGGGTACTGATCTCACCACCATAGAAGGCATCCACAGAAGGTGCTGCCTCAAAAAGGCAGCCGGCATCATCAGAGACACACACCACCATGCCCATGCTCTCACTTCATTCCTACCATCGGGATGAAGTCTGATAATCGTGAACTCTGGGGTCAAGAACAGCTTCTTCCCAATAATCATTAGGCTCTTGAACATGACAAACACTAACTATGAACTATGATTCATTTTGGTTCCACTAAGGACTTCAGGCTTTTGGGGATTTTAAATTGATGTTTTTTTTTTGTTTGTTATGTTATCTATGTGTAATGTGTTTACAGCCTGTTAGTTTAGTTTAATTTAACTTTGAGATAAAGTGTGGAAACAGGCCCTTTGGCCCACAGAGTCAATGCCGACCAGCTATCACCCGTACACTAGTTCTATCCAGCACACCATTTTACAGAATTGCAATTTTGCAGAAGCCAATTATCCTGCACACCTGCATGTATTTGGAATGTGGGGGGAAACCGGAGCACCCAGAGAAAACCCACGCAGTCACAGGGAGAACGTGCAAACTCAGTGCAGACAGGACTTGTATTCAGGATCAAACCTGGATCTCAGCAACTGTTGCTGCTCCACTGTGCCGCCTCTGTTATGGAGATACAAGTAAGAATTTCATTGTTCCTTTGTTGGTACATATGAGAATCAAATACTCTTGTCTCTTGTTGACATTCCTAATGCAGTACGAAGGGCATGCCTTCCTGGGGGATATGGTGTTTTTCAGGTGAGACAGAAACGCCATCAAACTTTCTGGTGGATGCAAAGGAGTACATGGCACTATTTCTTTTCAGGGTCAACCATATTAGCAGCAAATGAAAGCGAGCAGGCTCTAGTGGAGTGTCCATGTTGGAGCAGTCATTTTGAAAGGGAGTGGTGCCAATAGGTCAAAGTGCTTGCGTTAGTGAATGCCACAGTTCGGTGGAATAACATTATTAGGCAGGAGATAGGGAGGGTTAAACTGGGAGCAGCTGTTACTATGTAAGTCTATATCAAACATGTGGGAGTCATTTAAAGACCAGCTGACTAAGTTCAGGGGCGGCATGTTCCAGTAAGGAGGGGAGACAAGGATATAAAGGCGACCTTGGATGACTAGAGAGGTTCTAAATTTCGCCAAAAAGTGAAAGGATGCATTTGTAAGGTTCAGGAAGATGAAATCCAACAGGACCTTTGAGGAAAGTAAAGCAAGCAAGAAAGACTTCAAGCAGGGAATTAGGAGGAGCAGAAGGGGTCATGTAATGACTTAGCAAGTAGGATTAAAGAAAATCTCAAGGCTTTTTATACATCTGTCAAAAACAAGAGGGTAATTAGGGACCACTCAAGGATTAAGGCAGGAATTTCTGCTTAGCATCAGAGGATGTAGGCAAAGTACTAAATAAGTATTTTGCATCTGAATTCACCAAGGAGAAGTGAGATCAGTGTGGAGAACATTAACATGTTCATACATTTTCAGTTCAAAAAATGAGGTGGTGCAGGGCCTCTTGAAGAGTATTAAACTGGATAAGTCCCCAGGGCCTGATGGGATCTTGAGAGAGTTTATTGAGAGAGGCAAAAGAGGAGATTGCTGGGATATTGACAAAGATATTTGTGTCCATTCCAGCCACAGGCCAGGAGCCAGAGAACTGGGCAGTAGCCAATGGTGTTTCTTTGTTTAAGAAGGGAAATAAGGATAATCCAGGAAATGATTGATAGGCTGGTGAGGCTCACATCAGTGGTAGGAAAGCCAGTGGAGAACATTCTTCGAGATAGGATTTAATCAATTTGGAAGAGAATGGGATAATTAGAGACAGTCAGCATGGTTGTATCCGTGGCAGGTCATGTCTTACAAACTTGATTGAATTTTTGTAGGAGGTGACAAAGGTAATTGATGAGAGTTTGGCCGTGGATGTTGGCAACAAGGGTTTTAATAAGGCATTTGACAAAGTGCCTCATAGCAGGCAGATTCAGAAAAATAAGGTGCATGGGACATATGGTGACTTGGTTGTTTGGATTCAAAACTGGTTTACCCTTAGAAACCATAGAGTAGAGATCGTCTTCTTCTTGCGAATGAAACAAACCAAAGGAATAGTTGGGCCTGAGGTCATTAGCAGATGCCCAATCTATGAGGCCGCTTCCATCACTATTACATCTTGAATAGCCCCATTCAGTGTGGCAGCAGTTGAAATCACCTGAGTATACGCAGGGAGGGGTGAACACTGGTATGGATGTTGTAGCCAGATGCACTGGGGTAGGCTTGTACACATTGATGATGGTGACGTCCTGAACCTTCACTGCAAGCCATTCCAGATCTGAGTCTTCTGCAGACTGCCCATCTGTAGCCCAATCTGTGTCATCTCTGATGAAAGTGGCCAGACCATATTTACTACTTGGTGTGAAAGTGGCTAGTGTGAATTCAGGAATTGCGAGGGTAGGGATGGAATGATGTCATTCTGGCTGGAGGTCTGTGGCCAGTGGTGTTCCTCAAGGATCAGTGCTGGGAATTCCAGCTTCAGCTACCTTCAGAGGAGGTAGTTAAGGCAGGTACTATCACAACATTTAAAAATTTTTTGACAGATTCATGGATAGGACAGGTTTAGAGGAATATGGGCCAAAAGCAGGCAGGTGGAACTAGTGTAGGTGGGCCATGTTGGTCAGTGTGGGCAAGTTGGGCCAAAGAGCCTGATTCACACTCACAGGAGAAACTCAGCTGGGAATCTCGAGGAAATAGGCAGCTACCTTCAGACTGATCGGGGGCGGGGGGGGTTAAGGCAGGGAAAAGGACTAGGAGCACAACATTTAAAGACAGCATTTGACAGAAGGGGAGGAGACAGCAAGGATAGGACAAAATTGGTTTGAGAGGATTTCCTGCTCCAAGATGCTCAGGCAGAGTGGAACTAGCTTTTTGTGTGTAACCTTCGATTGGTCCAGTGTCTGCAGTTGGGCCAAAAGCCTGATTCCACACTGTCTGACTATGATAGTTGATGGTTCGGCAAGAAAAGCCCGCCCCGAAATGTCACCAATCCATGTTCTCAGGGTTGTTCCCGCACTTTGTGCCTATTTGTTTAAACCAGCATCTGCAGTTCCTTGTTTCTACACCAAGACAGTTGAAGGTCAGGTTCTGCTGCACAGACCTAGCATGCATGCATGCACCCTTCCCCTCACACCTTCACCCTCCCACACACATGCTGTGACCACCCACTCACTGTGAACACGAACATGTACACATTCTCTACCTCAGTTCAACTCAGCTCCCCTCCTCCATCTTCCTCACCCCTGATTCCCTACTTCATTCACCCTGTCTGATCACATCCTCATGACTTTCCCACGACTGAAGTTAAGTGGCAAGCTGTTTAAGAAGGAACTGCAGATGCTGGAAAATCGAAGGAACACAAAAATGCTGGAGAAACTCAGCGGGCAGCAGCATCTATGGAGCGAAGGAAATAGGCAACGTTTCGGGCCGAAACCCTTCTGATTTCCTATTTCCTTCGCTCCATAGATGCTGCTGCACCCGCTGAGTTTCTCCAGCATTTTTGTGTACCTTGAGTGGCAAGCTCATAGTTAACTGATTCATTTTCCTCTCCCATCTCAAACAATTGAATAACAATTTATTGAACAAAAAATTGTTCCTTGAAGAAACATATGTCAGGATGTGATTTAAATTTTATAAGGTGGTGTGCTTTAAGGTAAATTAAAACAAAACAGAAAGAAATCTCCTTAATGGATGCAAAACGGAAAGAGTGATAGTGTTAAACCTGTCGCAAGAATACAATATGATTTAGATGCCTTTTTTTAACACTTCACTTTCAGCAGTCTAGCAGCTGGTGAAATCTTACTAACTAACTTCTCCTGCTGTGATTTGTGTGCTACACCCCATCCCAGCAGCATTGTGGCCCAACACCTAACAACGGTCTCATTTGCGGTAATCTGCTAAATGATTAATGTAATTAAACACCATGTCACTAAACTTTCTTTTGAAGTGACAGTTGTTATGACGCAGAGCAGAAAACTGAGGACCAATATTAATTTGGCCTAACAATGGTGACTAAACTTTCGGCTGTCTGTATTCTTACCTCTGGAATACCGTCCCTAAACCTCTTTCCTCCTTTCAGACGATCCCAGAAAACTATGGTCAAGCCTTTGTTCACCACATGTGCTTCTTTGTCAGGTTTTGCCTGCTCACAAATCCCGCAGAGTACCTTGGGACACCTTGTTGCATTAAAGGCACTTTGTAAATGCAAGTTGGTGTTTTAAAGACTTTAATAACTGTGCTCAAAGCCATTGCAAAATGAGCCACAATAGTCAGCAAATACCAACAGTTCTTTGAATACAATGAGAATTGGTGCCCTAGGGTTACCAACCTAAGTAAAAACAGCTTTTGGTTTAACTCGAGTATGTATCACTCCGATGATCAAAGTTAATGCTATTGTTTGACTCCCTTCCAGTTAAAAGCTTTAAAACTTGCTGAGAGCTTCACAATCCATTCTGAGCTGAAGCTTCCGTTAAAATCTTGATAAGATCTGCCTTCAGTTCATCAGGATTTAAGACCGACATCTTCAGGCATCCTTGCCCAGACCATGAAGGCTTTTGTTCAGAATAAACAAAAACATTACCAGAGGCAGAAGGATTGATAACTAGAGGGCTCGGACCAGGCGATTGGCAAAAGAAGCAGAAAGTTATGAAACGAGTGGTCAGGATCAGGAATTCACTGTTTGTAAGGTGGCTGAAACAAATTCAATAGAAGCCTTCAAATGGAATTGGAAAATATTCAAAGTAGAAAAAAAGTTGCTGAAGGATTAGGGAAAATGCAGTGTAGTAAAACCACACTGATTGCCCCTGAAAAAAACCTTCAGGGATCCAGTGGACAAACGGACTCTCTTCTGCGTTGTAATATAAACAGAGAATGCTGGAAACACTCAACAGGTTAGGCAAAGTCTGTGGAAAGAGAAACAGACTTAATGTTTCATTAAGGAGTTAAGGACAAATTAACTATGAACCATGGAACAGGTTTGAGTGGCTGGAGACCCACAAGTGCTATCAGCCTTTGGTTTTCCTGATATATTGCAGATACAGCAGACTAGTAGTGGCTGTGTAGCAGTGTTCTCTTGCCTCTAAATTCATGTCCCAGTCCAGAGTCCTACACAGAAAAATCTAGGCTGACCACTCCAAGGAAGTGCTGCATTGTCAAATGCTATAGTTTGAATGAAACATTAAAACAGGGTCCTCTCTGAAATCCTGGGGTAATGCAAAGATTTTGAGGATGAGCAGGGCAGTTTTTCCCAACATCTATCCCCAATGAGCAGCACAAGGAGCAATAACCTGGTCATAATCACATTTATGTTGCTGTCTATGGGAACTGTCTGTATGCAGATTGACTGCCAGGTTTCCTATGGCATTCCTTGTTGGTTTAACTTACCACCTATTTCCCTGTACCTAAAGAATGTGATACTGATGCATTTCCTACTTTACAACAAAGAATATTACCGGCTATAAAGCGTTGTGGGTTAACTTGTGCAGGGATGTGAAAGGTGATAAAAGTGCAACAGTTACATTGGTTATTTTTTCTTTGTTGCATTTTATACATGTGATTACAACCCAGGCAAAAGGTAGAATTACTGGGTAACCTGTTTCTGCATTTGTAGGTGCATACAACTATACACTATATTCTGATACAATTGGGGGGAAGAGTGTGAGTTGGGTAGCAAGTGTTGAGTTGGGTAGTGAGTTGCTACTGCAATCCAGGAACATTCTGAAACCACTGAGAAGCAGAACTCCAAACCAACTTCCCCTACAGCCTCTGCATTTAACTGCCTCACAGTAGACAGCATGCACACAGCCCCCTCTAAAGAGGCACACTGGCATTTGTCATCCTTATTGTTCAATCACAGGATATTAATGTGGGTTTTAAAGTTTAACATAATCTTTATGGGTTTCCTCGACTTCCTGAAATTCACTAGTGAAAGCAAAACAAGCAGACAGCAGTGATTAAGGAGCTAAATCTATGATTGGGATGTTGCCAAAGTACTCAGTATTCACTGTCCAGTTATCTGTTTATTCACTGTTACAAAGCACAGAGTTTACTTTAGTACTTTGCAAGTGTCATCAACACTATGGAGGAACCAGTGCCCAACTGGTACTTTGGTGCTCCAGCCCATCACATTCGCATGGGGGCACAATTCTTCACACTACCTTACTGTGGACTCAAAATCAGAACAAACCTGACCTTGAATAGGCAGCACCAGGAACTGAATCAGCAACCATTTCTGATCAAAGAATTCCACTTCCACAGGCTGAGGAGCAGTTTGCAGAAGGTCACGCCTGCCACTTACCAATATAAGATCACTGATGTGTCACAACATCACTGTCACAAGTTCACGGTCACATTCTCAGGGACTGGCTAATACTTGCAATCACTTGGAATAAGACCTGCTGTCCATTGGGTCTGCTCGCAATGTATACAAGGTGCTGTCAACTCACTGACAACCTCATTGTCTTTATCATGTATCCTGCATCGATTGTAATCATGTATTGCCTTTCCGCTGACTGGATAGCAAGCAACAAAAGCTTTTCAGTGTACCTCGGTATACACGTGACAATAAACTAAACTGAACTGAAACTGAACTGAACTTACGTCAAGGCTGCCAACTCTCACGCTTTGAGCGTTAAAAAGAACGCCCTCAGCAAACTCTCACGCCCTCACGCTGATCAGACATTTCTCACGCTCTGTGGTGAGAAATTCTGTGATCAACGAAAATTTCAAAACTCGGATAAACTGCATGGTCCGTGGGTGTTGGAGAGCCAGGGCTGAGGGAGGGATGGGAGCAGAACCAGCGGCGGGAACAGATGCGGGGAGCCGGGACTGGCGAGTGTTTGCCGGGCAGTCGAGTGTTTGCGGGGCTGGCGTGTCGCTCGCTGCAGCTCTGGGCATGGAGCACTCCGGACAGTTCGAGTGTCCCGGGCCGTCGGGGGCGTCGGAAGCATCGCGCTGCTGCTGCCGTGAGAGTCTCTGTGCCGAAGGGCCAGACTCTCAAAGGGAGGTGGAGAGAGAGAGAGAGAGGAAGGAGACAGGGAGACAGTGGGGGGAGAGAGAGGGGGGGAGAGAGGAGAGAGAGGGGAGAGACAGAGGGGAGGTGAATGGAGAGAGAGAGAGGGAGAGGGGGGGGGAGAGAGGGGAGAGAGAGGTAGGGGAGAGAGAGGGGGCAGAGAGTGAGGTGGGAGAGGGGGGGAAGTGAGAGAGGGGTGAGAGAGAAGAAAGAGGGAAGAGAGAGGAGGTGGAGATGGAGGAGAGGGTAGGAGAGAATGGGAGAGAGGGGGGGAAGAGAGAGGGGTGGTAAAAAAGAGAGAGGGGGAAGAGGAGAGAGAGAGGGGGAAGAGAGAGGGAAGGAGGGGCGAGAGAGGGAGGGAGAGAGAGAGAGAAAGGGAGAGAGAGGGGAGAGAGAGAGAGAGAGAGAGAGAGGGGGGAGGGGACAGAGATGAGGGGGAGAGAGAGGGGGGCAGAAAGGAGGAGAGAGGGAAAGGGATGGGGGAGAGAGAGGGGGAAGAGAGAGAGGTGAGAGGAGAGACAGAGAGGGGAGAGTGTGTGGAGAGGGAGAGGGAGAGAGGGAGAAGAAAGAGAGGGAGAGAGAGAGAGAGGGAGAAGAGAGAGAGAGAGAGAGGGGGAGAGAGGGGGAAGAGAGGGGGAGAGAGTGAGAGGGGGAGAGAGAGAAGAGAGAGGGGGAGAGAGAGAGAGGGAGAGGGAGAGAGAGGGAGAGGGAGAGACAGAGAGGAGAGACAGAGAGGGAGAGAGGAGAGAGAGAGGGGGGTTGAGAGGAGAGAGAGTGGAAGAGAGGGGGGAGAGAGAGAGTTGTGAATCTGTTGAATTCTCTGCCACAGAAGGTAGTGCAGGCCAATTCACTGGATGTTTTCAAGAGAGAGTTACATTTAGTTCTTGGGGCTAACGACATCAAGGGATATGGGGAAAAACAGGAAAGAGGTACTTTTAGATGAATAGCCATGATCATATTGAATGGCAGTGCTGGCTCGAAGGGCCGATGGCCTATTCCTGCACCTATTTTCTAGGTTTCTATGCTTGAGTATATGGCAATAAAACTTGATCACTAGATTTTGAAGCATTCATGCATGGTGGAGGTAAAATGTAGTCATCGAGTGATACAGTCACAGGCGCAACTTGCCCACACCCGCCAACATGTCCCAGCTACGCCACCTGCTTTTGGTCCATAACTCCAAACATGTCCTAACCATCTATCAGTCTAACTTTTTCTTAAATGTTGGGATGGTCCCTGCCTCAACTACCTCCTCTGGCAGCTTGTTCCATACACCCATCACCCTTTGTGTGGATAAAGTTACCCCTTAAAAAGTTACCTCATAAAAATACTTCATACAAAAAACATTGAAATCATACTTCTACAGTGCACTAAAACATGATTTTAATACATCAAATTTCAAAACATTTCTACCCTGGGAGGGGGGACACCCTTCTTACACACCCTCTCCCCACTCGGTTGCTCCACTCCCTCACAGGGTACCCCCAAGACCAGTGATCAGTGATCGCACAGCCTCCCCTTTCAAAAATGCTCCAATCCAATTTAAAGCATATATATTGCATTCAAGTGTAAGTTAAAAGACTCGCTACAGTATGCACCATATTGCACAACTTTAAGCTGAAAAATGCAAACGTTCCGTACCAATGGGAGGGGGACACCCACCCCACCCCCGGTCGCTATGCTCCCTCGGGCTTGGTCTCTCACAATTTCTCACCCAACTCTCACCCAATGTTGGCAGCCCTGACTTACGTCCAAGCATTACTGTAACATTTATTGGCACATGCAACTGTTCATCCATAAATTCAATTTCATGCATTCCCTTATCATTGAAATATAGTATTAACAAATGTGTGGGAAGGAACTGCAGATGCTGGTTTAAACCAAAGATAGATACAAAATGCTGGTGTAACTCAGTGGGACAGGCAACAAAGTTGTATCATATTCTTTCACTGTAGTAAGGAATTCACAAAAACAATATATCTGACAATTCCAAGTATGTATCCCATGAGAGGAGTGGAGCACCAACGTTGCTATATTTGTCAGATAATGCCCAGCCAGTTGGGTCAATTTAATCATATATTTTTTCAAATGGGAGCAATGTTTCCATTTTGGCCATCATTAGTCTACCAAGGCACATGTCCTCCACACTATAATCATGCCAAATTGTCCAATCCACTTGCGTTTGATTCCCGGCCTAGCAGATATTATTTTTACAATCACCTTATCTTCTGAACGGGCAGAGCCATCACAACATCCACAGTTTCACATTCCCAGTCTCCTTCTCTCTGCTGATCAACTTGCCTCATCTTTCATATCATGTAAACATGTGGCCAGTAGTTGCAAAGGCTGGTTTACCTCATCCTTATGGGCCTGTCCCACTTAGGCGACTTTTTAGGCGACTGCAGGAGACTATGAGGTCGCCACATGGTCGCCACATGTTCGCGGGTGGTTGCCGGGGAGTCACCTTTGGTCGTGAGGAGTTCCCGCATTCTGGGAACTAGTTGCGGCCTCATTATGGTTGCCGTGAATTTTTCAACATGTTGAAAAAGCGGCGACCAGAATGTAGCCGCCATGGAGAGTAGCGAGAATTCTCGTGCCGTTGGTAGGTCGCCAGGTGGTCCTAGTGGGAGGCCAGGAGGTCGAAAGTTCTCGTAGGTTGTAGCCGGTGCTGACCGGCTCATTGGCTCATTGGGAAAAAGAAAACGTAAGCAGTACTTTTCAGAACCAAGGATAACCGACTGGTAATGTTAATGTCCGCCGAGCTTCACAGCCGTGTATCTCTGGCTTCTCAAAAGTTGTCTCCACTCCTTCTCCCCACTTCTCCCCCTTCTCCCCCTTCTCCCCCTTCTCCCCCTTCTCCCCCTTCTCCCACTCTTTTAAAGGACTTGCGTGACCTTTCCCTTACACTGTGCTTTCATCGTCTTAATTACAGCGCCAACCTTCCTGTTCATCACGGTGTGTGTCTGTGTCACATTGGCTTTGCACCATATGAATTTCACTCAGACAACACTCACCCCGCTTGCCCTGTCCCCCGCCCGCATAACGGGCTGGTGAAGGAAGCGATGTGTGTGTGTTCCACTCTGTCAGTCACCAGAAAAAAACGGCTACTAGAATGGTGACAGTCAGAGTGGAACACACACACATCGCTTCCTTCACCAGCCCGTTATGCGGGCGGGGGACAGGGCAGGCGGGGTGAGCTTAACAGTCACTAGCATTCGCCTGAAAAATCGTCTAAGTGGGGCAGGCCGTTACAGCACTCCAATCCACCAGTAAGCACAAACTCAGGCAACTGCATTGCCTTTACGATTATCGTTTCAAAGGAGTAAATCCTGTCCCTCGGGCCCGGCTCCCCCATAACTTCATCACTAATGCAGCAGGGCCCTTATCCAGCTTCATTCACCCTGCCTCTGTGAGGCTGTCGGTCAAACTCGCTCTCAGACTAAGGTTCTTCGTGTCCACCATGCCGGAAGCCTGAGGTAGGTGCGGTAGATTGAACTTCTCTTTTACTCCCAACAGGGTGTTTGCTTTTTTTTTTGCATCGTAGACGATTTGGTTTGTGGAGATGGGAGACATTTTTTCAGTAAAAATAGGTGCAATCCAGGCTTTAGACAATAATTTATTTGTAACTATCTTCCAATCACTGCACTGACTATTTTGAAGTGTAAATTATTTCTGGTCCCCTGATCAATAATTATAACTACATTTTTAAATGTTGAATCAATACTACATTGCCATTGCTTTGCAGATAGCCTGACACATGTCCTGGATTATAACACTCCCAAGCTACTTTATTCACTGGAAAGACCTTTGAGATGATGTGAAAAACAATGCATAAACCCACACCCTTCCTTCTTATTCAAAATGACAGACTGTTGGTTTGAGCCAAGCCTTGGTTACCCTGAGCAGATGGGTTCAACATTAGGATGCTAATAATAACCATCGCACTAACTTGCTCTGTGCCAGCTCTGCTGAAGACAGACAGCAATTTCATGCCTGCAAATGCTATCTAAATCTAAACTGGCATGGCAGACAAAACAGCTGCATTGACGCTAAATCATTTCCAAACATGCATGCATGAGCATCATTGCTAATTGCAGGGGAAAAAAAACATTACTCTGTCCTGAGATAGTAGGTATAAGTTTAGGTGCTGAAAGATAAGTGAGATGATTGTAAAACTATCTGCTCAGGGGATTCAGTGCTTGACACTGTTCAATATACAATTGTCTGGTAATCTCATACAGCACAGAAGAAGGTCTTCAGCCCATCCTGTTTGTACTGTCTCTTTGAAAGTGCTCTCCACCTCTTTCTCACACTATTCTTAATTTACATCATCCTATGTGCTCCTTCCTTTCAATTAAAAATCGAATTCCCTTCTGTAAATTTCCCCTGAATGTGCCTCACTGAACTTTCAGAGCACACATTCCTGATCACAACTCGCCACGTGAGAAAGTTCCCCGTGCTTCTCCCATGTGTTTGTACCTATCAGCCTCCTTTCATTACTAACCTATTGTCAGTGAAAACACAAGAGCACACGAGAATGAGGATCAGGAGAAGGCCATCAGGCCCTTCAAGCCTGCCCCACCATTTAATATGATGATGGTGATCTATGTGGCCTCAACTGCTCTTCCCCATATCCCTCTATTTATCCATCCATCAAATGTTTCACCACCTCTACTTTTTTTTTTTCAAATAATCCAGATTCCAACACTTCTTGGGGCAGAAAATTTCAGAGATTCCTCACCCTCTGCAAGAAAACAAAATCCTACATACCTCAGCTTTTAATGACTGGCCCCTTATCTTGTTATTCCTTTGTTCAAGACTCTCCCACGAGTGAAAACATCCCAGTATCTACCCTGTCAGGCCCCCTGAGATCCTATGTATTTGAAATAGTTTCTTCTTCAGTCATCTATTCAAAATGTTCCGAATCCATGTCTGATTTTTATTCCAGGGTGGAATCAGAAAGAAATGAAAAAACAAACTGGCTTGAAATGTTTTTTGTTGATTGCAGATTTTCTTTCGTCAAAGGAAATGTCAACCTGTTTGGCAACATGAAAATTGTTGTTTAAATGTTTACAGGCCTGGTGGTTGTATTCTATATCAGGAAAGCTATATAGATTGCAGCAGGTTGTCATTATCAGTATCTATTAATTCTACGCTGACCAAACCAGCTCAGATATTTGCTCTTCAATCAGAGAATCCCTCGCAGAATCTCCACAAATTTAATAACTGATGATTTAAAATGCGTTGGCAGATAAAAATGCTGGAGAAACTCAGCGGGTGAGGCAGCATCTATGGGGCAAAGGAAAAGGTGACGTTTCGGGCCGAGACCCTTCTTCAGATCCGAAGAAGGGTCTCAACCTGAAACGTTACCTTTTCCTTCGCTCCATAGATGTTGCCTCACCTGCTGAGTTTCTCCAACATTTTTATCCTCTTCGATTTTTCCAGCATCTGCAGTTCCTTCTTAAACATTTAAAATGCGTCAGTAATCACACAGGGCCGGCTTGAGTGCTCAAGGCATAACAGATGCTGGAATCTGAGGCAAAATGCAGACAGCTGGTGGAACTCGGCAGGTCAAGCAGCATCTGTGGAGGGAAATGGATGGACAGCAATTTGGGCCGAGTTCCTTCAACTGGACTGAGAGCCAATGTAAAGAGATGTGGGAACGGATGGGACAAGAGCTGCCAGGTGATAGGTGGATCTGAGTGAGGAGGGGTTGTTGGGCAGATGGGGTGAGGTTGGGATGAAAAGGGTGGAAATAGTAATAGAGGCTGGGAAGTCAAATGGAGGCAACAATGGGCTGTCAATGATGGAATTTGATAGAAAAGGAAGATTGGAACCAGATAGAGACAGATGGAGGGAGTGTATAGGGAACCCAGTGGGAGATGAATGTGGGTGATGGACCAAGGGGTAAGAGGGGGAAGGGAAAAGGAACTGGATGATGGGAGATTGGGGGCAAAAGTTTGGAAAGCAGAGGGTGTGTGAAAGGACCAGAATAGATCAGAATGAAAAGGACAGAGAGGGAGCAGGTTACCTGAGATTCGAGAATCTGCAAGTCGAATCGGTAGTAAAGAAAGCAAACTCAATGCTAGCATTTATTTTGAGAAGGCTTCTATACAAAAACAGCGATGTAACGCTGAGGCTCTATAAGGCGCTGGTAAGGCTGCATTTGGAGTATTGTGAGCACTTTTGGGCACCATATCTGAGGAAGGATGTGCTGACTTTGGAGAGGGTCCAGAAGAGGGTCCAGGTTCAGGAACAGCTTCTTCCCTACAGCCATCAGGCTACTAAACACAACACTGAATAAGCTCTGAGCTCTGAACTACAAAATACTATATTGTTATTGCACTATATATGTTAATTATTGAACTTTTTATTTTCTTTCCCTTCCCCCGTTATGTACTATGTTTACATATTCACATATTCTGTTGTGCTGCAGCAAGTAAGAATTTCATCGTCCCATCCGGGACATATGACAATAGAACACTCTTGACTCGCTCTTGAAGAGGTTTACAAGAATGATTCCAGGAATGAGTAGGTTAACCTATGATGAGCATTTGTCGGCACTGGGCCTGTACTCGCTAGATTTTAGAAGAACGAGGTGGGACCTCATTGAAACAAACGTTCAGAGTATTGAAAGGCTTGGATAGAGTGGATGTGGAGAGGATGTTTCCACTAGTGGGAGAGTCTAGGACTAGAGGTCATAGCCTTAGAATTAAAGGATGGTGTTTTAGGAAGATGAGGAGACATTTCTTTAGTCAGAGGGTGGTGAATCTGTGGAATTCTTTGCCACAGAAGGCTGCAGAGGCCAAGTCATTGGACGTTTTTAAGTCAGAGATCAATAGATTTTTGATTAGTACAGGTGTCAGAGGTTATAGGGAGAAGGCAGGAGAATGGGGTTTGGAGAGAGAGATAGATCAGCCACGATTGAATGGTGGAGTAGACTTATGAATGGCCTAATTCTACAATCACATGACCTTACGACCTAATATGGTGTGTTTGACATAAGGTTTTTGACTAGTTTGGTTTAAGTTAGAGATGCAGCACGGAAACAGGCCCTTCGGCCCACAAAGTCCATGCCAACCAGCGATCCCTTCACACTAACACCATCCTACATACCAGCTATAATTGATAATTGTACCAAGCCAATTAGCCTACATACCTGTATGTCTGTGGAGTGTGCGAGAAAACCAGAGCACCCGGGGAAAACACACGCAGGTATTACATACATACTCCGTACAGACAGCACCTGTGATCAGGATCGAACCCGGGTCTCTGGCACTGTAAGGCAGCAACTCTACCGCTGTGCCACCGTGCTACCCAGCAGAATATCAAGGACTGGTTTATGTTTGGCCTCACCCTGCAGGTGGAAAAGGTTGAGGACAGACAGGGTCGATCCTATGTATAGCAAAGTCATACAATCAATAGGTATTTTGCCTGGGAATCAAAACTCCAATACAAGGACATTGAACTAGAATGGTAGAATTGTGCCATCTCCTGCACAGGAGGCCATTCAGCCTCTCCTGTCCGTGGCGGCCAAAGGAGAGGCATCCAACTTTGTCTCACCTTTCTGTTGAGCGGGGCTGGAGGCTGGAGTAGGTCGGGTGTGCATCTGCGAGAGTATCTGCCTCCATCGTGAGGAGGCAGTGAAGTGAATAGAGCTGCTGTTTCTCAGCGTCAGTGACCAGGTCCAATCCCCAACCCAGAGCTATCTGTGTGGAATTTACATATTCCCCGTATAAACCTGCGTATTTTCTCCAGATGCTCCAGATTTCTCCCAAACCCCTGGATGGTTATTAGTTATATTGGCTGATGTAAATTACTCCTGGTTACACTGAAGAGAGACACAAAATGCTGGTGAAACTCAGCAGGGCAAGCAGCATCTCTGGAGAGAAGGAATGGGTAATGTTTCGGATCGAGGCCCTTCATCAGACTGTTACCAGTTACATACCAGTTGTATATAACATTATGACAGATAGGATAGACTGTCAGAACTTGATTGGTGTAAATAAGTGTTTGATTGCTGATGGGTGATCAGTGGGTTGAAGGGCATGTTTCCCTGCTGTAGTAGTCTATGACACTGTGTGTCATTCTTCTTGTGGATGAATAAATGCTTCCTCAATGCTTCAACCTAATCCTTGTAACCTTTTACCCAAAGGCTCAGGTTATAGATCACTCGACTGAAAGAAAGGACCTTCTTTTCCAAACTATTAGGCCTGTGAACAAAATCTCTCCTCTATATCCAGTATTTGTGAGAAAGCAAACTGTTTCTGTGGGCAAAGGTCTGATGGGTTTGCTCCGGTTGTCAGGCAGGAGTTTGCATGCTCTCTCTTCCTGGCTCCTGGTGCACTCCCTGGGAATCACACCGTGGTATGAACTCAATGGTAATGGACATTAGCAGAGGCACCCAACTCTGGCCACTGCACTTGAGGAAGAATGAAACTGTCCTTGGAAGGATGGAGAAAAGATTTACTGGAATGATTCCAGTGGTGAGGGATTTCAATGAAGGGAATAGATGAGAGAAGCCGGGATTATTCTGTTCGGGGCAGAGAAAGTTGAGGGAAGATAGACACAAAAAGCTGGAGTAACTCAGCGGGACAGGCAGCATCTCTGGAGAGAAGACCCTTCTTCAGTCTGAAGAAGAGTCTCGACCCGAAACGTCACCCAGAGATGAGTTACTCCAGCTTTTTGTGTCTATCTTCGGTTTAAACCAGCAACTGCAGTTCTTTTCTACACAAGTTGAGGGAAGATTTGATAGACACAAGCAAAGTCTTGCTGTGTTTAATGACAGAGAAACTGCTCCTATTAATAGGTGGTTCAAAGACCAGATGTTAAAGTGATTGCAGGGATAGAGCCAGATAGAACATCTTGGAACTGAACCTTGCTGGTTAATTTTGGCAGTTCCAAGTACAACTGTTAACTTTCAGTCATTTAAAAAGCATCGTCCAGAACTTCTGCACTCACCCTGACAAGCACAGCAGTACTGGACTTGCTAACAAGTTTTGAAATGCCAAATCGCTTTGTTCCCTTTGCCACTGGAAAACATGGGAAATCTGGTACCTGAGCCCAGATTTGCTGAGGTTCCCCAGCACTTATCTTAAGGAATTTGTTCCTAGATCCTGTGCCAGTATAACATCACTGATTTCAAAGAGGATTGTAGGGGCTGAGGGTTAAGAGGCAGGGGGCAATGAAAATACATTTGTTAACTATTTATTTTTACTTTAATGTGATTAATTATTTGTGTCCCTTTAGATGTTATTGGTTAACTACAGGTCCTCCTCAGGTTACAAATACCCAACTTGTACGTATTAACAGCCCGTACAAAAGAATGAACGTTTTGGAGACTCACAGGGTGGATTTATTAGCCTTTGTTGCACTGCTGGCTCATTCTGCCATGTGGGAACGCAGTTCCCGACAATATAATTGCATCTTGTAGAGAAATCTGAATGATTGAGTTAAATGTCTGGCTTAATTCTACATTGCCCTTAGTAGGCCTATGCTTTTATTGAAATATATTGCCGGGCAGTCAGATTTTCGACTTGCAAACTGTTTGGGTTACGAATAGTTCTGAGGAATGGAACCCTGTCATAACCTGGGATAATCTGTATATAAATATATATATTTACAGTATATTGTTTTAATTTATCATTTCAAGTTGTTTTATTTATTGATTTTAATAGTTGACAACTTTGATTATTAGAACCGCTTGACAAACTGTTTGAATAACCCTCACAACTTTGCCAGCCAGTGAAGTAAGACTGGGGCTTTGTTACTGTCTAGACCACACCGCTGGAGTCTGGGATAAACTCTCCACATCTGGAAAAGATAAGCATAAGCATACAGGTCTACGGGTGGCAAGTCCAGGTGCAGGTAGTCGGAGTTTGAAGACTGAATCTTTTTTTACACAGTGGTTGATTGTGACCTGGTATCCCCAGTTTCAAACAGTGAGTGCAAATCCGATTGTGCCTTTCAAGAGGAATTGGATAAATATTTCAAACTAAAACAAAAATGGCAGGGATCTGGAAAAGGTAACAGATAATGGCACAGATAATGAATTTGATTCTATATGGAGCCAACTCAAACTGATTGAGTCATAGAAAGATACAGCACAGAGACTGGCCCTTCGGCCCATCGAGTCTTTGCCAATCATCAATTCTCCATACACTCTCATCGTACATTAATCCCATTTTACATTCTCCAGACATTCTCAACTCCCCCAGATTCTATCACCCACTGATACACTGGGAGCAAGTTGCAGTGGTCAATTATTTGCATGTCTTTGGGATGTGGGAGGAAATGAGAGAGTCCAGAAGAAACCCACACAGTCACAGGAAGAACATGCAGATTCCACACAGACAACACCCGTGGTCAGGATTGAACCCAAATAGCTGGTGCTGTGAGGCACGGTCTCCATGGCCACCACTTGAGGGGCTGAATAGCTTCCTTGTATGTGGATCAACTCTTTGATTCCATGGTGTGCATTTAGCTGAGGAATCTAAAAAAATGGCATCATTGATATCTGGTAAATTAGATGTCAATTTCACAAACTCACAAACATCGCAATGCTCCTTTAACCTCCCAAGCATTTGAAAACGGATTCTATGCTGAGCCTTGGCAAAGGTCCACAGATATACACAAGTGAGCCTTCTTGTGGTCTGCTGCAGAATTCGTCTTTTTATACGATCCTTTGGCAAACACCAGATGTGAATGTGAATAGCAGCCGACTCTCTGGGGGAATGCAGCACTTCACAAATGTGAGCAGGGAGTATGTTCAGCACAAGCTTGAACCATTCTCATTTCAATTCTTTTCCCCCCCCAAAAAAGTTTTTTTCCAACTGTTTTGATAAAATGTTAGACAGCATTTGAAGTCGCAGTTAGTTCCAACAATGTATATTGGTGTTTTTTATTTTGGAACTTACTTCAGTATCTTTGCTGCATTAACTATGGTAGGTACCAAATGGGTTTACTTGTAGGAAGGGTAGAGTTGTTCACAGACACTGATAATACCCGCTCAAATTGTGCCAACGGAAATAGAAAATAGACAGTGGGTCGTTCGGCCCTTCGAGCCAGCACTGCCATTCAATGTGATCATGGCTGATTATCCCTAATCAGTACCCCGTTCCTTTCCTGCCTTCTCCCCATATCCCCTGATTGCGCTATCTTTAAGAGCCCTATCTAGCTCTCTCTTGAATGTATCCAGAGAACCGGCCTCCGCTGCCCTCTGAGGCAGAGAATTCCACAGACTCACAACTCTCTGTGTGAAAAAGTGTTTCCTCATCTCCATTCTAAATGGTTTACCCCTTATTCTTAAACTGTGGCCTCTGGTTCTGGACACCCCCAACATCGGGAACGTGTTTCATGTCTCTAGCGTGTCCAAACACTTAATAATCTTATACGTTTCCATAATATCTCCTCTCATCCTTCTAAACTCCAGAGTATACAAGCCCAGCCGCTCCATTCTCTCAGCATATGACAGTCCTGCCACCCCGGGAATTAACCTTGTAAACCTATGCTGCACTGCCTCAATAGCAAGAATGTCTTTCCTCAAATTAGGGAACCAAAACTGCACACAATATTCCAAGTGTGGTCTCACTAGGGCCTATACACAACTGCAAAAGAACTTCTTTGCTCTTACACTCAACTCCTCTTGTTATGAAGGCCAACATGCCATTCGCTTTCTTCACTGCCTGCTGTACCTTCATGCTTACTTTTATTGACTGATGAACAAGGACCCCCAGTCCTGTTGTACTTCCCCCTTTTCCCAACTTGACACCATTTAGATAATAATCTGCCTTTTTGTTTTTGCTACCAAAGTGGATAACCTCACATTTATCCACATTAAACTGCATCTGCCCATTCACCCAACCTGTCCAAGTCACCCTACATTCTCATAGCATCCTCCTCACAGTTCACACTGCCACCCAGCTTTGTGTCATCTGCAAATTTGCTAATGTTACTTTGAATCCCTACATCTAAATCATTGATGTATATTGTAAATAGCTGTGATCCCAGCACCGAACCTTGCGGTACCCCACTAGTCACTGCCTGCCATTCTGAAAGGGACCCGTTAATCCCTACTATTTGTTTCCTGTCTGCCAACCAATTTTCTATCCATGTCAGCACTCTACCCCCAATACCATGTGCCCTAATTTTGCTCACTAATCTCCTATGCGGGACCTTATCAAATGCTTTCTGAAAGTCCAGGTACACTACATCCATTGGCTCTCCCTTGTCCATTTACCTAGTTACATCCTCAAAAAATTCCAGAAGTTTAGTCAAGCATGATTTCCCCTTGTAAATCCATGCTGACTCGGACTGATCCTATTACTGCTATCCAAATGTGCCACTATTTCATCTTTTATAATTGACTCCATCATCTTCCCCACCACCGATGTCAGGCTAATCATCCGGACTTTCCCTTCTCTCCAACCACATAACAGACTAAGATCATATTTGTTGGTCGAACAGAATGCACAGTTAGAGTCCATTGTGCCATTCTGCAAATGTTCTGCAGAGAGGCTTCTTCACCAACACCTCTCAAACTCATGACCGCTAAAACCCAAATGGTAAAGGATGGCAGGCACATGGGAACATCACCTCCCACCTTCGCCCACCTTCCTGGCTTGGAACTAAATCGGCATTGCTGAGTCTAAGCTCCAAAGCTCCCTGCACAACAAGGCATACCTTCACCACACAGATTGTAGGAGTTTGTGAATACAGCACCACCACTCTCTCAAGGGAACCTAGCGATGGGCCTTGCCAACAATCCCCACATCCCATGGATTACTAAAAATAAATAAAATGAGCAGCATTGAAAGGGTATTCTGCTATGATGGCCTGTTGCTATTTCTGCTCCACACAAGCTTCCTTCCAATCGTCTTCATCTCAGCCCAACAGAACTCTCTATTCCTTTCCCTCGTTTCTCTTTGGGAAAAACACAAAATGCTGGAGTAACTCAGCTGTTCAGGCAGCATCTCTGGAGGACATGGATAGGTGACATTTTGGATCTGGACCCTTCGTTAGACCTTTTCTCTTTGTCTACTTTCACCTTAAATCCTCTATTAAATGCATTAAACGCTACCAAGAATGGGGGAAGTCAGAAAGATGCAATAGCTTTGCTTTCTCCTCACAGTCCCACTCATTAAATGCTGATCTAATGAAGCGTAATCCTCCCATAATCCAACCAGTGCCTGCTTTACTACCTGGCTATTGTCCTTCCATTCTACTACTGGAGAGTGAATTAGATATGTGTGAACTGAATACCACAAATACTACATTACAGCAATGATTGGACAAACAATATATTTAAATGACCAAAAAAGTGCTTTGGGTAGTCTTTGATTCAAATATATGTGTACGCAAGTCTTCCTTGTTTATGTATTAGCCAGGGCTCAGTGATGGAACATTAAACATTGTGGGTTGATGAGAATATAAAAAGTAGAATATAAGAGTCTTTCTGATGAGAAATTGCATCACTATCTCACATCTGTATTTCTGCATTTCAAAATCTTCTTGTAAACCACTTGCTCCAAATTAGATAGGTTCTTTGGTTTGCTTTTCTCAACTACCCTGCTACTACTTTCTCCTTGCATTCTTCTCCTGAGCTATCAAAGTTGTCGGAAGCCGCTGTCGACATCTACAGGACCTAAGACTCCTGTTGAAAGAAAACCTTATATCAGGCCTATATGCTCCAGAACATACCCAACGATCTATTGGATGTTACATTACAATACTTAGAAAGTACGACAAGCAAAATGCCATTCAGCACATCAAACGTTGTATATCCAAAAAGGAATTCAGGGGAAACATTCTAAACAAGAGGGCTGGTATATGGAACCTTTGTACACGTGGAGTGGAGTGGAGTGGAATGCAGGTATGTGGCAGCTTAGGTTTTATTGGACAAGCAACCTGGTATCTTGGACTAATGATCAGGCATTCCGAGTTGAAATTCCACCACCATAGCCAGGGAAATTTTACAATTAAATAATGCCTGGATTTAAAAAAAAAAATGGTTTCAGTAATGGTGTGCAGATTGACATCGCAACCCATCTGCTTCAACAAATGCCCTTAATAAACATGGAGGTTTGCTGATCTATACATGGTCTGCCTTTTATGTGACTCTGGACTCACAGAGATGTGGTTGCATGGCTCCGAACATATGGTCCGAGGGATGCCAATGCTGCCCTTTATGTACTGCCCACATCCCTGAATAACAACAAAGTTCCATTGAACTTAATGCCAAACTGGTCATGTAAACTCATGATGGAAATCAAACAAACTTCATTTAGATATTGGTTGGGAATTGGAACTCACTACCACAGGTCAAGGAGCATAATTAAGTGGAACCTACTCAAGTACAGAGGAGCAGAAGGAACACCTCAGGCTTGTTTTGCCATTCGATGAGATCAAGGCCAATCTGTGACCTAACTCTGTATGACTTGATAATTGCTTGATATCTTTGATGTATGAAAGCATACCAAATTCAGACTAAAAATTAACAAATGGCCCAACAGCAGTCTGTGGAAGGAGTTTCACATTTCTATGGTCAAAATAGGGAGCAATGAATCATCATCTTCATTGTGCTCACAATGAGTACTGGGCTAATCAAACCTAGGCTTGGCTCGTACCAGAATGGGACAGTACTTGAAAATAGCAAGCACTGCATTCTTGCTGCCTAGGGTAACAAATGAGCCAAACAACAGAATGAATTTGACAAGGGCCTCAGCCATGTTGCATGGACCAAGCAGATATAAGAGAGAATGTATTTTGACAACAGTGTGATTAAGCAAAGTTAAGTAAAGCAGGGCTGAATGGCCTGAACCTTGGTTGTAAATTATATGCTAAGGATTTCTTCCAAAGCTCTCTCTCCATAGATTAGTAACACATGAAAGTATGAGACTAGTATGATTTATTAGTGGATATTTTATAACTTCAGTTTGCACCTCTACCTTTAGCTCATACATTGAAATAATACAATAATGCAGGTACTAGCTATTCTAAAACTTCAACACAATCTACTGTAGGCACAAAATAATGTTTGAACTAAGAAGTTAGCTCCAGTTAACTGTGGTTTCCAAATGGAATTTCTTGTGCTTTAAATCAATGCAAAAACAGACATATTTGTTTTCCATTAAAGTTAATTAGCTTTGTCACATGCTGCTTATTGCGGATATATTTGTATTTTCAGTGAATAGTTTGAATGTATAATTACAGTATTGACCCTGGCTGACACAGTGTGTTTGCAGCACTTAATTCCTTCAAACATTGTATTTCAACACTTCAGGTTGTCCCAAGGTGCACATCAGCCAATGGCGTACAGTCATTGTTGCAATAAGTTAATGAGCAGATCATTTGTTTTTTGGCAAAGCTGCAGGATAAATATTGGCCCTGGGATAAGTTCACTGTATTCCGTTCAATAGCTCCCGTAGAATATTTTACATCCATCTAAGAGAGTAGATCGGACCTTGATTTAACATTTCATCCAAAGCATTCCTTCTGTACTGCACTAGACTGTTAGCCTGGATTTTGTGCTCAAGTCTCAAAGTGGGATAATTTTCTAACATACAAGCAAACTACTGACTAGACAACCACAAAATGTCAGGCAGAATATGCTGTGCATGGGTGCATGTAGCTGCAAAGGTCTACACATCAAGAACTGAGAGCAATCTGAGGAAGATTAAAAAGTGTGTGGAAGTTCCCTGGGTTCCCTTATTGCCTATTAATAACCAATCGATGTTAATGCCATGATAAACAAAGAGAAGGGTATGGCAGCAGAGTTACAAAATCATAGAGCTGTATACCACAGACACAAAGGCCCTTCTGCCCAAGTCCCTGCCAACCATTAAGCAACTACTTACACTCATCCTACATGAATCCACTCAACATTCCCTTCAACTTTGTTAAGAAAACTGGAAGGGAATGAATACTGTTAATCGTAGTTTAAGATTTTACTTCGGAGTCACGTGAGTGACTTCGTGAAGAACCCCGCTTCCACGCATGCGTGTCATATCGCTACACGCATTGCAACGAGTCACACAGGGGGGAACGGCGTTCCCCAAGCGGGAGATTTGAAAGTCGGGAACAGCAGGTAAGAGACTCTGCGTTCCTTTTTACTACTTACTTTTAGGAGGCTGCGGAAAGCTTGCGGGGAGACCCGTGGAGGGCGAGCAGCCAGCAGCAGCAACAGCACGAGTTTCCCTGGAGGGGAACAACCTGAGCCCGACTTTGCTCCCGCACCGGCAAAATTCACCTCTCGGCCGGGCGGGAAGCAAAGTAAAAAAGGTCCCTATGCCAGTCTCAAACGAGACTGGCTTGGGAGCAGTCGGTAGCAGCCAGCACAGAGGCTGCGGGACAGACAGCTCGGAACAGCGGTACCGGGGCTCGAAACGCTCAGCGAGTGCAGCGGCACTTATGGAGTCGGAACGGGACGTTCGGGCTGAAAACCTTGTTCACAAGGTAAGCACCAGGGTCCAGGGGATCTATAGGAACAGCCGGGGTTACCGGCTGCGGAACTGCCGCGAAGGACCAGGCCCGTGAACACCGGGGTCGGTCCAAGCGGCTTGAACCCGACACAGGGAACGACGGTCACCGGCGGGAGAAGGAAAGTCGGGAACAGCAGGTAAGAGACCCTGCGTTTCCTTCAACTTACCTTTCTAGGTGCAGACATGGACCAGGTCCATGTAAGGTGCAGAAGGCCGGCGGGAGAACCGCGGAGGAGCGGCAGCAGCAGCAGTAGCAGCAGCGGCAGCGGCAGCAGCAGTGGCAGCCGGCAGCTGCAGGAGCACAGACAGCGGCAGGAGCACAGACAGCAGCAGTGGCAGCTGGCACTTCGTGAGGAGCTGGCAACGGCAGGAGCAGCATGGGCACATCGATTCCCGGAGGGGGAAAAACACCTGTGCCCAACTTCGCTCCAGCATGGTGAGAAAGTTCATTTCTCGGCAGCAAAGGACTTTGCAGTTGACTGGCTGCAATCTACTACAAGGGACCAGTATGTGAGTACCAGGATCGGTCCCAGCGGGGTTTTAGTTACAATAATCGCTTCTCGGCTTTTTGGCTAAGATCAAGTGTAGTATCTGTTCTTATCAGTTTAATATCTGATACACCCCTTATCTAGGGACTATATATATTATATAAAAACTATAGTAGCTGTTATCATCAGTTTTAATGTCTTATATGTCCCTTATCTAAGGACCATATAAGTAGGAGTGCCCAGAATTGAGGGCATTAGAGTGGGGTTGACCGGCTGCAACGACCATAAGGGACCAGTACCGTCAGTACGGGGGTGGGTCCCAGGGGTCTAAGATAAAGGAGCAGCCAGGAGTGCTGAGAGCGTTGAAGTCAGGTTAAAGGAATAGATGGAAGCAGCTGTGCCAGTTATCCTCCACACCGGCCATATCCACTTCACGGAAGGAAGGACAAAACTGGAGAAGGAGGACCATGGAACAGCGGGCAGCCAGCAGCAGCCAGCGGCACTTGGATCAACCGTAGTGGGATCAGCTGTGCCCGATGTCGGCCCCGCACCGGCCAGATCCATGTGACTGAGCGGTAGGCTAGACACAAATCAAACAAGGTAGTGGACTCAGAAGGGTCCGACTTTGCATAAAACCGCCGGCAACCAGTGCCCGAGAGGGCTGGAGCGGGAAGAAGCGGTGTATGGAGCCTTGCTCCAACGTGATAAAACCACAGCAGTACCTCTTTGAGGGCTGCACAATGCTTTTACCCCATCAGAGGGGAGCACTGTGGGTCAGTTCTGGGCTGACCTGCAAGAGGGGTCCGCAGAACAAAAGACAAGTGGGCAGCAGTTAAGCCCCACATGGGTACCCCGTGTGGGACCCTAGAGATCTCTAACTCTATAAAAAAGAGTAGGCAGGACCCTGATGGGCCAGAGCCTGGTAATACAGCGTCCCATGATCCTAACACAGCAGGGACTCTGCTGGACATGGTGGCCGATTACTTTAGCCAAGTCAAACATGGGTAGACTTGGATCCAGGATGGCAATAGTATTACTATATGTCTGGCCACAAACGCCAACAAGAAAAATTTACAAACACTGGCCAGACATCTGCCACCTGGCAACGGTGAGGCATTACAGATGCCCAGTGTAAACCAATGCATTTGGCAGCATATGGACGAACATCAGGAACCAGGACCTCAAGATCCAGAGAACCTTCAAGGGATTGACGGAAGGCATCATAGCACACACCAGCACCCTGGACTAAACGTAGGTAACCAAAGACCATCAAGACGCACTAGATCTGTTTAATAATATGCAATATAACCTGAACTACACGTGGAAGGCGGCCATTCAGCCAGCACTAGGACCCCAAAAATGCTACCATTTGCAAATAAAGAACCGTGTGTGGACTAAGCCAAGACACTGGGGCTCATCAAGGCCAGCGCAAGGGCCTATTTTGGAGCATGATACCAGCCACAGGCAAGGCCATAAAAAATGTGGCTCATACCAGTAGCAGTGTCAGAAATCAATATAACCTGCAGGATCCGTTTTAGGGTATGGCCAGGGCGGCCACCCTGGAAGATGCGGAAGCCTCAACCTCCCACACAACCCTGAACAAGAAATATTAAACCAGAACCTTATTTTCAAAAAACCAAGGAAATAACAAAACCACCGGTAACCATGGAGGTAGGTGGGGGGGGTTTTCTTCTGTTAAAATGGGGACCTACGAGGGTAGGGGAGGTTGCAACACTACAGTTATGTATGGTATATAATCACTACAGATTCATATAATCTCAGCAGTATTCAGGGTTATCTGGTAGGGTTTTTCTCATCCCAATAACCACAGTACATCATACACCAGAAGGGCATTTTGTCCTTACATAAACCAAACAATCTAAAACCCACATGGTGCTACAAGAATTGTACACATAAGATGGGATTGAACATATTTATTAAATATAAGATAGAGTAGGGTTGCAGGATTATCATTGATTTTAACCCTAAACACATTTGTTCTAGATATTCATTTTAAGATGGATGCTCTTATTATTGATATAGACTTGGTGTCAGTTGCGGGTTTCTATATGGCAGGCATTGACTCAATAGAGGAACTTTGGCAATATAGAGCTTACAAAAGGGGCAATCATTAGCCCCATTATTATGTACTAAAATTCGTAAACCAGCTTGGCATTGTTATGTAAATAAGCCATAGGGTGATGTTTTCCCCCGTTCGGACCCATCATTGGGGTACTAGGGAAAATTCAACCACACTCGGCATCTGGAATTTTCAGAGTACCCGACTGACCTTCTCAATCATGGTATTTCAGTCTTACAGGGGATGGTGTTAGAACCATGTTCCCTATGAACATTGCCAAAAAATTATTGATTTATCCAGTGACTGGAGGCAGTCATCCATGCCATAACACTATGGATTTATTGATTTGTAGAGTCTAACAGACCCACTACACTGTCAGACAGGACGATGAATCTCATCTCATCTGCACTAAGACTGTCAACACGGAAGCAGTACCTTGGACACATCAAGAAATGGGGCATATACTGCTTGGACAACAATCTCGACCAAAAGGCCAAGAACATTCTGGCCGTATTGGAATTTTTACAAGCCTCCATTAGGATAATCGATGGAGCTACAGTGCCTTCAATAGTGCCACAAGTGCACTCTCCAATTACCTATCACAAGGATCGGAACGGCACGCGGTGGGAACACACCCCTGGTAAGCAAACCAGGTACTCCGAAATCTGGGACATGGGTGTCGTTTTCTCAACATGCTGAGGAGCTTGTAGCTCATAACAGCGTTGTCACCTCAGTAACAGACCAGGAAGATGGTTATGCTCATGGTGTTATTTACCGCACAACAAGTCCAGCCATTAAGCAAACTGAGCCTGGACTCCCTGATCATCTCACCGAGAAACTGGTGTTGTCATACAGGATTTAATAAAAGATCGGGTTCATAGGGTCTAGGGTTTGATTTTATGGTACACCCATATGGCAAACGACTGTGTATAACAAGACACATCTAACAATACATAGCATATACTCAGAACATTCGAGGTCAGAGTATGGAGTTGTTTATCTCTTACAAGAAACTGCATGATAGGGTCACGACTCAAACTATATCAAGGTGGCTCAAATAGGTCCTAAAAATGGCAGGAATAGACACTGATGTTTCAACTCTCATTCCACCAGGACTGCAGCAACATCCGTAGCAATATTGTACAGGTACCCACAGACCAAATCCTCAGAATGGCTGGAGGGTCATTTTAAAAAAGGGTTTTTCCACAGGTTGTATTATAAACCAGTTAATTTGGAGCCATCATTGTATTAAGAAAACATTTTAGGTTCAACAAAATAATTTGCCCGATAGGTTACAGGGTTATGATTCTCAAATTTTAAAAAATGTTATATTTTTTCGTTATACCACACAACTCTTTGTATAATTGTGTTTTAAAACTACTAATGATGCTCTCTCCCAATACCCAAGGCAGTTGTGAAGCATGGACTCGTTCCACGGCATGAGGTCACAGAGCTTTGAAATCTTCACGAAGTCACTCACGTGACTCCGAAGTAAAATAGTAAGATTAAACGAGAACATGAGGGATTTCGTGCCCTCCGCTCCCACCCTCTTATGATCATATCAAAAACTGGTATCTCTTTGATAATCTTACTATGTTAGATCATTATAGGTTTCTGTGACCTCACACCGCTGCTTTGAAGAATGACACGCATGCGTGGAAGCGGGGTTCTTCACGAAATCCCTCATCGTAACTCCTCATAAAATACAGATCAAACTTCAAACTGGTAAGTTCTCGTTTAATCTTACTATTTCATTGTCAATTAAACTATAATTAAACTTGGGCGACACAGTGTCGCAGCGGTAGAGTTTCTGCCGTGCAGCCCCAGAGACCCTGGATTGATCCCGACTACGGGTGCTATCTGTATGGAGTTTGCATGTTCTCCCTGTGACTACATGGGTTTCCTCCCACACTCCAAAGACGTACAGGTTTGTAGGTTAATTGGCTTTGGTAAAATTGTAAATTGTCCCTAGTGTGTAAGATAGTGCTAGTTGGTGATAGTTGGTAAGCCAGACCCGGTGGGCCGAAGGGCCTGTTTCCGTGCTGTAACTCTAAAGTCTAAAGTCTATATTTTATTTTTGAAGAGTTTAAATGTTACTAGTTATTTTGACCGCGATTGTTTCAGCTGTAGAAACAAATCCAGAGTTTTTACATTGAAACAACTGGGAAATACTTTTTCATTTTATACATTCTTTAAGTGTTTTCCCAGAACCTAGCCACTTTCTGAGTCAAGAAATATCTGCCCAGCAACTCAAAGGTTTGACTTGGCAATCCAAAGATATCAGACACCGTGTTAGTTGGCCAGTTTAGGTAAAGTTAATTAAATAAATCTGGAATAATAATCCATTAACACCATTGGCCAACCAGATTGGTATAAAAACCCAATTGATTCACAAGGAAGAGTTGCCCTGTTTATGAAGATTGGAATATATGTAACTCCAAACCCACAGCTTTCTTAAGTATGTTATTAAGTGGCAGCAAGCTAAAACTGTTCAAGGGCAATTTGGGACAGGCAATAAATGCTTACTTTGCCAGCAAAAGCCACATCCTGTGAATGGGTTAAAAATATACTTCTACAGCATTAAAATAGGAATTGAAATACAATCAGTCCTTATCCTAGTTGAATTTGTTTCACTGGCAACATTAACAGTCCCTCAAAGTTGAGAAAAATAAGCAAGCTACTTCCTTGCTCACAGACTCCTTTACATGTATTTTTAAAATTCCTTCATTGACATGCCATGTTATGAGGTTGACCACTTTGTAATCTGTGCCCCAATATGTTTTGTCAGTCACAGATGGATTTTATTCTGGCCAGAATCCCAACTCCTGAATTGTATGTTGCAGAAGACTGTTAAAATATTCTGGTTTAACCGTCAGGCGCCCACATTCCTCTTCATAACTTCCGTTCATAGAAAAGAGAAACTGTTGGAGCTACTCAGTGGGCCAGGCAGCATCTGTGGAAGTAGACAAAAGTGTTGGAAAAACTCAGCGGGTGCAGCAGCATCAATGGAGGGAAGGAAATAGGCAATGTTTCGGGCCAAAACCTTTCTTCAGACTGATGTAGGGTGGGGGGGGGCAGGGAGAAGAAAGGAAAAAGGAAGAGGAGGAGCCCGAAGGCTGAGGGAGAGCTAAGAAGAGGAGGAGACAGCAAGGGCTACCGGAAATTGGAGAATTCAATGTTTATGCCGCTAGGATGCAGACTGCCCAATCTGTGGAGGGAAATGGACAGACAACATTTAAGGTGCCAACCTTTCTTCGTGTAGACTGAGAGATGGGAGAGAAGGAAGACATTCCCTGCTTTCGACAAATTAGCATCATATGAAGAACAACAAGCTGAGCAATCAAACAACTCGTACGTAAACCTGACACCTCAGACACTACAGAACTACTTCAGTACTGCGCATTTAAAGGGCCCTGGAGACTGGGAGTTATCATCACCGTGCTTCATTTTTCTCAGAGTCCAAGGAATGTTAGTGGTGCCAGTGAAACTAATTCAATTGTGATCAAAGCTGACTGTGTTTCAATTTTAACTTTGATGGTACAGAAGCATATTTTAATCCATTCATAGGATGTGGGTTTTACTGGCAAAGTAAGCATTCAGCACTGACAGTCAAGTTACCTCGACGGCGATGCGATTTTTTCTCCGTCCCTCCCGCGGTCTACAAAGTGGAGTGGTGCAGCCTTTCCTGGAGACCGGCCCAGAGCTTCGAGCCATGGGCGTGGACTTACCATCACAGAGCCTGGGATCTTTTGCCGAGGATTGCCAGTGTAGGAGCTCCGACTGCGGGGCCTGCGGACTTTGACACCGTGAAGCAGCGGTCTCCAGTAAGAAACGGCGACTCGGGAGCTCCATGCCGCGGAGTGTTCTAAACCGTCCCGATGTCGGAGTTTCCATCATCCCGACCAGAGGGCCTCGGACATCGGAACGTCGGCAGCAGCGAACTGCAGAAGGTTCAAGGCACCGACACGGGTGAACAAAGAGGAAGATCCTGAACTTTATTGCCTTCCATCACAGTGAGGAATGTTGATTCCACTGTGGTGGATGTTTATATTAAATTTTATTTTATGTGCGTATTGTGTTCTTTTCACTTAGTATGGCTGTATGGTAACTCAAATTTCACTGCACCTTAGTCGGTTAACACAAACTTGAACTTGAACTTGAACTTTCTGATTAAGATGCAAGATTACTACCAGAGAGACAGAAGCGACTATAGTTACTGCTGTAATGTAGGAAAGGTGGCAGGCAGTTCTTGCAGAAGATATTTTGGTTTTGACAGGATACTTTAACCAAACAATACTTAAAAGCAGTTTAGAAAAAGACATATTTGCCTCCAGCTAAAGATCAGGTATTGCTCATCCCATGGTTGCAGCAGAACCGGTGAGATGTATCTGGGCTTCAAAAGCAGGGGGTCAAGCTAAATGGATCAGCTGGGACCCTCAGTGCTGGTTAATCACAGGCAATGAAAACTGTTCCACGTGGACCCAAATGACATTAACATTCTGATTTGCCAATTTTAAAAATTCTTGAGGCCCAAATCTTCAGTTATCAATTTGGCATTTTATGTTTTTTTAACATTGTTGTATTTTTTTGGGCAGGCGACATGAATTGATCGTGATTGGGGACCGTCAACTATCGGAACTCACCCGTCAAGTTCCAGATTGTCCAGGGACACTGCTGTTGGAGACCTATTGCAACAGTAAAATATCCAAGGTGCACCCTGGGAGTATTCTCACACAAAAAATTGCACCAAGGCGCAAGGTGAGCTATCACGCCAAAGGACTGGTAGCTTGGTCTTTGATATTAAGAGAGTTTTTGATAGGGAGAGAGTTATAGGCCATTCTCACGGGGCGACTTGACGCAAGATGTAACCAGAGTGAAGTGGTCGTGGTCTAGCACGATATCACACGATATAACGGGGGGTAGATAAAGAGTTCCCACGGTACTCGGCATTTCTGTTATTTGTGCGAGTGACTTGTCCGTCTCCCGAGCTTTCCCGTTAAATCTTGAATGAACATTGTGAACTGTGAAGTGTCACGTGGCACAAATGATGTCACTTTTTTTTTCACACACTATAAATATCCTCCCTTGGTTGAATTGGCTCATTTGGAGACATGCCTGTACTAATGCCGTGACTTTACTGCAGGAAGATGCCACATTACTTAGACGATGTTAGTTGCGCCCAAGTTTAAATTTCCAACGTGTGTTTCAGAGTAAAGAGTCAGCGCAGAATCCTTGATAATCAAAAACTGTCTGAATCAGCAAGTTAGACACAAAATGCTGGAGTAACTCAGCGGGCCAAGCAGCATCTCTGGAGAAAAAGAATAGATTCCATTTTTGGTCGGGACCCTTCTTCGGGATGATTGTAGGGGGGAACTGGAAGCAAGAAAAGACCGGGACAAATCAGGGCCAACAACAGATGACCTCAGCAGGGTATTTTGAAGAGGGGTCCTGACCCGAAATGTGGCCTAACCCTTTCCTCCAGAGATGCTGCCTGACACACTGAGTCACTCCAGCACTTTATGTCTAGATTTGGTTCCCTGATAGGCCAATTGTTGGCTAGGGATAGTGTGATCCCAAGAGGGAGCCATCATTGCAAACCTTGGACTGGTTAACCGACATTTACTGCATGGGGGGGGGGGGGGGGGGGGGGGGGGGGGGGGGGGGGGGGGGGGGGGGGGGGGGGGGGGGGGGGGAGGGGGTGGGCGAGGGGGAGAGAGAGAGAGTGTAAGTTACCTAAAATCAAATAATTCAATGTTCATAGTGAACACAGACACAAAATGTTGGAGTAACTCAATGGGTCAGTCAACATCTCTGGAGAAAATGAACAGGTGGCGTTTGTGTCTATCTTCGGTAAAAACCAGCATCCGCAGTTCCTTCCTGCACAATGGATCTCAGTGTCAGTCTCTGACTCCCGTTGGCAGGCCATTCGGCCCACAGCCCGCCCAGCGATGACTAACCCATGTCACAGGGGGATGGTGTGAAGGCGGAGTTAGACAGAGCTTGATTCATGTAACGGTTGGGGAATGGGCCATAATATGGCCAGGGAAACGCTGTTATTCATGACGCCCCCTCCGCCCTTTCCCAGCTGTTCTCAATTGCACCCCTGGCCACACAAAAATTTATACTTTAAGAAGGAATACACGGAACATTTAAACTCAGAACGCTTCTAACAGAGTGAGCCATGTGAGCACTTTGATCATTCTCCCTGTATTTGCATTTGACAAAATAGTCGGAAAAAAATGTTTAAAAGTGTTCATACCTTTTGCTATGCCTAATTGGCCCTTACCTCTGCGAAAATAGTCTGATATTCGTAGGTGAAATGTCACCAACAATAATTGATTCTATTATTAATTGACTAATAATTGACTCTATCAGCGGAAAGATGCAATTCTGATCTAATATTATAAGTGCTTCTGTCTTTGGAAGCAACACCAGCAATTTATTAAATCTGACTACATGCGGCACAGTGGTAGAGTTGCTGCCTCACAGCCCCAGAGACCGGGGTTCGATCCTGACCATGGGTGCAGTCTGTATGGAGTTTGTATGTCCTCCCTGTGACCGCGTGGGTTTTCTCCGAATGCACCGGTTTCCTCTCACACTCCAGAGATTACAGGTTTGTAAGTTAATCGGCTTCGGTAACATTGTAAAATTGTCCCTGGAGTGTATAAGAATAGGTGGTCGGCGTGGACTCGGTGAGCCGAAGGGCCTGTTTCCGCGCTACATCTCTAAAATCTGAAGTTAGGTAATGTCTAAAGGAACTGCAGATGCTGGTTAATACGCACAAAAGGACACAAAATGTTGGTGTAACTCAGCAGGTAAGTCAGATCTGGGAAGAAAAACATAAAAAGCTGGAGTAAGTCAGCGGGTCAGGCAGCATCTCTGGAGAAAAAGAATAGGTGGCGATTCGAATCGGAACCCTTCTTCAGACATCCTAATCGGAATTGAGTCTGAAGATGTGTCTCGTCCCGAAACATCACCTATTTTTCTCCAGAGATGCTGCTTGACTCGCTGAGTTATTCCAGCTTTTTGTGTCTGTCTTCGTTTTAAACCAGCATGTGCAGTTCACTCCTTTACACGGGTCTCTGGAGAACATTGATTGGTAGCGTTCCGGACCCTGCTTCGGAAAGGCATCGATCGCTAGTCAGCGAGGACTCCGAGCTGTATCTCTCAAAGAAGTACATGTGAAAAATTTCTCACGGACCATAAAAATGCGGGACCTTTCAGTAAAGTCCCTATTAAAGATTATAGTTATTTTCTTAACATAACTCATGAATAAGTTGATGTCCATATGCAGATGCAAATCTTTATTTTTTAAATTCAATCCCACAGAAGACAATTTTTACTCACCTTCTGTCCCCTCTGTCCAGCTTCCGGGTTCACCGTTCGCAGGAGTTCCCACGGTAAACGCAAGAGTTAATACGGATATCGCACTGGCCACTACGTGCACATAATGTTGCAATGTTCAACCACAAGTGTACGTCACTCTTGGAGAAATTCAAGCTTGCTTGAATTTTCTCCCGAGTCACCAAGTTACACGAGTGCCTGCCGTTAGCGCCACGGTGGTCCACGAATGCCGTACGGTTATCGCAAGAGGATCACACGATGTTCAACTCTGGTTAACTCTTGCGTCAAGTCGCCCCGTGAGAATGGCCTAATAGAGAAGTTGTGGAAGAAAAGCCCAGACCTCAGGACCTTGGCAGTTGACAGCACAACTGTTAATCATGAAGTGATATATTTCATAAGCAAGCACCCAGAAATAGAGAGGCGTGGACACATGAGTTGACACATTGGTGGCACCTGAAGAGTTGCTGCCTCGCACCTCCAGTGATCTGGTTACAGAGATAGGTTGAATAAGTTAGGTCTTTATTCTCTGGAGTGCAGAAGGTTAAGGGGGGACTTGATAGAGGTCTTTAAAATGATGAGAGGGATAGACAGAGTTGATGTGGACAAGCTTTTCCCTTTGAGAATAAGGAAGATTCAAACAAGAGGACATGACTTCAGAATTAAGGGGCAGAAGTTTAGGGGTAATATGAGGGGGAACTTCTTTACTCAGAGAGTGGTAGCGGTGTGGAATGAGCTTCCAGTGGAAGTGGTGGAGGCAGGTTCATTGGTATCATTTAAAAATAAATTGGATAGGCATATGGATGAGAAGGGAATGGAGGGTTATGGTATGAGTGCAGGCAGGTGGGACTAAGGGGAAAAAAAGTTGTTCGGCACGGACTTGTAGGGCCGAGATGGCCTGCTTCCGTGCTGTAATTGTTATATGGTTATATGGTTATAGTTCTGACATCCAGCGTTATCTGCGTGGAGTTTGCACTTTCTTCCTGGAATCACAAGAGTTTCTTTCGGTTTCCTTCAGCCA
Source organism: Leucoraja erinaceus (assembly GCF_028641065.1). Classification (NCBI taxonomy): domain Eukaryota; kingdom Metazoa; phylum Chordata; class Chondrichthyes; order Rajiformes; family Rajidae; genus Leucoraja; species Leucoraja erinaceus. Next base: position 38,103,793 of record NC_073379.1, on the reverse strand, counting down.
ATACAGTTCTCACCCGTATCCCAAACATGTGTCGGTTAACTCACTAAAGGGCCTGTCCCACGAGCATGCGACTCCATGCGGCAAGCGTGACCTAACGTGATCGTTTGAGCCGTACGGCCTCGCGGGGCCGGTCCAACTTTGATCGCCGGAGCCGTATGGAGTTGTGCGGAGCTGGTCCCGACATCGCGCGGGGCTCCGAAAAACTGACCCTGTTGAAAATTCCACGCGGCAACGGCCTGCTGGCCCGTAGCCGCCTCGATGCCGTACGCACCGCCTCAACGGGCATACGCAGCGTCTCAATGCCGGACGGCGTTTTGACGCCATACATCACGCGCGAACATCCCGCGGACTTTGTTCGAACATCACGTCACTCACTCGACCTCCGCGCAGCCCCCGCTTCTGGTTTGGTCGCGCTCGCCGCATGCAGGTCACATGCTGGTGGGACCGGTCCTGTACGGGGACCACTCGACCTCCGCGCGGCCCTCGCTTCCGGTTTGGTCGCGCTTGCCGCATGCAGGTCGCATGCTCGTGGGACAAGCCCTTTAGTGGTTAGTTTCTTTAACTGACCACTATAAATTGCACCAGCTGTGTAAGAGAGGGTTAAATTCTGGAGAGAGTTCATTGAAGTGTGGGTAGAATAAGAAATAGAATTGGTGCAGGACATGTATAAACGGGTGCTTGACGGTCAGCATGGACTTAGTGGGCCGAAGGCCTGTTCCATGCTGTATAATGCTTTGACTTCGAAGTGTTATATGAACTGATGAAACTAGAAATATGGATGACCAAAAGAGATCTGAAACAATGAATGATAAACTTAATATCAAAGTATTGCTTAACCAGGAGCCAGTGTAGCTCAGGAATTTAAAGGAATGGGACAGGAGGTGAGTTAGGATGCAGGCAGCAGGATTTTGGATGAGTTCAAGCTTCTGGAGGGTAGACCAAGAGAGGCTGCCCAGGAAAGCCTCAGATGAGTCAAATCCAGAGGTAGCAGAGCCACGGATGCAGTGGGGGTGGCTACATCTTCAAACATCTTAGCCATGTGGCAGGTATGTGGTAGGGGCCAATCTTATGGTCAAAGGTGGTGAGGTTGTGAAAGAAACATAAAGAACTAGAGGAACTCTGAAGAAAGGTTCCAACCCAAAACAACATCTATGCATTCCCTCTCCAGGATGCTGCCTGACCCACTGAGTTCCTCCAGCACTTTGTGTTTTGCTCAAGATTCCAGCATCTGCAAATTCTTGTGTCTCCAGATTGTGAATGATCTGATTCAATATTAGACAGTTGTCAGGGACAAGATTTGTGATGGAGCCAAAGCTATTGGGGCAGGTATCCTGTTGCCCCAATCACTATTCATTTCTCCCATGGGACAGTTCCTTTGCTTTTAATTTTAGTCTTTTGTTTTAGAGATGCAGTATGGAAACAGGTCATTTGGCCCACACCAACCATTGATCATCCACAGGCTGGTTCTGTTATCCCACCTTTGCATCCTACTCACTGGGGTCAATTTACAGAGAACAATGAACCTGCACATCTTTGTGATGTGGAAGAAAACCGGAGCATATGTCCATAAGTTCATAAGGTCATAGGGGTAAAATTAGGCCATTCAGCCATCGAGTCTGCACCATCATTCAATCATGGCTGGTCTTTCTTCATCTCAACCCAATTTTCCTGCCTTCTCCCCATAACCTTTGATACCCTTATTAATCAAGATAAAGTACTAAAAAATACCCAATGACCTGGCCTCCGCAACCATCTGTGGCAATGAATTCCACATATTCACCACCCTCTGACTAAAGAAACTCTCCTTCAGCACCCAAAGGAAATGCATGTGGTCAAAGGCCATGCTGCTCTGAGGTTTGATCTGCTCTCTCAGACTGATGTGAAAGATCGCATTAAATTATTTTGAAGAACAGAATTGAGTTATCTTTTGTGTCCTCTGTTAATAGTTGTTCAACAAAATTATTATAATGGATTATCTGCTCATTATTACATTGCTGTTTGTGGGAATTTTTGGTACACAAATGAGCCAGTACATTTACAAATTATCCCAGTGACTACAATCTAAAATTATTTCAATGGTTACAAAGCAGAGCTTGTGAAATCTGAGAGGTCAAGCAGACTCTTCACCCACTGTTCATTTAGTGTGTGCTGGCTTATCTCTAGACTTTAAGAAGTGGTAGGTGATTTCATTGAGGCATTGGTTCTGGAAGGGAACTGACCATGTTGGTACTCAGAAGCTGCCACCTCAGCCAGGAGAGTCTAAAACTAAGATTGACGGGATGACCATTTAAGACTGAGATGAGTGGAATTTTTTCCCTCACATGTTTGGAGTTCTGACCCCCGGAGAAATGACTATATTTAAAGCTGAGGCACATAATAAGGGAATCCAGGAATGTAGAGGTCAGGGCAGGAAGTGGAAAAGGTAGAACATCAATATGATGTCAACGAATGACTGAGAAAGCTCGAGGGAGAAAGTGTTACATACCGCTACTTCTACTTCTCAAGATCTTAAGCTGCAGAACCAATGCCGCCTCCCTTCATTTTGGAATATCTCAATCTATTTATACCCCCTCCTCCCCCCCCCCCAACCCCCCCTGCAACCCCCCACCCCAACCCCCCAACCCTGCACCCCCAACCCCCAACCCTGCAACCCCCAACCCAAAAACCCTGCAATTCCCCCACAAACCCCCAACCCTGCAACCCCCTAAACCCCCCACCCCAACCCCCAACCCTGCAACCAAACAAATAAAGGTCATTCTTGACAACCCATATAAAAAGAAAAAAAACATGAATGTATTCAGACCCGTCCAGCCTTAGTTTCTCCCAGTGAAGCCCACCTTCTCTTATCTCAGTTCGTTCAGTTCAGTTGAATTTTTTGTCATGTGTACCAAGGTACAGTGAAAAGCTTGTGTTGCCTGCTGACCAGTCAGCAGAAAGACAATAGGTGATTACAATCGATCCATTTACACTGTATAGATTCATGATAAGGGAATAACGTTTAGTGCGAGGTAAAGCAAGCAAAGCCCGATCAAGTATAGTCCAAGGGTCAAGAAAGAGGTAGATAGTAGTTTAGCAGTGCTCTCTCGTCATGGTAGGATGATTCAGTTGCCTGATAACATGGAAGCCTTTACACCTCAACACAATCAATGTAGCCATTTTCAGAGAAACTTTGGGTCCATATAAACATACAAATATGCTTGAAAAAGATCTCCTGGGTATATTCAACCAATCCCACATAACCATTAGGTTGAGTACATCATTTTATGGAAGCTCCCTCTCAATTGATCTGGTGTATTTACAGTAAAATGAAATAGAATGGAAATTATGGTTTGGCCATTAGCTTTGGCTCTGTGAAATGTACCTTACTTCTGAGTTAGGAAGCGGTTGATTCAAATCATGCTCTTGTAAATTCAACACAGAGTCTCGGCTGCAGGCATCGATCATGTAGGGATCTAAAAGGGTGTCACACCATCGGAAGTACTGCTTTTCAGATGAGATGATAAAATAAGGCCATGTGTTTAGTATAGTTTGCTTTGATGTCGGTTTCACACCTTACCCGTCCATATCTCTCGTCTCCCTCTCCCCTGACTCTCCGTCTGAAGAAGGGTCTCGATCTGAAATGGCACCCATTCCTTCTCTCCAGAGACACTGCCTGGCTCGCTGAGTTACTCCAGCATTTTGTGTCTATCCTTAGTTTAGTTTAGTTTAGAGATACAGCATTGAAACAGGCCCTTTAGCCGACCGAGTCCGTGCCGACTAGCAATCACCTATACATTAGTTCTATCCTACACACTATCCTATACACAAAATTACAGAAGCCAATTAGCCTACAAACCTGAATGTCCTTTGAATGTGGGAGGAAACCAACACACCCAGAGAAAACCCACGTGATCACTGGGAGAAGTACAGACCACCTCCTGCACCACCATTGACTTGTTTTTTAATTGTGTACCTATGTACTCGTTTTCTTTTTGCAGTCTTTTTCTTTTCACAGTCTTGCTGCATTTTATATTTATTTTATGTTGTTGAGTGTTGTCTGAGTCAATGTGGCTGCTCCGCTGCTGCAACCAAGATGTTCTCGCTGTATGTATGCAGGTGATAATAAACTCGACTTGACCAGAGCTACAGGATCAGGCTGAAGGCAATCACCAAAACGTGTCGAATCCTTTCACATAGGAGCGATGGGACTGTTTACATCTGGGCTGACAAATAAGAGAATTCAAGCAGAACTGGTTGACCAAATACAAAGTTCAAAAGAGAGTGCAAAATGGCAACAAGTATGGTTGCTGCTGTTATATGTAAAACTGTTTTACACATGGTATGAATCTGCACTGTAGGTGGGACCCAAGTCCTCGGAGACAGTGATGGTGGCCTGATCTTGTTACTCGTGGTCAAATTACATGGACACTACAATGCATTTACTAATCAGTCAACTCTCTGCTGTTGGTGGGAAAGCTTCAAAGCAAGTGTGTGCAAGAGGCAAGGAGCCTTGGCATGGATGCCATGGGAATTGCCTAGCTTCAGGAAGCCCATTACTTATAGAGTATAGAGTATAGAGATACAGCATGGAAACAGGCCCTTTAGCCCACCGAGTCCTCGCCAACCAGCGATCGCCCATACACTAATTCTATCCTACACACTAGGGACAATTTACAGAAGCCAATTAACCTACAAACCTGCACGTCTTTGGAATGTGGGAGGAAACCAGCCTGTTGTGCTCAAATTGCTATTTTCCACATTAAAATGATGACGCCACATTAGCTCTTTGGGATGTGAGGGAAACTGAACAAATGATTTTGCCTTTAAAATATTGTCAAGGCTTTAAGAGAATATTTGTGCACTATGCATGCACTCACTTGAAAGATAATAAACAAACCATATCGCTACATCATTCTGAAAGAAGGACAAGCCGCTGACAGACACAGATTGAATGTCAACAGAGAAAACTCTGCAAAAGTGTTCTCTAACTAGATGTAGCTTACATGGTTTGTATCCAAATTCAGCAGCTGGACATGCAAGGATTCACGGATGGACTCTGCCGGTCACATCACTATGAGCATTTTCATTATAAACCTTCGCTCAGCCTTTGTCATAGCAACTGGGGCCTTGAGGTTTTCAGACGACACCTAATGCTGACTCCAGGAATGCAAGGTTCAGCACCTCGGAGAATCCAGGACATAAACCAGGACTTCTCAGATATCAACTTGTAAACACCAACATCTTTTTTTGATCCTCAGAAGTCTGACATGTCATTCATTTTTATTTGAAGGTATTTTGGGGTTTCAAAGATTCAAAGTAAGAACATTTGCCAGCCCAGCACACATATCATGGCTCTCAGCCATTAGCAGTTGTGCCTTCAGCTGCCCAGGTTTTGACATCTTCCCTCAATGGTAGGAGCTCTTGCATCTGAGTCAGAAGATTGTAGATTCAATTCTTAGAGAGCAAAGAACAAAAATCCAGCTGCCTTTCTGGTAGCGGACAGATAGACTATTATCTATTATCAAAGGTGTAATCATTCGAGTGAGATGATAAACTATGGCCCTGAATATTTTCTCAAATTTATATAGGAAAGATTTCCCAGCAACAGTTTGAAGTGGAGGAGAATATTTATTAACCTACAAACCTGCACGTCTTTGGTGGAAAGACAAATATTTATTAATCATTCAATTAAAATAGATTCTCCAGACAGTATCACATCGCTGCTTATGTGGGCTTGCAACATACAAATTGTTTGTGGCATTTCTTACGTATGAACAGTATTAACACTGATGTTACCAGCAATGTCCAGTTCCTGAGAATGAACAAAGGACATAAACTCCATCTAAAGTGAGGAGTAAATCAAATTGAGGAATGCAAGTGGTTAAAAATTGTTTAACTAAAGATTGATAACAGAGCAGGGAAAGCAAACAGAATAGACAGATATAAAGGGTGGGAGACATTCTGCAAAAAAGTGGAAAGACAAAAGTCAACATAGAAGTAATAAGAAATGGAATTAGAGTGCAATAGAAATGAAATGACTGTAGTTACGATCAACGAATTTTAAATAGCGAGCGAGGAATAGGGATGGTGCTTTAAGCAGGCCTATTGGAGATGGAACTGTGTAATTTTATTTCACGTTTCAACACCAAAACCAGATTTCAAGATCAAAGTTTGACAGTGATGTGGAAATTGTTACAAGTGAGTAGCCAGGACCACAGTCTGGAGTGCAGGATTAATAGCAACGTGATTTATTTTCATAACTCTCGGGCACTTAAAGGTCAGTGATGCTGACAGATGTTTATGTGTAATGTTCCTTTTGCTACACCTATGTCAGCTTTTGAACCTTTAAAGTTGTAAGCCCCATACGCTTCCATTAAATGATAGCTTTGCTTGGCTTCCATTTCTGAGAAAAAACGAATGACTACGGGAAAACATTATTAAAGAAAGGCAAACATCACACTGGGAAGGTTTCATATCCAGGCCATCTCCAGGTTACGAAAGTCCGACTTCTGGACACCAATGGAAGATCAAGCTTCCGTGGTCTTATTAAATTCAAAGTGCAATGTATGTACAAATATTACTACCTACCGACAGCAGAACTAGCTCTCTCTGCATTTTCACAATTGTTTTGAAGTAGACAGTGCACTGTCGAGTTTAGACACAATTATCCTATATTTAATTCTTTTTTTTAAACCAGAGATGATCCCATTTCTAATTATTTCAAATAAATGATATACTTTTTAACATGGCTTTTTTTTGTAGACAAAAAGAGTTCACACAACACTATTGGATGCTGTACATCATTCTATTTTATAACTTTTTAAAGGGACTGGTACACTCCACCACCACTGTGTACCGTCACAAAAACGGTATTGCTTTTTAAGTGAATGAGGGAATTGTTTGTCGAGTGCTTCCACTCCTTTTAGTTATGAGAAGTGGTTTAGGAAATGGCTTTCACATCTCATTGTGCTTTTTACTTTGTTCTCTTAATGCGATTAAATTGTAATTGGATGGTCTCTTTCACTACTCTGAAATCTCAAAGCATTACGTGATATACTTTAAAAATGTAATTCCCATTGTGGTTTAGGAAATGAGGTTGCCGGGGTGCATGAAGCAAGATGCTACAAACAGTAAGTGATGTCCTACTAACATTGATTGGGACATAAATGAACATCAGGAAGAACTCCCCTGCTCTTTTGTGCCTTGAGATGCAGTCGTAGAGTCATAGGTTCATACAGCACCTAAACAGGCCCTTTGGCCCAACTTGCCCATGCTGACCAAAATTCCCCATCCACACTAGTCCCACCTGCCCATACTTGGCCCATATCCCTCTAAACCTTTTCTAACCATGTACCTCTCCATGTTGTCATAGTGCGTGCCTCAACTCTCCTCTGGATCCATGTTGTCAGTTCAGCAACAATATAGCATTGCCTCACTTCTGCATTAGAGCATAAAGAATAGAAATAGGAGTAGGTCAGTCAGCCCCTCTATTTGATAAATATTGTGGCTGTTGTTTTTGACTTCACTTCCCTGTACTAACTCCATATTCCCGGAATTCTTTAATAGCTAAAAAATCAACGCCACTCTTTCCTGAATATTTTCATTGACCAAGTCTCCAAAGCCCTCTTGGGAAGAGAATTCTTAAAATTCACTGCCCTCTGGGTGAAGACATTTCTCCTCATTTCTATCCTGTATAGGCGATCCCTTATTTTGGAAGCTGTGACCCTTGATTTTAAACACTGCAGCGAAGGGAAACATCTACCCTGTCATGCCCCATAACATTTTTCTAAACTCAAGAGAGTATAGGTCTAGACTATTTAAATGCTTTTCATATGACAAGACCACCATTCCCAAAAGCAATCTGGTGAACCTATTCTGCACTCCCACTATTGCAATGATATTCTTCCTTAGGAAGGGAAACCAGACCTGTACACAATATTATGTTTCTTTCTTAGATCAAACTTGAACTTTAACATCTCTTGATATTTAAAGCTAGACCACCATTCCTGTTGGGTTTTTGTTCCTTAAAGGATTTATATGATTTGTAAACTATGTATTAATTCTTTCAAAGTTAGCCGTTGCTTGTTCATTATCATACCTCTTCATGCAATTTACCAATTCAGCATTGCCAACTCATTGCTTACTCTATTTAGATTGAAGACCCTAATTTCTCATTGAAATAAATTATTGGTTTACATTACATTGTGGCACTTCCCTGTTATAACTCCGTATTTATCACAAAAAGGCAGCTATTATAACCAAAGACCCAGGGCACCCTGGACATGCTCTCATTTGGGAAAATGTATAGGAGTCTGAAAACTGTGACCACCAGATTCAATAATTGCTTATTCCTAACTCAGACTCTTGAATACTACACAACACTAACATCAACTATGAACAATGAACAAGGACTGGGGATTTTTTTAAATTTTAATTTATTGATTTTTGTTTCTTATGTATTATCTATGTGTAGAAGTAATGGGCCTGTCCCACTTAGGCGATTTTTCAGCGGACTGCCGGCGACTGTCAAGTTGCCGACAGTCGCCTGAAAAACCGGGAACTGGAACGGCGACTATCAGAGTGGAAAACACACACACACACACACAAACGCATCGCAAAGGCAGAGGCCGGGCAAGTGGGGGAGCGCTGTCTGAAATTCACACGCTACAAAGCCAAGGTGATACAGACACATACCGCGATGAATAGGAAGGTTGGCGCTGTAATTAAGACGGCGAGCACAGTATACGGTAAGTCCTTTAAAAATGAGGGGAGAAAGGGGGGGGGGGGGGGGGGGGGGTGGGGGAGAAGGGGGGGAGGAGGGAGAAGGAGTGGAGACAACTTTTAAGAAGCCAGCCAAATTTTACTAAGCCATAGATACACAGCTGTCAATTATACAAGACACACAACCAACTCAATTCACACAGACATCCATCATAGTGAGTCTTCTCCCCTGCTCTCCATCCTCTCCCAATGTTAAAGCCCCCGGTGGGCGATGGTAAGTCCTGCAGCCGCTAAGACCGCGCCGTCGATGTAAGGCCCTGCTCCGGGTCTTAATATTGGAGACCCCGGCGGGCGATGGTAAGTCCCGCGGCCGTTAAAGCCGCGCCGGGCGATGTCAGGCCCCGCTCCGGGTCGCCTTCAACCCCGCAACTCGGGCGGGAGAAGCTGCCGCCATGGGAGTCCCGAAAAGTGGTCTCCCACCAGGGACCCGCGAGCTTCCGATGTCACCGTTCACAGGCTTGCAGCTGGAGCCTCAGAAGCCCCGAAGTCTGGTTGCAGCTGTGCGTCACCACATCTCTCCATGCTCTGAGGACGGCCAGCCCCCATGATGGTAAGTCGTGGACGCTAGTCCCCAACGACAACGGAGACCCGACAGGGAAAAGGTTGGGTCTCCCGTGCAGGGAAGAGATTTAAAAGTTTCCCCCCCCCCCCCCCCCCTCCCAACATATACACAGTTAAAAACAATATTAAAAAGACGAGCTGCAGGGGACCGCGCCATTACAGCGCTGCCATTTCTCATTCTCTTTAACATTTAACATTATCCGTCGGTTTTCCTTGGTTCTGAAAACACCTGCTTACGTTTTTTTCCCCAATGAGCCAATGAAAATGACTGGTCAGCAAAGGCGATTAACTAAAACTACCTACGACTGCCTCGACTACCCATAGCTACAAGCCGACCCCACTACAACTGCACCTACGACTACAGGATTATCGATTTTCACCATGGTGACAAATTTTTGGTCGCAGAAAATTTTTCAACATGTTGAAAAATTTGCGGCGACCATACTGAGGCCGCGACTCGTTCCCAGAATGCGGGAACTCCTCTCGACCATGAAGGAGACTCACCAGAGACCATCAGCGAACATGTAGCGACCATGTGGCGAGCGCAGAGTCTCCTGCACTCGCTTAAAAAGTTGCCTAAGTGGGACAGGCCCATAAGGAACAGCAAATGCTGGTTTACAAAACAAAGGCCTAAGGTACTGGCGTAACTCAGCGAGTCAGGCAGGGATGCTGCCTGACCTGCTGAATTACTTCCGCACTTTATGTCTTTTTATCCCTGTGTATTGTGTTTCCTGGCCTGCTATGCTGCTGCAAGCTAAAATTTCATTGACAATTAAACACTCTTGATATCTGTTTCTGTTGTTTAGGAGTTGGATAAATTTAGATTGTTTTCTCTGGAGCGTTGAAGATTGAGGAGACACCTGATAGAAGTATATTAAATAATTAAAGATGTAGGTAGAGTAGACAATCAGAACCCTTTTCCCAGGGTGGAAATGTCAACGTCTAGAGGGCTTGGCTTTAAGGTCAAAGGGGGAAAGTTTTATGGCAATGTGCAGGGCAAGGTTTTATAGTGGTAGTAGTGCTGGAATTAGACTCAGTCTCCTGAATAAATGCCTGGAATGATGGATGCCTGGAATGCCAGGGATGGTGATGGAAGAAAATACAATAGTGGCATCCAAGAAGTGTTTAGATAGGCACATGGATATACAGTGAATGGAGGGATATGAAGCACGTGCAGGCAAGGCAATTCTGTGAAGATGTTCTCCCTGTGACCACATAGGCTTGCTGAAGTTGCTCTAGTGCATCCCAAACACAAGCTGGTAGGTCCAATCACCACTGTAAATTTCACCTTGGCACAGATAAGTGGCCAAAGGGAATTGTAAGGACTGATGAGGGGAAATAAATTGCAGTATTACACGCAAAAAAGAAGAGGGGGGAGGAAACAAAATAGATTGCCGTGCTGGGAGCTAGCATGTACCCAATGGGCCCAATTACCTCATTTTACATAAAACATAGTAAATAATGGTTATAGTGTTAGAGTGAGTGCAGAACTGCCTTATAACTTCTCCATTCCCTAGCAAATCTGATGTTCATGCTTTAAGACCAAAGCAATGCATTTGTATTGCTTCAGTGAAAGGTGGATCTGCTTAATATAAAGGTTGGTGGTTAGTTTGTTAATCACTTTGTTGGAGTCACTGCTGCTGGAGGGGATGATTCTGACTGAACTGAAAGAGCCAAAAAACATGTGGATTACATTTATGTCCTGATCCGTCAAATACTGATATGATTTGACTGTTTCAAGAAGAGCAGCCTTATACTGTTCACAGTTATCTAGTACTTATTAGGAGATATTCAGACAGTCTTTAAAATATATTTTGACAGGAAATCTCAGAAAAACTCAAATCCATGCATTTGCTTTTCCCCCCTTATTTTGCTGGTTTGTGTGAATTCATTTTTCCCAGACCTTTCCATGCCTGAAGACGCTAATGACTCTGGAGGATGCCGAGGTCTCCATTATCTTACCCTTTGAAGTTTCATCCATGTGACCAACCATGGCAGGGGTTTGCATTGTATACATATTATAACCAGATCTAGTAGTCCTCACACAATCCCCCGCAAACCATTCCAGCAAGGAGCACATGCAGGTTCAGCAGATCTGTGGGATTGTTCTATTTATCCTTTATTCAGGAGTCCAAGTCTAGTACTACTACCACTATGCTTTCATCAGGCAGCTCACCCAATCCCAATATTAGAAAGAAGATCTTTGCTGTGTCCTAGGTAATATTTATCTCTCAATCAACACAGTTGCTCTGTGCGTCTAGGCTGACGTGAGTCCCCCAACACAACATGGGCTACACTGGACTATTTATGCATTCTCAATTTCTGGAGGTCATTCTTGTCCCTGGTTGAAAATCGTCCTCCAAAATGTCTCATATTCCTCAAAAATGCATGCATGTTGCCAGGACCCACTCCATACCCCTTCCCATCCTCCCACTGTGCCTCAACACAGCAGAATTCCCCTCCCTCACAAGGCTGGACATTGCTTGGATCTCTCCTCTTCCCTCCAACGCTGGACACTGTTAGGAACCTCCTCCCCAGGGAGGGAAGGGGATAGAGGGAGGAAAGTGCAAATGAGGAGGCAGAGGAGATTCAGGGAGAAGAGAGTAAGGAGGAGGGGAGGGTAAATTGAGAGAGGGGTGGGAGGAGGAGAGAGAGGGGACTAGAGGTAGATGGGAGAGAGAAGAAGAAAAAAAAAGAGGGCAAGAGAGAAAGAAAAAGGGAAAGGGGACATGGGAAGTGAGAGTAGGAAAGGGAAGAAAGAGACAGGAAGCAAAGGGAGGGAGAGTGAGAGAGGAGAGGAAGAGAGTGGAAAGAGGAGGGAAAGTGAAGAGGTTTAGAGAGGCAAAGGGGGAAAGTGGATGAAGGAGGGGAGGGACAAAGAAAGTAAAAGAGAGAGCAAAATATGTAGAGGAAGGGGGTTACAGCAGTCTACTGTCTCCTCGGTGCAAAGTCCACAATTAGCCATGATCTAAATTCAGGCTCAATTTTATTTGCTTAGATCTCCAGTTAACAATGTTTTGCTGCATGCCAACACAATCTCTCTTCCCCCCCCCCCCCCCCCCCCTCTCTTCTCTACTGCTCTCCTATTACTAACCATCCACCTACCATCACCATCCCCAACTCTCTGCTTTTTCTCCCTTTGCCCTAATTAAAAATATTGATATTGAATTACAGTTTTACAATGTGATTAAAATCACAATTAACACACAACTTTAACTAGGGTTTTTTTTTTAATCAACTCAAATTACAATGTCATAATTACAGCAGATGAACAGATGGAGATAACTAATAATCGGTTCACAGAGATCCTGGTGTGCTCTATATTCTTCTTGTGCTATCAACATCGGGATTCCGTTGGAAAGCTTAATAGGTTTAATGCATCCTTGAATTTTTGTTGAGAAAATGTAGTCATAGGTTCAAGATTAAGTCACTGCCTGTGTGGGTGTTTGAAAGGCACAATAATTTCTTACTTCTGTTTCTAAACTGGATTTATCCAATGATGCAGAGAATCTTTAATGCAGTTTTAATTGCTTTTGCTCAATGTAAACTTGCCCAATGTTAATGTGCACATATTCTTGTGGGAATCGTTTTCTCCACCTGGTAGAGCTATAACATAACCATAAGAATTAGGAGCAAAAGTGACCCATCAGGTTCTTCCAGCCTTCTCCGCCATTCATCAAGATCATTCTCCTGTGCTCTTCCCATATCCCTTGATTCTCTTAATATCCAGAAATCTAGCATTGTTTGTTTGGAATGACTGAGCCTCCCCTGCACTTTGCGGTTGAAAATTCCACAGATAAATCAGACTCTGAGTGAAGAAATATTTCACTTTCCTAGCAGGCCCTCTCCCGATTTTTTGACTGTGACTTCGGATTGTAGACTCTTCTGCCAGGGGAAGCATCCTCCCTGCATTTACTCTGTTGAATCCAGAAATAATTCTATATGTTTCAATGAAATCATCTACCATTTTTCTAAATTCTAGACAATACAGTCCTAATCTACTTTTTTCTCCTCAGAAGGCAAACCTGCCAGTCTTCCATGACAAGCATACCATTTTTTAAGGAGACTAATGCTATCTACAATACTTCAGATGCAATTCAACAAAGCCTATATAATTGCAATAAAACATCTTTACTTATTCAAATGCTCTGGTAATAAAGGGCAACATATCTTCTTGTAAGAAGTAAGAAGTGGCCGATTCGGAAACTCCAAGCCGCTGAGAATGTTCTTCCGTTCCGACGTCGGAGTTCCGATCATCCTGGCTAGAGGGCCTGAACCTCGGGCCGCCGTAGCGGGCGACTGCGGAGGGCACAAAAGGCCCTGACCACGGGTGAACAACAAAGAGGAAGATGACTGAAGTTTATTGCCTTCCCTCACAGTGGGAAACGTTGATTCCGCTGTGTGGGGATGTTTATGTTAAATTCTATCGTGTGTTGTGTTCTTTTTATTAGTATGGCTGTATGGTAACTCAAATTTCACTGTATGGTAACTCAAATTTCATGGTGCATGTGACAATAAATGTAAATTTGAAACTTGTTGCACCGACATATTAATTTCCACTAACTTCTGCACAAACACACCTGGATCTCTGAACATCATACTTTGCAATTTGTCACCATTTAAAAAAATGCATTGTCCTTACTTTTTACACCAATAATCAACAAATCCCCAAGGCCTGATGAGATCTATGTCAGGGTGTTATGCAAAGAAATGTAGGAGACTGTTGGGACTCTGACAAGAGAATGTTGCATAATCTTTAGCCACAGGTGAGATATTGGAAAAGTGGAGGGTAGCAAATATTGTCCACATGCTCAAGTCTGGATAAGCCAGGAAACTACAGACCATTGAGCTTCTCGTCAGTAGCAAGGAAAACTGTTGGAAAAAATTCTTAGGCATAGGATTTATGATCACATGGAAAGGCAGGGAATGGTTGGAAAGAGTCAGCATGGTTTTGTACATTAGAAATCCTGCCTCACAAATCTGAATAATTTGAGAAATTTACAAAGAAAGTTGATGAAGACAAGGTGGTAGCCATGGTAAATATAGACTTGAGAAAGTCTAGAAAGTTAGAGCACGTGGTTTGGCAAACAGGACCCAAAATGGTCATAGGAGGCACAAGGCAGAAATGCAAGGTGGTCCATTTTAGGAAGTTTAATATGGCTGGATGGTGACATTAGTCCTGTTTCTAGTTATGAAAGCAAATCAAAGTAAGATGTCATTCGACTGAAAGGAAGTGGGCATGGCTGTGGAAAACTTCATTCTGTTACCCCCTCCTGTCAGGCAAAAGATTCAGAAGCTTGAAAGCACGCACAACCAAACTCATGAAAAGCTTCTTCCTCAATGTTATCAGGCTTCTGAACGGTCCTTTATAAACTTGGGTACCGTCCAATTCATCTCTCCCCCATTACAGACATTAGATTTTGTCTATGGAACTGGTGCCCTTTAATGCTGAGAACTTTATTCTGCACACTCTATCATCCCCATTACCTATTGTCTTTATTGTATTTAGGTATGGTATTATCTGATCTGATTGTATAGCATACAAAACAAAGTTTGTCACTGTATATCAGTGCACATGACAATAATAAACCTAAATATAAACCTAATAGCCATATAAGGCCAGGAGATAGACACAAAATGCCGGAGTAACTCAGCGGGACAGGCAGCGACAGAGGTACGACAGAGGTTCACCTGCACCTCCTCCAACCTCATCTATTGCATCCGCTGCTCTAGATGTCAGCTAATCTACATCGTTGAGACCAAACGCAGGCTTGGCGATCGTTTCGCCGAACACCTCCGCTCAGTCCGCATTAACCTACCTGATGTCCCGGTGGCTCAGCACTTCAACTTCCCCTCCCATTCCGAATCCGGCCTTTCTGTCCTGGGCCTCCTCCATGGCCAGAGTGAGCACCATCGGAAATTGGAGGAGCAGCACCTCATACTCCACTTGGGCAGTCTGCACTCCAGCGGCTTGAACATTGACTTCTCCAATTTCCGGTAGCCCTTGCTTTCTCCTCCCCTTCCCAGCTCTCCCTCAGCCCTCTGGCTCCTCCTCTTCCTTTCTTCTTCCCATCCCCCCACACCCTGCATCAGTCTGAAGAAGGATTTTGGCCTGAAACGTTGCCTATTTCCTTCGCTCCATAGATGCTGCCGCACCCGCTAAGTTTCTCCAGCACTTTTGTCTGCCTTCACCCGCAGCAGGTCAGGAGGGAGGCTCATAGTCTTCCTCTCAAGGACTGTTTGGGAAGGCCAACATTGCTCTTAAAATTATAGTCACACAGCATGGAAACAGGCCCTGCTCATATCTCGATAAAGAATAAACATAGAAAGATAGAAAATAGGTGCAGGTGTAGATCATTCGGCCCTTCGAGCCAGCACCGCCATTCAATATGATCATGGATGATCATCCAAACTCAATACTCTGTTCCTGCTTTCTCCCCATATCCCTTGATTCTGTTAGCCCGTAGAGCTAAATCTAACTCTTTCTTGAATACATCCAGTGAATTGGCCTCCACTGCCTTCTGTGGCAGAGGATTCCACAGATTCACAACTCTCTGGGTGAAAAGAATTTTCCTCATCTCAGTCCGAAATAGTTTACCCCTTATTCTTAAACTGTGACCCCTGGTTCTGGACTCCCCTAACATGGGGAACATTTTTCCTGCATCTAGTCTGTCCAATCCCTTAAGAATTTTATATGGTTTCTATAAGATCCCCTCTCAACCTTCTAAATTCCAGTGAATATCGTGATCCAGCGAAGAAACTAAATGCCAGGCAATTGAGATTTTTGCGACTTCTGGAAGTGTTTTTTTCAATGGATGTGTTTAATTGGGAAGGATTGTAACTTTAGACTTTTAATTTTGTGTAATTTCTGACACCTGTTGCCTGTTTATTGCTTTGCCAGTTTGTAATTTTGACATTCTCTGGAGTATTTTTGCCCAAATGCTGGCTAATTTTTCTGTTGCAAACAACACAACAGAGCCAATGAAAGGAATATATATATTTTTTTCATTTTGGCAAGATTTTATTGTGTGATTACTGAGCCCAGATCATAACAAAGAACCATCTCTGCTTCTTACCCTGAGAAACAAGATTGAAAAAACACAGTCTGGCTCATTTCACAATGTCACTGTTGTCTTGCTTACAAAAGGGAAAGGGAGAGGTTTGTTTTCAGAGGGACAAAGGGAAAATGAAGTGATGGAATAAGCTGTTAACTCACTGAGGGGTGGTTATGCAAGGAAGACGATGGTCCTAGAGGTGGAACATCTGGGGGAGGTAAATCAGTGAAGTGGAAGCAGCTCCAGGCAAACGCAAGAGTCAAGTCACGAGTCAAGAGTGGTAAATTATCACATGGACCAACCACAGAACAATGAAATTCTTTCTTGCACCAACATAATAGGCCTGTAAAACACAGCTATGAAATTCTTACTTGCAGCAGCATAATAGGCCTGTAAAACACAAACAACATATATAATATATAATAAACAGAAGTTCAGTAAATTAATAACCCAATGCTGGTGCAAAAAAAGCTCAAAGTCCTTAGAGCAAACAAAGATAGTCCATAGTTCTTAGTCGAGGTTAGGTTTGATTAGTGTTCAAAAGCTTGATGGGTGTTGGAAAGAAGGTATTCATGAACCTAGTGGTCACGTTTTTCAGACTCCTGTACTTCCTTCCTGATGGTAGGAGTGAAATGAGAGGGTGGCCAAGGAGGTGTCTTTCTTTCATGATGTTGGCTACGTTTTGAGGCAACGCCTTTTATAGATTCCTTTGATGGTGCTTCTGTCCCGTGGATTGTTGCAAAATGTCCCTGTGAATGACTTAAGAACAAAAAAAAGATTTGCATCTTCTGAAGCACCATTCACAACCAGTGGATGCCCAAACCCACCGTAACCAAAGTTGCAATTGCTGAAAAACACAACAACACAGTTTGCACATAACAAGCTTCCAGAAACAGCAAAGTGATGTGATTGGATAATCTGCTTTTGTGAAGCTGGATGAGTGATTGATCACTAGGGCCATTGCACAACAGATAACCCCCCTGCTCATTTTCAAACTTTTGGGAACCTTTTCTGCACATTTACATGAGAGAGCAGCTGTGACTTCAGTTTAGAGTGATATCTAAATGCTGGCATTTCTGGCAATACAACACTCGTTCAGTACAGTGCCCCATTAAGAAAATCAAGAGTCCTATTGTGATATTAGTCAACCCCATTTTGCTTTGAAATGTTTGGAAAGTGCAAGGATAATGGATAAATCCTGGGTTAGTCATGAACTTGCTTTGGAGGTCATCAGTTGGCAAGAATCACATGCACTACATGGCAGAGAAACATGCCATTTGCCCCAGTTGCCCCATGCTACTGTTCTTGTTGAGATTCCCTCCACCACTCCTTACCTAACTGTAAGCATTACTCTCACTCCTATATCACTAGTGTGCTTAGATATCCTCTCCTACTATTTGCCTCAGCCACTCTCTGTGGAAGTGAGGCTCATATTACCATCACTCCCGACGCAAGAGAGCTGACTGATTATGATTTTGTATGTGGACGCAAGGAACAGCAGATGCCGGTAACAATAGGATGCAAAGCTCTGGAGTAATTCAACAGGTCAGGCAGCATCTGTGGAGAACATAGATAAGTGACACTACAGGTCAGATGATTTTGTAGCTGTGCTCTTCCCCTCAAAGTGCAAACACTTTCATAAAACTCCATAAAAACCTTTTCTAATTTTAAAGATATCTGTTAGGTAGTAACTTTACAGATCTTATTAGATTTAGGTGCTGAATGAATTTGAGAACTTGTATTAGTTTGAGGTATGTATTAGATTAAGATGGTATATTAAGTTGTGATGCTCTATTGATGCATGTCCCAGTGAAAGGACCTGTTTTAGCTTCAGGGATTATATTAGTTCAAGTTTCTGACAGAATGCTCAAAGTGTCAAAGCTTCAAATGACATTTCCTCTCCTCTGTCCAGGAAAGGGAATGGACTGTGCCGTCAAGATAAGATGGCATTTACTAAGAATTGCAGAAGATTTGACTTGAAATTATATATTTTTGATGCAGCATAGAAGGAGACCACACAACTTATGATTGCAATGCTAGCTTTATGAAAGGATTAAAAACAGAAATTGTCTGAAATATGCAGCAGGCGAAGTTGCATTTATAAAAAAAAAAGAAACAGTGCAACATTTTAGATCAGACCCTTCTTCAGAACTGGGAAGTTAAAAGAAACGTGTTACGTTGCAGGAATGGTGGGGGGTGGGAGGGTAAACCAAGGTGACTATGGGGATACGCTTTGAATGAGTGGGATGGAGAATCTAGTGTATTGCATTCAATGTTCACGATGTGGTCTCTACATTGAACTTTAACAAGCATCTTCTGTCTCTTTCCCAGTTCTAAAGATGGGATTTTGACGTGAAACACTAGCTTTGTTTCTCCTCCCACAGATGTGGCATGACCTGCTGAGTATTTCCTGTTTTTGTTTCAGATTTCTAGCGTCTGTAGATTTTTTTTAATTTTCACTCTTTGAAAGAGTTACCCAGTAAATCATTCTTCCACTTTTGTTCCCCATTGTTATTCTCCACCTCTATAAAGTCCTGACAATGACCCGCTTTGGGCTGTTGTTTCTTCTCAGGAAATTCATTCCAGATTAATCACCACCTGCATTAAGCATCCCATCATCTCTCACTTCTGAGGAACTGTTTCATCACCCCTCTGGTTGTTTTGCCAATGACACTTACATATTATGGCATAGATGAAGGCCACTCAGCCCACCAGGATCATACTGGTTCCCAGCCAGGCAATCCTATCAGTCCTATTCCCCCTTTCCTTACTTTATACCTTGAAACAAATCCTAATCCTATCTCAAATGCCCTTTAGCTCCCCTTTGATTGTGTTGCCATTAATCCACACTAAAGGACAATTTATAATGGCCAATTGAAGAAGGGTTCCAACCCAAAACACAACTTCAAACAAACAATAAACTATAACAACCTATTGCACTTTATCTGTTTACTGATGTGTGTGTATATGTATATTATGGTATATAGACACACTGATCTGTTCTGTATTTATGACTACAATATCCTGTTGTGTTGCAGCAATGCAAAAATTTCATTGTCCTATCTGGGACACATGACAATAAACTCTCTTGACTCTTGACTCTTGACTTGACCTATTCCTTTTTTCCAGAGATGCTGTCTGACATGCTGAGTTGCGGGTGTTAGGGGTTATGGGGGGAAAGTCATAGAGTGGGGTTAGGAGGAAGATATAGATCAGCCATGATTAAATGGCGGAGTGGACTTGATGGATCGAATGGCCTAATTCTGCTCCTATCACTTATGGCCTTATGAGTTACTCCAGCACTTTGTGTCTATCTTGTGGCCAATTCAAACACTTTTCTCCAAGAAAACACATTATTTTAAATACCTCCATTCAGTCTGTCCACACCCTACTCCTATTCTAAGAAAGACAATCTCAATGTCTTCAGTTTCTCTGTGAGAGATTAGTCTCTGTTGTCTAGACTCACAGTGGATTAACTTTATAAACAATGGTGAGTTCTGATATTGCGTTAAACGTAATGAGTGTAGCAACAGATTTGGAAGATTGAAACAAACAATATTTCAACAGCAGGTATATAAATAGATGCATGAGAAGAACAGGGTATTGCGATTGAATTAGGCATCTTAAATTGAAGAACTGGCAGTGGATCAGTGGGCAGGATAGCTTTCTGTGCTATCATTTCTATGACAATGATAGACAATAGGCAATAGGCAATAGGTGCAGGAGTAGGCCATTCGGCCCTTCAAGCCAGCACCGCCATTCAATATGATCATGGCTGATCATCCCCAATCAGTACCCCGCTCCTGCCTTCTCCCCATATCCCTCGACTCCGTTATCTTTAAGAGCCTTATCTAGCTCTCTTTTGAAAGTATCCAGAGAACCTGCCTCCACCGCCCTCTGAGGCAGAGAATTCCACAGAATCACAATTCTCTGTGAAAAAGTGTTTCCTCGTCTCCGTTCTAAATGGCTTACCCCTTATTCTTAATTCTTGACACGTTTCATTAAAGGGCATTTGATATCTCAGATTTTACTTCGGAGTCACGTGAGTGACTACGTGAAGAACCCACCCAGCGCGCAGGCGCGGCATTACATCAGCAGTGCAACAGCGGCAGCAGCTGGAGCCAGGCTCTCCAGCTGCAGCATAAAGACGAGACCTCAGGTAAGTGCCTTTTTTGTTACAGAGTCGCGCTAGAGAGAATAATGGCCTCTCGCAAGCGACCAGCCAGGAGGACTGCCTGCCCTACTCCACCCGAGGATGGGTCCATAGCGGGACGGCAGCCTCTCGCAGCGGAGGAGCTTTTTCAACGCTCCCGCTCACCCGACACCGAGCCGCCCCCAGTGCTGCAGATTTCAACGCCCCGCACAGGGAGGAAGGCGACACATAAAACCGACCGGCCGGTGTCCTCCGATGAATCGGAGGAACGGGAACACTCTCCCCCACCGAAAAGGGGAGACGCTCGGATCAGCTGCATGAGGCAGCTCCTCGAGCGTATGGTAAATGAGGAGATGCGGCATCTCCCAGGAGGACGGGCTTTGGCCTCCTCCTCTCCACACCCTTCTGTACCCTCTATGTTCGAGGGCAGTAAGGGAGGCCAGGACTGGGCTGGCCTATCCCAAGGGCAGGCGGAGGATATCGTCAGCATGCCGGGCGTGCCGGAAGAAGAGCTACTGGGTGTAGTGGGCCGATATGCGGCACCACCAACAACTGGGGTGGTGTTGCCACCCAGAATGGCGGCAACTATAAACAGGCTGTCCAACAACCCGCTGCAGGACAAGGCTGTCCAGCAGGCCCTTGACAACTACATCGCGCCAGAAAATTGCGAGGCGCTGAGGGTCAAGACGGTCAATGGGCAGATCTGGAACCAGCTGCGGCAGCAAATAAGGGCTCAGGAGGTCAAAATGCAGCGAGTCCTGAAGCTCCACTCAGCAGCCGTCACCGCCTTTGCTCGGTCCGTTGGGGATGAAGACCTGACCATACCCCAGCAGGATGCCCTCGCACTGATGTGCAGCACCACGTATGAGCTAAACAACCTACGGCGGGACAACATCAGGCCTGCCCTCAACCCAACTTATGCCGGCCTCTGTAAAGCTCCAGCGCCCGAACGACAGGCGCTGCTATTTGGTGCGGATCTGGCCAAAAGGCTCAAGGAGTTGGAAGAGGCGGCAAAACCAGTAGGCCTCATGAGGGCAGGGCCAGGACCGAGCAGGGTGAAGACACCCAGTTGGCCGCACGCCTCGGCAGCCACCAGCAGATACCGAGCTGGTGAAAGCCTGGTGACCGCCTCCCACTACCCCCAGTGCTCTTTTTTAGAGCGGGGCCCAGGGCGGAGCCGTGGGAAGATGCGCCGCCCCACCGCAGCACCAACACGGACAACCTTGGGCCAGACCCACCGGAAACGACCCCACAAGTGAACATGGAGGTAGGTGGGTCTGGTTCCTGTCAACATACACAGACAAAGGGTGTAGTATTAACAGGGGGACGTTTGAGGTTCTTCAAGCATGTTTGGTGCTCCCTTACTAACAATCAGTTTATACTCAACAGTATTAGTGGATACAAAATTGAGTTTAAACCAGGCGTAGAACCGCCAGTTCAGCACATGCCCCAAAGGGTGTTCCTTCCCTCGGCAGTTGAGAAGGTAGAAGGACAAGCTGAACTTGATCGGCTCGTGGCTAAAGGCATCATAGAAATGACCACACACGAGCCGCAAGAATTTGTATCAAATATTTTTCTCAAAACCAAAAAAGATGGTGGATGTCGCATTATTATTGATCTGACATCACTCAATCAGTCTGTTGAGTATCAACATTTCAAAATGGAGACATTTGTCACTGCCAGACAACTGATCTCCAAGGGATACTACATGGCAAGCATAGATATCAAAGATGCTTACTATTTGGTACCCATTCATAAAGATTACTTTAAATATCTGAAATTTATCTGGAGGGGCCAGCTATGGCAGTACCGAGCTTTGCCCAATGGTTTAACGACAGCTCCCAGACTATTTACGAAAATTCTTAAAGTGGCCATGAAGAAATTGAGAGAACTAAAACATTTAGTAGTGGCCTATCTGGACGATGTTCTCATATTAGGAAGAACACGGGAACAAGCTGTCGCAGGAGTGTTAGCCACTAAACAACTCCTTGAAACTTTGGGTTTTATCCTCCACCCAGATAAATCAATATTGGAGCCTACTACTAACATGGATTACTTAGGCTTCACTATTGACACGATTCACATGACTGTCACTCTGCCCAGAAACAAAACAGTTTCACTCATTGAAGCTTGTAGCCATTTAATTGCTACACCGCAACCTAGAATACGGCATGTAGCCAGAGTTATTGGCTCTATAGTAGCAGCATTTCCGGCTGTCCAACATGGGCCCTTGCATTATCAAAATCTACAAAGAGCAAGGACTCATGCATTACGCCTTCATAGGGGGCATTATGATCGCAAAATGGATTTACCCGCTGAAGCCAAATCAGAACTTCAGTGGTGGGTTGACAATATTTGGCACAGTCACAGTCCTATCGCCGTAACCAATCCTAACATAACCATTGCAACGGATGCCAGTGCTTTAGGCTGGGGAGCTACTAACTCCATAGACAGCACAGGTGGCAGATGGACTAACTCAGAGGCATCGCTACTACAATCACTGGGCATTAACTTTTTGGAAATGCTCGCCGCCTTTTATGGGCTAAAAGCATATGCATCTGGTATGCGGCACGTGCATGTTAGAATTATGATCGACAACACTACGGCAGTATCTTATATCCAGCACATGGGTGGCATTAAATCAGTATCATGCGACAAATTAACTGCTATAATCTGGCAATGGTGTGTCGAGAGACATATTTGGCTATCAGCTGCCTATTTACCAGGCAAGCTAAATTTAGTGGCGGACACCAGGTCACGAAAATTCAACGACAACATCGAATGGATGTTGGACCCAAAATTATTTGCTAAAATTGTCAAGCAATATGGTACGCCAGATATAGATTTGTTTGCGTCTAGGTTAAATCTCCAACTACCCATGTATGTGGCTTGGGAACCAGACCCAGAGGCAGCAGCGGTAGATGCCTTCACGCTGGATTGGGGAAATTTCTTTTTCTATGCTTTCCCTCCCTTCTGCCTCATCAGTCGGGTACTCCAGAAAATTCAGGCAGACTCAGCCTCTGGCATCCTGGTCGTGCCCGACTGGCCTACCCAACCATGGTTCCCAATGGTCCACGACATGGTGGTAGAGACACCAATGGTCCTTCAACACCACCCCCAATTATTGACTCACCCGGTAACTGGCATTAGCCATCCATGCCACCAAAAATTGAAACTCCTGGTTTCCAGATTTTGAACAGGCCTTACCGGGGATTGGGGTTATCAGACAGAACAATCACCACCATGTCGGCATCCCTGCGAGTTTCCACCAAGAAACAGTACCTGACCTTCATCAGGAAATGGGAACAGTACTGTCTGGACGCAGGGACATCCTACAAGACGGCTTCGATCTCGGATGTGCTGGAGTTCCTGGCCCACCTGCACCATGATCTCAAGATGAGCTACAGTGCCATCAATACGGCTCGGAGCGCACTGTCCGCATACCTCATGCCGATAGAACAGCATAGTGTGGGATCCCACCCTCTGGTCATCAGACTCCTTAAGGGGATCTTTAATACCAAACCCCCTACACCTAGATACACTCACATGTGGGATGTGAGTGTAGTTCTGACATACCTTCGAGGTTGGCCTCCGGTGGGATCCCTGAGCCTGGAACAGGCCACTTATAAAACCCTCATGCTCATGGCGCTTGTCTCAGCTCAAAGGGTTCAGTCGCTCCATCAGCTTAATCTGAACTACATGGTGACCACCCCAGATACCATTACTTTCACCATGCCGGGGTTGGTAAAACAAAGTAGACCAGGTACATCAAACTCCCCGTTGATCTTCCGGGCTTACCCTCCAGAACCTAGGCTGTGTGTGGTGACCCACCTTCATCATTTTCTAGACACAACCCAAACGCTTAGAGGGAGAGAGAAAGCCTTATGGGTTAGCCACAGAAAGCCTTTTGGACGGGTAACCAGCCAAACATTATCCAGATGGTTGAAACAGGTCCTCAGCATGGCAGGGATTAACACAAATGTTTTTAAATCCCATTCAACCAGGGCAGCGTCCACCTCAGCGGCGGATAGGATGCAGGTTCCCCTAGACCACATCCTCAGAGCAGCGGGATGGTCAAGGGAATCGACATTCCAACGATTTTACAAGAAACCGCTGATGGAACAGGACGTCTTTGCGGATACCATTTTAAAAACCGCAAAGTTATGATTTAAAGCCCATGGGAGCTATTTTTTGTTATAGTTAATAAACATTTCTTTTATAACTAAACAAACTTGTTGGTCTCTAGCTACCACTTCCTCCCTCGATGATCTTTCGGCAGTGAGTGATATAACTGTTACACGGTTTGAAATCACAGACCTTTGAAGTCTTCACGTAGTCACTCACGTGACTCCGAAGTAAAATAGTAAGATTAAACGAGTACTTACCAGTACGAAGTTTGATCTGTATTTTATGAGGAGTTACGATGAGGGATTACGTGCCCTCCGCTCCCACCCTCATTATATAGATCAAATTCGGACTAATGTCTCGTTGGTCTTTACTATCTTTACTTCAACTAGTGTCTATCTGTGATTCCACACCGCTGCTTGGAAGTATGCCGCGCCTGCGCGCTGGGTGGGTTCTTCACGTAATCCCTCATCGTAACTCCTCATAAAATACAGATCAAACTTCGTACTGGTAAGTACTCGTTTAATCTTACTATTATATATTGGCAACCAAAGAGTTCGAGACGGAAGTCCAACTTACTTAGCAAACAGAACATGTGATTGAAACTACACCAAAGATGCCCTGCAAAGCGAATATTTCTCGAAGCTAAATGCGGCGAGTGGAAGATAGTTACTTACTACAAATTATATGAATACATTCATATCCATTCTCTTACAAAACACTGAAGTCACCACAGGCAAAATTAATAAATTCTTTATTTTCTGGCCAGGAATAGTGGAATCTGTAGCTGTAGCTATAAGACACAGCGCCTACACAATTACATTGAGAGCAGTATGTTAACAGGTAAGGAGAAAAATCCTCAAATTGGTAAGACTGGACCAAAGAAGTGATTGTATTAGAGAGGAATGGTGAGTTAATGGGCCACTGTAAATTGCCTTCATGATGTATAATCGGGCAGGCGCTGTTAATGGGATTGTGGACAAAATAAAACTGGAATTAGTGTAGATGGGTTACTTGATAGTCAGCGCACACTTGGAAGGCAACGGGCCTGTTTGTATTTAAGAGGGAACTGCAGATGCTGGAGAATCGGAGGTTACACAAAAAAGCTGGAGAAACTCAGCGGGTGCAGCAGCATCTATGGAGCGAAGGAAATAGGGCCTTCTTCAGACTGGGCCGGTTTGTATGCTTTGTAACTCAATAACTCTAACTTTTTATTTGACAAACAAGAACGCAATCAGTAAACTGAACTCAGACAGTGGACAGAGCAATAGAGTTCCACAAGGGGCAAAGGTGGGAGGTGGGGGGGGGGGGGGGGGGAGGAGATTCTTCTGTTGTGGCCGGTATTAAATGGGTGTGAGAATATCTGTTGCAGGTTGGATTCCAACTCTTCACAGTTGATTCCATTGGTATTAATGATGCCGGTTGTATGGAGATGAGTTCAACCAATAGCCAAAACTTTCAGGTATACTGAGTGCCAGCATTAAAAGGTGCATTTATTTCCCTGACAACTGGCTGAGAAAGAGGTTCCTGACAAAAATGAGAGAAGGTCTGCACATGATGTTACTTTGTTGATATTGCTATGTTCCCAAGTTCCCAACCCGCCAGGCAAATTATCTGACATAAAATCATCCTGATGCGCTCTGCAAGGTATGTGTTGCACAGCGCACCACCGGGCTCAGGAACAATTTCTTCCACCCTGTTATCAGGCTTCTGAGTGGCTCTTCCATAAGCTGGGATACGGTCCAATTCACCCTGATCCCATTGCAAACATTAGACTTTGTCTATGTAACTGCTGTGTTAAAATGGTGAGACCTGAATTCTGCGCTCTGTATCTTGCTCGTTGCTCCACCTAATGTAGACAATAGACAATAGGTGCAGGAGTCGGCCCTTCGAGTTTGACTCGTTTGGCTTGATTAGATTTATGGATGGTATTATCTGATCTGGTTAGATAGCATGCAGAACAAAGCTTTTCATTGTACCTTATACGTGAGTCAGCACGACAATAATAAACATAAAACTAAATCTAAAGCTAAACCTACCGGGCGTTTTCAAACAAAAGGCTAGGTCGCCAAAGGCATTATCAAAATTATGCATTTTAAGGAGCCTTTAAAGGAAGAGGTGAGGTGAGAAAAAGTGGAGGGAGGAATTCCAGAACTTGGGGCCCGGCAGCTGAAAGCACGGCTGTAAATAGTGAAATGATGAAAATTGGGATGGGGCAGAGTCAAGGTCATGGAGAGATTCTAAATCGAGCTGGACAGGAGCCAAGTTTCCTGTTAGAGGTAGGTGTTGCAGGAGAAATAAAGATGTTTGTCTGGAGAAAGTGAGAGGAATGCTGCTTGAAACACAATTTAAACTCTGATCCTGGAACAGATACAATTGTACAGTTAACTTCAGATCTGCTCCCACATGTTTACTTGAAAGGTTTACCATTAGCAATGAAAATAGTGTCATTTAATAGCGAAGCCATGGAAACAGCCAATCATCTTACCCAAAAGCAAATAAAAGTCAATTGCTAGCCCATTTGCACTTCCTGACTGGCAAAAGTGGTGCAGTGGAGGCGTCTGAATGATAAAATTCCTGGTCAATTAGTGCTTCAAGCAAAGTTTTATACAGCATGTCTTGTGTAATTTCATCCTGCAGTTCTCTAGGCAGCACAGGAAGTAATTCGCAGGCACTTGGTTTCCACATCTGGAAACAACATGTCTCTGATCCTGAGTTGGACTGAGAGGAAAGAGAGGGAGGAGGTGGGGGAAGGGAGTAGCTGTGGGGGAGGGAGGGGGAAAGACAGGGCAAACTTTTAGGGCCACTTTCACCGTCCAATTTGCCAGCTGGCAGCAGGATCCATTTCCCACCAAAAACTTACAAACGTTCTGTGTGTTAATTGCCAACTCACATATAAACTTGTCTTTCACATTTATGGAGAGTGTTGGCAGCACAGGGTCTCAGTTGCAGCTTGGCCTTGTTTACAATGTGGGATAAATTTATTAAAGAGCTTTATTACTGTAAAGATGGGGCTGTGAAAAGGAAATGGAAAATATCACAATTCATACTAATTGCTTTATGGTAACTAGCTAATTACCATAATCAAATTAACTATAATAATAAATAATTTAATCATCACTTTAATTACACTGCTAACAGACGATTCAGTCTCCAAGTCACAACATAACTTTAACTGAATTTAATTTTATATATTTTCTACAAAGGAGGAGCTCAGATAGCAATTAAGGCCTGTCCCACTGTACGAGGTAATTCAAGACAACAAACAAAATCATAAATTATATATAAATTATACATAAATTCTGCAAGACATTGAAAAGAAAAACACTCCAAAAACATGACATTAATGCAAAACACAACTAGACAACAAGTCCATGGTAGTCAAGGTGTGAGCCATAGAGGCAAGTACCAGCAAAGTACCGGCCACTGCTGAGGTAGGATTAGGGTTGTGAGGGTCTGATCAAGAACATGATAGCTGTACGGAAGTAGCTGTTCCTAAATCTAATGGCGTGGGCCTTCAGGCTTCTGTACCTTCTGCCTGATGGCTGCTGTGAGAAGGGGACACAGCCGGATGGTGGGAATCTGCAGATGTTGAAAGCCTGAAATAAAACGCAAAGTCACTGAGAACAATCCCCAATGTTTATTATTTCACTGAACATTTCAGTGATGTGATAACTGTTTTCTCTCCAAAGGGCAGTCAGGGATTTCAGACAATTTAACATTGTATCCATCTCATTTCATGAACAACTTGCAGATACTTTAGCAGAGAATTGCACTTCCTGCTGAATGTTTTCCCTCACGTTGATTCTGGTTCTTCTGCCAGTTGCTTTAAGTCCATGTCCCTAGTTAGCATCTTTCAACCATTAGAAGCATTTCATTTTTACTTGTTCTTTCCGAAGCTCAGCCTGATTTTGAATCTTGGTCAAATCTCTGCAAAGCTTTCTTGTTCTAAATGTCTTTGTTCAATACATTTCAGCACGATCCATCATGTCTGGAATCATCCAACTAAATTTCTTCCATATACTTGTCAGAGCTTCTCCAACCATTGTAACATGGCACTTCCTATTGGCTGCAGTGCTCCAGCAGTGTACAAAGGGGTTTCTTGAATCTTTATAGATCCGGGCCATTCCTTGTCTTGCCAGCAGGGTTCAAGGTATTCCCACCCCCCAATGGATTTAGGAAACTGTAACTCAGCTTCTCAGAAAGAAGGTTTGGAGCATTGGCAATGTGAGAGTCATACAGTGAAAACACCTTGGAAAAGGACCTCCAGCCCATTGAGTCTCTGCTGACCACCCACTTACATTAATACTACACTAGACTTAGACTTTAGACTTTGGAGATGCATTTCATTATCCCATTTCATTCCCACCACATTCCATCAAATCCCCTCAGATTTTACAATTCAGTTAAACACTAAGGAGAATTTGAAGTGGCCAATTAACACACCAACTCGGATGTCTTTGGCAGATGGGAGAAAACCTGCCCATGTGGATGAATTCCACAAGTTCACAGGCAGAAGGTGCTGGTTCTACACATCACTGGAGCTGTGAAGCAGCAGATTTACTAGCTGTGCAACTGTGCTCACATTCACTTTTGCTGTAATGGAAAACCCATGACCCCGTGAGAATGGAATAGAAAGTTGACAGGCTAGTAAGGAGGAAGCGTTGAGAACACTATGTCTGGTGAGAATATTGTTCTACAACAACCAATAGTTATGTAACAAATTACTGTGGTCAAGCCAAAAAAAGATCAAAAAGACTTTGTATTTTACACATTCTGGAGCATTTTAGGAAGTTGGCTATAGTGTGTTTCTGCTGGGTGTTACTAAGTTTATAAGTTCATGTGATACATGCAGAATTGGGCCATTCGATCCATCAAGTCTACTCCACCATTCAATCATGGCTGATCTATCTTTCTCTCTTAACCACATTCCCCTGTCTTCTCCCCATAACCCCTGACCCCCACACAATCTATCTATCTTTGCCTTAAAAATATCCATTGATGGCCTACACAGCCTTCTGTGCCAATGAATTCCACAGATTCACCATCCTCTGACTAAAGAAATTCCTCCTCATCTCCTTCCTAAACGAAAGTCCTTTAACTCTAAGGCTATGACCTCTGGTCCTTGACTCTCCCACTAGTGGAAGCATCCTCTGCACACCCACCCTATCTAGGGTGCTTCTGTGTACAGGCAGTGCTTCTGTGCAGTTTAAGGGAGACATTTAAAAGTGGTTATTGCATAAATATAAAATGTAATAATCTATTTCATTGCTGGGAAATCTTGTCCACACTGGGTTCTTGGTTTCACTAGCAGGAGTCAGCAGTCCTAATCCCAGGCGAGCTGTTCCCATTCCTCTAGCCCATCCCATTCCTTGTCCTTTCTCCATGCCTTGGAATGGAGTTGAGTCGATCTTCAGCTTGTGGTTCTTGGCACTGAATGAAGGTTGCCAATGTCATTTAGGCTGAAACTCAAGAGGTCTTGCCTGTTAAGGAGCACCCTAGAGCAACAGCTTTGTTATTTTGGTTGGTCGGGTGGGAAGCAGTGAAAGCATTTATGTCAAATATGGCGCTAATAAACCATGATGGACTTGAACAACAACAACAACAAAATGTAGTTGAAAAGCACAATTAACCTAGCAAAACATCCCAATGCTCTTCACAGGAACATCATCATACTCAAAGTCAAAGTCAAAGTAAACTTTATTGTCAATTCAATTATGCAACAGTAGTTACACAGAGGATCGAAATTACGTTTCCCCATACTCCAAATGTGCAAGTAATATTAAAAACACAGACAGACAACATACCAATAAAAATAGACAATAGACATACATTATTTAAAATATTAAAATATGCACAGTATGCCAAAATGTAGCAAAAACTGAATTTGACTCCCAACCATTTGACCATGTTTTAAGACAGATGGGCTAAATAATAAAGCAAAGAAGTAGAAACAAGGAACTGTAGATGCTGATTTACAAAAAAAAACATAAAATGCTGGAGTAATTCAGCAGGTAGACAAAAAAGCTGGAGAAACTCAGCGGGTGAGGCAGCATCTATGGAGCGAAGGAAATAGGCGACCTATCGGGTCGAGACCCTTCTTCAGACCTAATTCAGCAGGTCAGGCAGCATCCCTGTAGAACATGGACAGGTGACGTTTCAAGTTGGGACTTCTCTTCAGTCTGAAGAAGGGTTCCGACCTCAAACATCACCTATGCAGCATCTTTTTGTCTTTTATAAGTAAAGAAGTCGTTTTTATAAAACATCTTAAAGCTGGAATGAGAGATGAAGAGGCTGAGCAGCTAAGTGAAAAAATTCCAGACCTCAAGGCATGGAAACCGAAGTCGCTGCTGCCAATGATGGGACAATGGAAACTGGGTGTGCTGGAGGCCAGTGTCGGCTCAGAGCCTTTGGAGAGTCAGAGTTGATAAAAAAAAATAGTGATAGAGCAAGACCTCGCAACGATTTGAAAAGTACAAACGTTTTTAAACCAAGATCCTGTTTAATCTCCCGAGCAAAACGTTAAACTCACTCTCCAGAGTGTCAAAACCAAAGGTTTCTGGAACAGTTACTCGGAAAATACTTATTAAGAATCATGTCTTAAGAGAAGCAGCTGTGCTACATTTAATACTCAAACGAGCAAAGGGAGAGGGAAACAAAGTGTTATCATTATCCTCCAAAGGTTCAGAGGACACATGTGGAACTGAAAGCCAGTGGAAAAAAAGTTTTACTGCTACATGCTTTTTCAATACAGCTTGTGCTTGGTTTAGACGCACTTAGTAAAAGCAAAAAAAAAAAACAGGGTTGAAGGACCAGATGGATAAAGAGGCCTCTGACGTGGAGTGCTGGGATACGATACAAAATGCCTCAGACTGGGAAGTTACAAGATTTGCTCATTCCTTCCAGTATCCCAGTGGAACAGACAAGGGCCCCCTTTCTTTAAAGAGGCTGGAGTAAACTCTGACTTGTGCAGCATGCGGGAGGGATGTGTGTCCTTGCCAAGGATCCAGCAGCATGCGTGTATTTCAAAGCTGTAATCCGAGTCCATCCTCACCATCACCAGCATCCACCCCCACCCCAAGTGGCTCAATAATAAATCAAACAAGGCAGTTAGGCAGGGGAGAAGGGGGAATATAAAGAAGGCAAACACGCTAAAGGATTTGATATCTACGGCTGAGGGTGCAAGCGAAGAAAGGCACAAGGAATGGACGTTCTGCTTTGTGGTTTATAATTTTTTTTTCTCCCTTGCAAATATTTGTATCTGCATCGACTCATGTCTTGCCAGCTGCATCAACACCTTTGCTAAAGGAACAGATCTTGCATTTAAAGCCCTGAATGCATTGGCAGGATCGTGGCATTAACACGTTCACTGATGCTATTAATCTGCCTGGTGATCTGAACAGGAAGCCTCGCTGAATGAACAGAATCATATTACCAGACTACAAACCCTGCTGCTTTTCCTTAGCTGCATTCAGTCACCTTATAGATTGTTCCTGTGTTTCGCTACAGTGGTTAAAGAACAGCATACGTTTTTTTAATAAGAAAAAGAGTTGCAAAGAACTACTTAAATTCATGCTGCGGGCAGCTGCCAAGAGCAGATCAAACTGAGCAATAAGCTCCAAATAACACAGTAAAAATGCTGCGCTGCCAGAGATACGCTTTCAAATGCTTGGCCCCCTCTCCCCCCTCAGGTGGACATGAAGGATCCATTAGTTCCCTTCTAAAGTTAAGAAGTGGAGCCTTCCTGATGTTCTTGCTATTACTTGCTCCTCAACCAGCATCACTCAAAGCAAATTGGGCCAGGACTTCCGGTTCTAGCAGTCTACCTTGTACTGGTTGCTGATTTATGTGGCAGATACAAACCTCCCCTGCAGATCCGGCTAGTCCCATTTGTCCAACGGGGGCAAACACGGGCAAACGAGACTAGCTTAGATAGGGCATCATGGTCGGCATAGACATGTTCAGCCCTCGGGCCGATATCAATGCATTATGACTCAATGTCTCTATCTATTGGTGGCAACTTGCTACCCAATGTTATCCTGACTCATAAATGGGATAGATCAGGAATGTTATAAATCTTAACCGATTCATATTATTTTTAATTCATTAAAAAAAATCAAACATAAAGAAATTAAAACATGAACAACCAAAAACTGTAGTAAATTGTTGATGTAAAAGAACCAATCTAATGAATGCTTCCGAATATTCCTCTCCATTGAAGTAAATGGAAACATTGCTCTTACTGTCGAACATAATTGCTTGAGTCTTACTGCAGCTTTGCATACAGTCAGTGGGCTTATGATGAATTGGGCAAATTTAAGATTTCCACATTTGGACAAGGACCCTGAATGTTGTGCCCTTTCATGGAGAAATGTGTGGCAACTGCTGCAGGACTGCTGGCATTTCTCAGTAAGTTCCAGGCCAACATTTGGTCAAGAGTCAAGAATATTGCATTGTCAAATGGACCAAACAAGGAAAATTCTTACATGCAGCTGAATTACAGATAGCATCTGTGGAGAGAATAGAGAGGTGGGGGTGGGCCATATCATGGCAAGTGATAGGTGACGGAGGTATCTCCTGCTCTCAAGTTACTTTGTGCTTTGCACAAGACTCCAGCGTCTGCAATTCCTTGTGTCTCTATTGCCCTTCGTATGATTATCCCTCAAGCAGTCTCCAATCCTGTTGCTCAATTGATCCATCAAGACTGTCGTGTTAAAGGCTGCCCTCCTGCTTATAAAAAGCCTTTGATAGATTGAGCTGTTAGAAGACCAGCAGAGAGGTTTGCAAGTTGGGCCTTTGTTACCACCTCATGTGGCCTTTCCACCACTTACAGACCACTCTGCCTTGTGGTGTGGTCAGGGCCAGCCTTAGGAGATGCGGGGCCCAATTGGGACAAATTTTGGTGAGACTCAGGTTCCCAGCCAAGGTCTGTAGATTCATAGAAATATAATTAAAGTCTATTATAGACTTTATATCTCTATGGTAGAATGGAAAGTAATCAAAATGTGCGCTTAAAAAGTGCCTGCGACATAATGGACCAAACAGATCTAAGCTACATTTTAATATAAAATTGCATACATGTAAGCCTACAAGTAACAAACAAAATGTGTAGATCACCTCTGAAAAGTACATAGTTACAATACCACTTGTTTTAGTGACTGAAATTAAAAAAAAAGTAATTTAATTAAATAGATCCTGGATAACCAATAACCATTGGTGAAAAACCAGTCCAGGCATAAAATTTTGGGCTTCAGCCCCATCCTACCCTTTGGACTTCTACCCCATCCTAACTTATTTGTGTGTGTTAGTTATCTGTGCGTGATCTGTGTGTGTTAGTTGACTGTGCGTTATGTGTGTGTGGGAGGGAGAGAGAGAAGGGAGGGAGAGAAGAGAAGGAGGGAGGAAGAGAAAGGAGGGAGGGAGGGAAGTAGAGAAAGGAGGGAGGGAAGTAGAGAAAGAAGGGATGGAGCGAATGAGAGAAGGGAAAAGAGAGAGGAAGGAGGGAGGGAAGGAAGGAAGGAGAGAAGGAGAGAAGGGAGGGAGGGCCAGCGGCAGAAGCGGATGCCGGGGTCCGGGCGGATGGGTGTGAGGTGAGGCCGATTTTTGTAAACATTGCTCCAGCCCTCGCCCGGCCCTCCGTGTATTGTTCACCACGTCTCCCCGGGGAGAGAGAGGGGTGGAGCCAGGGCTGTGTGCGTGAAGCGCGGCGACTGGAGGGGCGGGAGCGCTGCCCCGGGACCGTGAGGGAATGACCCACCTCCCCCTCTCCATTCCCCCTCACACCCCCCTTCCGGTCTACCCCTTTCATCCCCTTCCACCCCTCTACTCTCTCTCCACCCCTCTCCCCCCCTCCACCCAGCGTAGATCTACCCGAGCCGAGAGTAGATTACTCTGGCGCGGGGCCCCCTTACTCGCGGGGCCCAATTGGGAGCAATCGGTCCAATCGGTTTAAGGCCAGCCCTGGGCGTGGCTCAGTATCTGCAAGATGGAGGAGGGAGAGGTCACGACTCGCTGTCTTTAGTGGCCTTGCACCCTGCTTGAAATGGAATTTCAAAGAATAGCCGTGAGTCAACTGCCAGCCCACCAGCCGTGAGTGAGCTGCCAGCACATCAGGCTTGAATGACTGAGCTGCCACCGCAAGAATCCATTTGACCCACAATGTCCATACTAGCCCTCTGGAAACCAGTCCCTTCAGCCCACAACACCAATACTAGCACACCAGAAGCCCCCCCCCCCCTCTCCAATGGCCACCAATATTGGAATTGGTGGAGAGGTGGAATATTGCGTTGGGGGACCAGCCCTCCCGTGTGATGCTGGGTCCCACTTAGTCTAGCATTATAGTATGCAGCTGAATGGGTGAGAACACACATGAGTATTGTGCACAGTTCTAAATGCTCAGGCTTAGAAAATATGTCATTACATTGAAAATAACGCAGAAGAGATTAGGATAATTAGGATGTTACCTGGACTTGTAGACGAGATATAGGGGGAGATTCGATAGGCTGAAGGGCCTGTTTTTCACTCAGAGGGTAGTCCTTGTCTGGAATGAGCTGCCAGTACCAGCTATAAAAGCAGATACAATTATGGTTTACAAAAGACATTTGGACAGATGATATGTATAGGAAGGGTTTAGAGGCCAATGCACCGAGTGCAGGAAAAATGGACTAGCCCAGAATGTAAAGTTTGTCGCCATGGACGCGACAGGCTGAAGGGCCTGTTTCCATGCTGCATAGCTCAATTATTCCACATGTCTGACTACTCTGTAAATTCTTGCAATACGTAGAATGTGGTGTACAGTTATGGCCACCGCAGAATTGGTCATTGCAGATATTTAAAAAATCAATGGGAACAAATGGAATGGTCAAGGGGATGAAGGGATTTAGAGTCAAAGATTCAGAGTGTCATATGGCATGCCAACAGAATCTTTTGTTCACATCATGCAAGCTGACCAAGGAATAAACTCCTAGTCTTCCCAACCATGGTCCCTTGAGGCCTAGCAACAGCCTTGTAAATCTTTCTTACTCTTTCTAGCTTAATGTCATCTTTCCTATAGCGGGATGTTCAAAACTGAACAGAAAACTCCAAGTGCTGCCTTGTCAATGCAACTGCAATAACCTCATACGTAACATCTCAAAAACTAAGGAGCTGGTTGTTGATTTCAGAAAGAGGGCCACCCCCCTCCTCCCTCTCTTCATCAATGGAGAGGTGGTTGAGAGGGTCACCTCCTTTAAGTTCCTCGGGACCACCATACATCAATCCCTATCATGGGAGCTCAACACCAGTCTCATAATCAGTAAGTGCCATCAGCGACTCTACTTCCTGCGGCAGCTTAAAAAATTCAGGGTCGGTCGACTAGCCATGACCCACTTCTATAGGTCTACCATAGAAAGCATACTCACATTCTCTATGCTTGTCTGGTATGGTCACACAATCTCGCAGGATAAGATTCGGCTGGAGAGAATAGTGCGCCGAGCTTCTAAGATCATCGGTTGCAGCAGACTTCCCTCAGTGACATCACTTTACTCAACAAGACTCACCAGAAAGGCCAAAAAAATCATAGCAGATCACTTTCACCCGGCACATTACCTCTTTAATCTCCTCCCATCAGGAAGGAGATATAGAAGCATTAAAAGTAAAACATCTCGCTTCAGAGACAGCACCTACCTCCAAGCCATCAGATATTTGAATTTGCACTAATCACTTTGCACTTTCTTTTGCACTTGCACTTACGCTTAATATGATGCTGCTGGGTACTGTTCTTCCTGTATATATTGTCCTTTGTACGGTATTGTCTGTATTATTTATTGTGGTGTATGTGGTGGTTGTATTGTACTGTATTGTATCTGTCTGAGAGCGAACCAAGACACATTCCTATCAACTTGTTGACATGGCAATACATTTCTTGAATCTATAACACCCCATCTTCGATACGCATTGCCCTTACATGAAGACCAGCATGCCAAACGCCTTCTTAGCCACTTTATCAACTAGTTATGCCATTTCCAGGGAACTATATACGTGTCCTCCTAGGTCCCTCTATTCTACAACATTCTAGCTGTTCATTGTGAAACTCTTACTCTGGCTGGCTTTCCAAAATGCAATACCTCACACTTATCTAAGCTAAATTCTATTGGCATTTCCTCAACCCACTTACCCGGCTAATCAAAATCCCACTGCATTTCTTGATAGTCTTTGTCGCTGTCTACGATGCCACCTATTTTAGTGTCATCTACAAACCTACGACCCATTCCTTGTACGTTCTCAACCAAATCAATGATACACATGACACATAACAATGGGCCTCACACTGACCCTTGAGATGCACCACTAGTCATGGGCCTCCATCCAAAAAATAACCTTCCAATTTCACCTTTTGCTTCAATTCTTTTTAACTCAGTGCACCTTCATTGAAAAAGGGCAGACTGGGGTGTGATTATAGTTGATTCCAAATGGATAAGATAAAACCACTCAGACTGAAACAGAAAGTCAAAGGACATAGCCTGGATTTGAAGAGGGCAATCAAATTAAAACAAAACCTTGGAAATAATGAGAAGTGATCAGACAATCTGTGGAACAGACAGCCTGGGGGAACTGGTGAAAGCTGATACAACTGGGAGATAAAAGCCTTGATGTTCTGTAGCATTCGATTCCTGAATAAAGTCTGGGTTAACCCAATAAATGAAAGCAGGAGAAGGCCATGTGACCCTCCACACCTCGTCTGTAGTTCAAAAAGACGATAGCTGATCTAATCTTAGCCTTGGCTCCACTTTCCTGTCTGTTCCCCAGAACTGTCAAGTTCCCTTTAGTTCAAATGTATGAATGGTTAGTATGCATGTAGTCCTGCATTCAAACATCACTCGGCTGAATTCTCATCGTTTTTGTGTAGGATTGGTGGTGTTTCTCACATGTCCTTTGACACTACTCCTGGAAACAGGTTTAAGGGCCTGTCCCACCAGCATGCGACTGCATGCGGCGAGCGCGACCAAACGTGGTGGCTTGAAGCGTACGGCCTCGCGGGGCCGGTCCCACTTCCAAGCGCAGGGCGTCTGAAGCTGGTCCCTACATCATACTCACCAATCAGCTGGGCAGGAGGCGGACCGACTGAATTTGGACGTCGCACAGCGTCGGGCGGTTACGTCATCATGCAACGGCACGCCGGGCGGTGACATCATTGTGCAATGCCATGCGCTAGGCGTATGCTGTCAAGACGCTGCGTACAGCGTCCAGACACTGCGGACAGCGTCAAGACGGTGCGTACGCCCGTTGAGGCGCTGCGTACGGCCTCAATGCGGCTGCGGGCCGACAGGTCGTTGCCACGCGGGATTTTTGGACAGTGTCAGTTTTTCGGAGCCCTGCGCGATGTCCGGACCAACCCCGCACAACTCCATACTCCATACTCCCCTTTCTTTCAAAAACCCTGGAGTGTATTGTTGCGTCGCAACTTCATTCCCACCTCCTTGCGTATAACCTACTTGAACCCCTCCAATCTGGCTTTCGCCCCCTCCATAGCACAGAAACTGCTCTCCTCAAAGTCCTCAACGACCTCCTCACCTTTGCTGACACTGGTTCCCCCAACATCCTCATCCTCCTCGACCTGAGCGCAGCCTTCGATACAGTGAACCATAACATCCTGCTCACCAGACTCAAAGACCTCGGCATTGAAGGCTCTGCACTCAGCTGGCTCCATTCCTACCTTTCCAACAGATCCCACTTCATCTCTCTCTCTCTCCACAACCACACCTCTGCTACAGCCACAGTCACTCAAGGCGTTCCCCAAGGCTCCATACTCGGCCCCCTCCTCTTCATCATCTACATCCTCCCCCTTGGTCAGATACTCCGCCACTTCAACCTGGACTTCCACTGTTACGCTGATGACACCCAGATCTACCTTGGCACCAAATCCCCCCACAACCCCCCCCCTCCCCATATCAACTCCTGTTTGTCAGCTATAAAAACCTGGATGCAACATAATTTCCTCAAACTCAACAGCGATAAGACAGAATTCCTCCTCATAGGCTCCAAAGCCACACTCAGCAAAATCAATAACCCCACTCTCACCATCGACGGCACCACTGTCTCCCCATCTCCCCAGGCCCGCAACCTTGGCGTGATCTTTGATTCCACCCTCTCCCTTGAGCCTCACATCCGCCATGTAATTAAAACCTCCTTCTTTCATCTCCGCAACATCGCTAAACTCAGACCCTCTCTCACACCGCCCGCTGCTGAAAGACTCATCCATGCCTTCATCTCCTCCCGACTGGACTATTGCAACACACTTCTCCTTGGCATCAGCTCCACCTACATCAACCGACTCCAACTGGTCCAGAACGCAGCCGCCCGACTAATCAGCCACACCAAATCCTGGCATCACATCACTCCAGTCCTCAAACAACTTCACTGGCTTCCCATCTCCCACCGGATCACCTACAAAATCCTCACCTACAAAGCCCTCCACCATCTGGCCCCCCCATATCTCACTGACCTCCTCTCCCCCTACCAACCCTCACGGTCCCTCAGATCCACATCAGCCGGTCTCCTCTCCATCCACAAGTCCAACCTCCGCAGTTTAGGGGACAGAGCCTTCTCCAGGGCAGCTCCCAGGCCCTGGAACTCCCGCCCCCAACTGATCCGCAATTCCATGCCCCTCACCATCTTCCAGTCCCACCTCAAGACCCATCTCTTCACCTCTGCCTATCCTTAGCCCCACGTCCCCCTCCCTTTTCATCTGTGCATTAATTGCCTTATTATTGGGTTTTGTATTGAATTCTGTCTTTACTTTGTGTACTAGTCATGTCTCTACTATTTATTTCATTCCCCTTACATGTTTTTCCTCTACCTGCAAAATTTTTGTAAGGTGTCCTTGAGACTCTTGAAAGGCGCCCATAAATAAAATGTACAGGTGCACAACCTTTTATCCGACGATCCAAATAACGAAAACCTCCGAATAGCGACATTTTTTCAGTCCTTGAATAAAGGTCCTTGAAAACGTTCACCGAGGGCGGCCCGCAGAGGTGACAGTGGAACCTCCGGTCGGTCCTCGAAGAAAGGGGAACTAAATCCCCATTCATAAAAGAGAAGGTGAAGGTATATTGCGCGGGAGGGTTAATAATTGACAATATGCTGCTGCCTGCCCGCTGAGTTATAAAGTTCCCACGGTAGACTCACGATACACAGTGTATCGTGAGTCTTGCGTGGGAACTTTTTTTAACTCAGCGGGCAGGCAGCAGCAAATTGTCGCTCCCTTCAGTTTCACCCCACCTACACCCCTCTGCTTCCCGGCCATGTGTGTGACCCCTTCCCTCCCCTCTCCAGCTCCCCGCGCATTGCACCGGCGCGGGGGCTTTGCACTGTCTTCACGTCGGAGCCAGTCACCGGAGACGTCAGGACCAACGGGACACCGACCCCCAGGCCCACTGCAAGCACAGAGAACCCAGAGACCCACAGCCAGCAGCAGCCCAGCCCCGTTCCAATTCCAGAGGAACACGCTCTCCGCTGTCCCCGTAGGGGCAGAAGGTGATGGCTCGGGCTGTGACGTCTCCGGCCACCCCCCTATACAGGAGCTGAGACTAGGAACTGTGGGGTTGTTTGCAGTTGCAGAGGGAGGGGGCAAGGGCGGTACAGTTCCCAGTCTCAGCTCCATTCCAGGGGGTGACCGGAGACGTCAGGACCAACGGGACACCGACTGCAAGCACGGAGATCCCAGAGACTCACAGCCAGCAGCAACTCTAGCCCAGCCCCGCTCCAACTCCAGAGGAACCCGGGTTGCGGATGAGGGGGCGCAGCTCGGGCTGTGGGCGAACAGCCACTTGTCGCTGTAGCGGCGCATCGGGGAGCGGGTTCCTGTTGGTCCCGACGTCTCCGGCCGTCCCCCTGGACAGGAGCTGAGAGACGTCAGGACCACCAGAAGCCGCTCCCCGATGCGCCGCTACAGCGACAAGTGGCAGTTCGCCCACAGCCCGAGCTGCGCCCCCTCATCGGGACACCGACCCCCAGGCCCACTGCAAGCACGGAGATCCCGGAGACTCACAGCCAGCAACAACTCTAGCCCAGCCCCGCTCCAACTCCAGAGGAACCCGAGTTGCGGATGAGGGGGCGCAGCTCGGGCTGTGGGCGAACTGCCACTTGTCGCCGTAGCGGCCCATCGGGCAGCGGATTCCTCTGGAGTTGGAGGGACAGGGAGACACAGCGGCTTTTGAGAATGGTGGGCAATCACTTCCAAAGTTCTGCCCACACAGTCAGTACACCTCTCCTATACTTGTCTTCCGCACTAAGATTATCTCGCAGAGAATGATCCCAGCCTAACCCTCCCTATTCTCTCCTATTCTGCAAGAAAAAACTACATTGAAGACTCAAACTCGCGATCGAGTAACTGCCGGGATCGAGGCGCAAACTCGCGACCTTGCGGCTATGAGCCGAGCACTCTACCACTGAGCCAGCCGTTAAAATCTACGCTAAAAATCTTCCATTCCGAAAGCCGAAAAATTCTGAATTACGAAAAATGTCTGGTCCCAAGGCTTTCGGATAAAAGGTTGTGCACCTGTATTATTATTATTATTATTATACGGCTCCGGCGATCGAAGTGGGAATGGCCCCGTGAGGCCTACGGCTCAAGCGACCCTTTAATATCCGGTTTGATAATAATGCTAGACCATGAGTTTACAGGTATGTCATAGACATGTCTGGTGTTGCTGATGGTCCACAGTGCCTCATGGATGCCCAGTTTTGAGGTTGCTTCTAGGTCGATCACATTTCACAACTTTTTAGTGTCACAGAAAAAGATAGGGAGTGTCCTCAATGTTTTGGAATTTTGCCACCTAATGGATTGTACTTTGGTTCTCCCAGAATCAGTCTTGATATCTGTGCTCAGGTCTGCACAGACACTTCACCTAGAACCTACCCAGAGAACGGTGGGTGACAGACTGATTGCATTGAGTGTGGATAAGTGTTGTCCCCTGCCCAACCTTGCCCTGAATACTGTTTGGCACATTTCTAGTCTGAAGAAAGAATGAACATCATCGCTGCCATTTGTAGACTGCGACAGGCACAATGACCCAATTTTTTGGATATACATGCAATAACTGTAACCGGAGACAAACATCAAGGAATCAAAGGAATGGTAGCTTGGATTCAGATTAGTTGACATGAGAAAGGTTCAGGGTGAACTTTGTGTTCAACGGCAATGTCTTAATGATTCAGAGACTCAGTGTTGCAGATGGTGGAGCTGCTGCCTTACAGCGCCAGAGACTCGTGTTCAATCCTGTCCATGGGTGCTGTCTGTGCGGAGTTTGCATGTTCTCCCTGTGATCGCCTAGGTTTCCTCCGGGTGGACTATTTTCCTCCCATATCCCAAAAACGTGTGGGGTTGTAGGTTCATTGGCCTCTCTAAATTGTCCAAAGCACGGAGGGAGTGGGAAAGTGGGATAACATTGAGCTCATGTGAACGGGTGATTGTTGGTCAGCATGGTCTCGGTGGGCAAAAAAGGGCCTATTTCCATGCTGAATGTATAAATGAAATATTGACTCTGGGACTGGCTCCCCATCCTTCTACAAATTGGCATCTCATTCCACCTGAGAGAGCAGGTGAAAGCTGGCTCCTACTGCAAAGCATTACATACCCTCAGTATTGCACTGAGAAGCCTGTTTAGTACTACATGCCATGTTGCCAATGCTTGAAGAGGTAACCTTCTAAGTCTGAGGGATGGGAGGTCACATACATAAGCATGGTTGAGAGGAACCTGCAGAAATACAGGCTGCAGCAGCAATCACCACTAAATTCCATCCGACATTCAAATTCACCTGGATCATTTCCGACATCTCCCTACCATTTCTAGACCTCACCATCTCCATCGCTGGTAACAGACGACTGACCGACTCAAGCCACCACGTTTGGTTGCGCTCGCCGCATGCAGTCGCACGCTGGTGGGACAGGCCCTTAAACCTGTTTCCAAGAGTAGTGTTGAAGGACATGTGAGAAACACCACCAATCCTACTACAAACCCACTGACTCCCATGGCTATCTGGACTACACCTATTCCCACCCTGCTTCCTGTAAGGACTCTATCCCCTACTCCCAATTCGTCCGTCTACCTCGCATCTGCACCCAGGATGAGGCGTTCCAAACCAGGGCATCAGAGATGTCCTCATTCTTTAGGGAACAGCTATATATTCGACTATAGAAACATAGAAACATAGAAATTAGGTGCAGGAGTAGGCCATTCGGCCCTTCGAGCCTGCACCGCCATTCAATATGATCATGGCTGATCATCCAACTCAGTATCCCGTACCTGCCTTCTCTCCATACCCGCTGATTAACCCCTTTCAGACAAGGGCCAGTCTAACTCCCTCTTAAATATAGCCAATGAACTGGCCTCAATATACCCTCTGTGGCAGAGAGTTCCAGAGATTCACCACTCTCTGTGCTGAAAAAAGTGGGAAACTGTGAGGAGGATCATCTCGGTTTTAAAGGATTTCCCCTTTATCCTTAAGCTGTGACCCCTTGTCCTGGACTTCCCTAACATCGGGAACAATCTTCCTGCATCTAGCCTGTCCAACCCCTTAAGAATTTTGTAAGTTTCTATAAGATCCCCTCTCAATCTTCTAAATTCTAGAGAGTATAAAGTAAGCAAGTCTATTCAGTCTTTCTTGAATAACGAATGGCAGTCCTGACATCCAAGAGGAATCAGTCTGGTGAACCGTCTCTGCACTCCCTCTAGACCGCAATAATGTCCTTCCTCAGATTTGGAGACCAAAGGACTGTACGCAATAGGGAGTCCAGATACTCTCGACTATAGATGAGGCTCTCTCCTCTATATCCTTTAGCTCCACTCTCACTCCCCATCCCCCACTCGTAACAAGGATGGTAGAGCGCTGATATGGATAGAAAATTGGTTGGGAGACAGGAAACAAACAGTAGGGATTAACGGGTCCCTTTCAGAATGGCAGGCAGTGACTAGTGGGGTACCGCAAGGTTCGGTGCTGGGACCGCAGCTATTTACAATATACATTAATGATTTAGATGAAGAGATTCAAAGTAACATTAGCAAATTTGCAGATGACACAATGCTGGGTGGCAGTGTGAACTGTGAGGAGGATGCTTTGAGAATGTAGGGTGACTTGGACAGGTTGGGTGAGTGGGCAGATGCATGGCAGATGCAGATTAATGTGGATAAATGTGAACTTATACACTTTGGCAGCAAAAACAGGAAGCCAGATTATTATCTAAATGGTGTCTTTCTGCTTTCCACGAAGATCATTCCCTCCGTAACTCCCTGGTTAATTCGCCCCTTCCCACCTGTACCACCTCCTCTCCGGGCACTTTCCCTTGCAACTGCAAGAAATGCTACACTTGTCGCTTTACCTCCCCCCTTGACTCCATCCAGGACCCAAGCAGGTTATCCTGCAGTTTCCAGGACCCTAAAAGACCTCACCTGGAGTTTGTGTGCAGTTTTGGTCTTAAAATTTTAGGAAGGACATTCTTGCTATTGAGGCAGTGCAGAGTAGGTTCACAAGATTAATTCCCGGGATGGCGGGACTGTCATATGCTGAGAGAATGGAGTGGCTGGGCTTGTATACTCTGGAGTTTAGAAGGTTGAGAGGGGATCTCATCTCGCCCAACACCTACGCTCAGTTCGCAATGATCTCCTAGTGGCTCAACACTTCAACTCCCCCTCCCATTCTGAATCTGACCTTTCTGTCCTGGACC
Organism: Leucoraja erinaceus; assembly: GCF_028641065.1. Lineage (NCBI taxonomy): Eukaryota > Metazoa > Chordata > Chondrichthyes > Rajiformes > Rajidae > Leucoraja > Leucoraja erinaceus. The sequence continues at coordinate 38,059,437 of NC_073379.1, read as the reverse complement.
TCCTCCATGGCCAGAGTGAGTCCCACTGCAAATTGGGGGAGCAGCACCTCATATTTTGCTTGGGTAGTTTACACCCCAGCAGTATGAACATGGACTTCTCCAATTTCAAGTAGTCCTTGCTTTCTCCCTCCTTCCCCTCCCCTTCCCAGCTCTCCACACCCTACTGCAGGCACGTGCCATCAGGGTAGGCAAGGTAGGCACTGCCTACCCCGACTAAAATTATAACATGGTAATTACTAAATATAAATAGTAAAGGCATGGGAGAATTATGCCTATCTAAGAGATCGATCTCTTAGGTAGGCATAATTCTCCGTGCCTTTCATCCGCAGCACTTGTAACCCTTGAAGGTCTGTGCAGCCCATGTGCCGTCGGCGCTGCTTCAAGCCGTCAATGACAAGTGGGGCTGAAGGCAGCTGAAATTCTGCCGTTGCTGCACTGCGCAGGCGCAGCAGCCTACTGCACATGCGCAGAGCTAGTTTCTTGGCGGGGTTTTCAAATATGGATTGCCATTATTTTAAGTGTATCTTAGGAAACGAAGAGAGAAGAATGGAATTTGTGTACCGATAATGTGGTAAGTACATTTCTTGGTGCTTTATGTTTTTAAATACCATATTTCCCGGGGCGTGGGTGTGGGTGGCCGCTTCCCGCAAATCCTTAAATTCTGACAGCGCGATTGAGGTTACTCGGCTGTGGGAATTTAAGGATTTGCGGGAAGCGGCTGACATAAGCGAAGCCGGCGAGTGGCAGGTGAGAGGTGTTCAGACAGAGCACTGCCAGAGGTGAGCGGGCCGGCAGAAGGCGCTGAAGTGGAGGCCAGTTCTGCTGTCGGGTCCCAGCGGCTGCTCGCAGCTCCCCGAGCTGCTTCTATCCCTGGCTACAATGCGGTGGCTCCAGCAGTGAGTGAGTGAGTTACTGGCATTATCCCCGACCCCCTCCTTCTCAACACTCCTGCCCGCCCCGCAACTTTAACCCCTGGCCAGACTCCCCACACGCTGTGAAAGGAACTCTCCCCCCAATTGGTCCCTTGAACAAGTGTTGTCATTCAATAAGATGACAACTGATTCAACTTTTGCCTGTGCTCCCGTTTTTCCCACCATCTCTCCACTGCCATCACACTTCACCCCCCACCCAAGCAGTAATTCCGAATAAAGGAGACCAGGAAGCCTTGGGCAAATTGAATTGTTACTGTTTTTATTTTTATTTTTTATTTTTACGGAGAGAACAATTTGCGCATGCGCGGTTTAATTTTTTTTTAAAAGCCGATAGACTGACTGCCTACCCTGAGCAATTACTTACGGCACGTGCCTGCCCTACTGTCTCTGCTTCTTTTATTTTTCCCGCCCCCCCCCCCCTCCCTGCCCCCCCCCCCCCCTCGACATCAGTGAGGAAGTGTCTCGACCTGAAATGTTGCCTATTCCTTCGCTCCATAGATGCTACCTCACCCGTTGAGTTTCTCCAGCATTTTTGTCTAGCCCGATTGATTTTTTTTCTATTGTCCGACACAAGCTCTCGTTTAGCTCATTTAACACAGTAGTTCAGAATTCGTTATTTATCTGGGTGTTTTCCATTGTCATTGATTAATGATTCAGTTCTAAAGAATGTAGAAAAAACAGTTAATTGATTAAGTCTGAAATTATAAAGTTCTCGTCAATAATGGTGACCATGAAACTACCAGATATTTATATAAAGGAAAGTGATGCAACGTGCCTTTTAGAGAAGGATATCTGCCATCCTTACCTAGCCTGGCCTTTCGTGTCTCCAGACACTCAGAACTGCCCCCTAACATGACCCACCAGACCATTTAATGGAAATGCCATTCACTAATTGAACAGCAATAAATGACGGCCTAGACAGTGATGCCCACGGTCTGAATGAATTAAAGTAAAATTCTTCAACTCATGTGGGTATTTCTCTTCTGGTTATGAATCCATTTTATAAAACTTAAAATAATCTGGGCTACACTACAATCATAATAAATTTGCTATTATTGTGATTAATTATTGATTGCTGAAGATATCTGCAGTGACTCAACCAACACATCCCTTGATTAAAGCTAAATGTAAGTAGTGCCTGTGGAAGATCAGAAATAGATTACCAGAGCAGTTTGACATCAGAGGTTCCTTCACTGTCAATACAAATGGGCCATCAGTCAAATATAATTAGATAGACCAGTGCTTATTTAAACCAGTTGGATTTTCTGTTCAGTCCCTTCCAGAGTTTTGTTCATTATTGTGCAGCAGGAACCCGGGTTGTGGTCCAGAACACCAGGAATCAGGAATGTGGGCAGGTTTGCAGCTGGATCAGGGGTCTGGATCACTTGCACTTCTCCTGATATCTTTAGATTCACTGAGTTCACTGTAAAAATATAAAAGAAACGCATGTTTTGGTATTAACAAGGAGTAACATTCAATAAGCGAGTTCGGTATTCCAACTGCGCATGCCCAGGTCATAGGTCACTCGCTATAAACATTTTCGGCAACTGTGATGCTGCGTTCTTTGCAGACTTGCGTTTCGTCCGTAGTCAGGGTCTGGCCTGGGTCTCCAGCGCTGCGGGCACTGTTGAGTTGCTGCTGGGCCATCCCCGTCCCCTCCCGGGTATCCCGTCCCTGTCCGGGGGTGGCTGCAGGTGTCTGGGGTGGCCCTAGAGGCCCCGGACTTGCGCCTGGCGCAGGGGGGATGGCTCTGCCTGTCCCGCTGGGTTGGCCCGGAGCGGAAGCAGCCCCGGACTTGCAGCCGGCGTGCAGTTGGCTCCAGCTCGGCTCTGCTCTGGGAGGACGGGGACGTGGACGGTCCAGTGATGGTTCAGCAGTGCCTGCGGTGCTGGGGACCCGGGTTCGATCCTGGCTGCGGATGAGGCGCGGGTCTGTGTGCGCGCAGCTGCCGAGAATGTCTCTCCGCCGGTCCAGTCTCTCCCCCTGTCTCCCACACATCTGCCCCCACTCTCCCGCTGTTGCACCCCGTTCTCCCGTTGCCTGGCATCCCCGTTCCTCAGATTAAATATATTTTTACACATAAATCATGAATAAAGATAAGAATTTACACACAGTTTATACAGCCAGTACTTTGTTCATTTTTTCTTTATAGCGAGTAACCTTCGACAAATTCCATGATTCCTTGCATTTTACGGAATACCGAACTCGCTTATAGTTCAGTAAACCTGCTAGTCTGGCACCATTAAAGTCACAAGGATGCCAGACTGTCCGAGTGGTGCAATAAACACTTCTGAGATGATTTTGTGAGCACACTCTCTATGTTTGGAATGGTCTAAATGTGGATTTGCAATCAATACAATGGAAGATTCAAATAATCTACTGATCAAAGATGCCTAGAATGGATCGCCAATGCTACAAGAAGACACATTTTCATAAGTTACATTTGGCATGCAACATGTTGTATTCACAAATATTATTGTCAGTAGCTTCACATGTTGGCTTGGTCTGGACAAAGATCTTGAAGATTTATTGTCAAAATGCAGAATCTGTCAAGAGTGCTCAATTAACTCACCAAAGCCAGCCTTATTGACATGCAAGAGACCATCACATCCATTTCAGAGGATCTACATCGATCTTTGTCAGAAAGGCAATTTAGCCTGTGAGATTGCACACAATAGCAGAATGTACAATTGATTTTTACAACTCATGGGGCACCTGAAGGGTTGGTGTCAGATAATGGACATGAATTCACATCATATCTGTTGGAAGCTTTACTTTACATGGTGCCCTGGTATCAAGGCTTCCTTCATTCCTTCATATCATCCAGCTTCTAACAGTGGAGCCAATAGATCTTTATTCCTTAAAATATTCTTAGAGGAACATGTTTTCAAGCTTTCCAACAATGTATCATTATTTAGCTGACAATATATCATTATTCACATAAAATACTGCTCTATTTTCCTCTATTTATTCCTCTATTTTCTACCCTAGCTATCGACTAACTGCTGCATTGTAGACTCCAAATGCAGTATAGTTTATAGTATAGCTTATTACAGTCCAGTTTGGAAGTGGCGTGGATTTGAAACGAAAGAAAATTAATTATTTGCATCCTTCCAACTTACTGGGAACAGCCAAAGAGAAGTTGTTTGGTCTTCAAAGGAAGTGAGTGCATTTACAAGTCCACGTTATAGGTGTAGAATTAGGCTATTCAGCACATTGAGTCTACAGCGCCATTCAATCATGGCTGATCTCTACCCCCTAATCCCATTTTCCTGCCTTCTCCCCATAATCCTTGATACCCGTTCTAATCAAGAATCATCGCTGCCTTAAAAATATCCACTGATGTGGCCTCCACAGCCCTCTGTGGCAATGAGTTTCACAGATTAACTACCCCTGACTAAAGAAATTCCTCCTCACCTTTCTAAAAGAACACCCTTTAATTCTGAGGCTATGACCTCTGGCCCTAGACTCTCGCACCAGTGGTGACATCCTTTCCACATCCACTCTATCTATGACTTTCATTATTCTGTACGTTTCAATGAGGTCCCCCCTCAACCTAAATCCAGCAAGTAGAGGCACAGTGCTGTCAAGCGCTCATCAAATGCTAACCCACTCATTACTGGAATCATTCTTGTAAACCTCCTCGGGACCCTCTCCAGAGCCAGCACATCCTTCCTCAGATATGGGGCCCACATTTGCTCACAGGACTCCAAATGTGGCCTGACCAGTGCCATATAGAGACTCAGCATCATTTAGAGGATTAAAATCACATGTTTTGAAGAAATAACCGTTCTGCAGATATCCAAACGGTTACAGAGGTGTGGGTTTTTGAGAGATCCAATCAAAAGAATTAATCTGTTCTTGCTGTGAAAGAAACAGAAAGTAGCGGAATTACTCAGCAGGTCAGGCAGCAGCTGTGAAAGAGAAACAAGCTAACATTTCAATTTGAAAACCTTTCAGATTTTCAGCATGCACTGTTAAAAAAAAACATTAATTGCAATTACTGTACATATGTGAAACACAAATTCTAAGAGGGAAAGCAGTCTGATATACTTGTGTGTAATTCATAAAGGAGCCGTGTATGCACATGAGGTAATGTCATTACTTTTGTTTGTGACAGCATGCACTGGTACATCTCTACAAAGTTCAATGATATCATTACGTTTTCTGTCCATGTGACGTATATTTATTTGTGCATATGGCATTTTATTTTGCGTACAAAAAAGGCACTGAGTAACGTATTTGTCATGTCAGCACACATGTGACTTGTCATATTGTGAGAAATTACACACCCATGTTCCGAGGTTCCTCGTGTCTCAAAAAGGTTTTTACAGATAGAACTCACCAGTTTCACAAGACTGGTTCACTTCAAGTCCACTATCACTTATCACTAAGTGCACTATAGCTCCTCCCTCACATCCATCCAGGGATCCCAGCCGTCCTTCCAGGTGAGACAGAAGCTCAGGTGCACCTCCTCTAACCTCAACCACTGCATGCAGTGTTCCCGATGTGGCCTCCTTTACATTGGTGAGTGTAGGCACAGCAACCATTTCACTAAACACTGGATCTCCTGGTTGCTAACCATTTTAACTCCTCTTCCTACTCCCATACTGACCTTTCCATGCTGTGCTTCCTCCATTACCAGAGTGCTGCCACATGCAATTGCAGGAACAGCATTTCATATTCCGCTTGAGTAGCTTACAACTTAATGGTATGAATACTTCAATTTTAGGTAATGAATCTACAAGCAGCTCTGCCTTTCTTCCCCTTGTCCTCGTCTTTGTGCCCCACCTAGACTCTCATTCATTTCTCCCCTTCTCCCATCCCTTCCACCTATATTCCTTCCTCTGGCTTCATATTCGTACATCTTCTATCCTTATCTCACATTTTTTTGGCTTTCCATTTCCTGGCCTTTGTTCAACCATCTGTCTATTAACTCCCCACCTCACCTGCATCCCACATATCACTCACCATGCTTTGTCCTGCTCTTGCTCACTTCCAGCTTTCTTCACCCCCCCACACATCACAATCACTTAGTCAAAGTCTTGAGCCAAAATATCACCTATCCATGCTCTGCACTGATGCTGCCTAACCTGCACTGTTACTCCAGCGCTTTGTGTCTTTTTCTGTAAACCAGCATGTGCAGTTCCTTGCATCTACACAATCGTAATACTTTTTACAGGCTCACATCACTTCTAAAAGCGTCATCAAAAGAACTGGCACAGACGCGATATAGCAAATGGCCTCCTGCTGGGCTATTGTATGATTCTAAATGGCGATAGGAGTTGACGTGTGCAGCAAAGGCAGGGCACAATCTTTGCATTGCAAACATACAAGGCCCATGCCTCACCATGCCACTCCCACTTCCTCTCTGGTTGTAATGTTTGGTTGAAATTGAAGGTGAAAGACAAAAGGTAGCTCCCTGCTTTTATTAGAAGCATAGTTGGAAGACTGCCATCACCTTTGGACCACAATCCAATTTTTTTCTCCAACTCATTCATTGCTTATCATTCCGCACAAATTCCCTTCTGTTTCTGAAGGTACAGCTATTTATAGCTGCATTGTGAGTCAGCTGCAGTACGCTGGGCTGTTCACTTGCCTCTGAGTCAGGAGATTGTGACTTCTCTGTTACTCCAAACTCAAAAGCACAGAAATCCAGACTGCCCCTCCCAGTGCGGCATGTAGGCAGTGAGATGCTGTGTTCAGATAGTAAACTAAGCTCATATCCCAGTGAGGTCATAGAAACATAGAAAATAGGTGCAGGAGTAAGCCATTTGGCCCTTCCAGCCGAGAGTTATTAAAGAGTTGGTAAGTTAAACCAACAAAATGTTGTAATAAACAAAAAGACTTGCCAGGAGAACATTACTTTTGTGTGCTAGAAATGAGACTACCAATTGGTACAAGTTCAGTCAACACAGGCAATGTAACAATAGAGGCCAGATGATCATAATGCACAATTTTTAAAGGAGTGCACATCTAATAATACATAAGCCACTGTGTCTTCTTTAATACTACATGCTTTACTTTGAGACAAAGACTTCCAGATACATGGGTTGGCAGTGTCATTCGAGATGGGGGTCATACTTGTGGCACTTTTTCACGGGGTCTGTAGTCGTGCTGTGGTGCTTGCGCTCTAAAGGATTGGTGGTGCACTCGCCAGTATTTGGAATAACTCACCAGTATTTGCCAGAGAAGTGGTAAAGGCAGGTACAATTAGTCAAGAGTTAAGAGTATTTCATTGTCATATGCACATACGGAATCAAGGGACATGGGGAGAAAGCAGGAACGGGGTACTGTTTTTGGATGATCACCCATGATCAGCCTGTCGGGTCTCCGTTGTCGTAGGGGCCTAGCACCGTGGAGCGGCCTCCAACTTGAACGACCTGGGGCTCCAGTCGCGGAGCTGCGGACTTACCCACAATCGCGGAGCTGGCCGAGTTCGGAGCGGGAGGAGCTGTGGTGGCGCGCGGCTGCGACCCGACCCCGGAGATTCAGAGGCTCCAACCGCAGGTCTGGTGGACAGTGACACCGGGAGCCCGCGGGTCCCTGCAGGGAGACCGCTTTTCAGGGCTTCCGCAACGGCGACTTCTCCCGCCCGAGTTGCGGGGTTGAAAATTACCTGGAGCGGGGCCTTACATCGCCCGGCGCGGCTTTAAATGGCCGCGGGATTTGCTAGCGCCCGCCGGGGGCTCCAACACCAAGACCCGGAGCACGGCCTTGCATCACCCGGCACGGCTTTAACGGCCGCGGGACATTTACCATCGCCCACCAGGGGCTTTGATTCTGACATCGGGAGGAGAATGAGGAGTGCAGGGGAGAGATAAGACTTTGCCTTCCATCACAGTGAGGAGGAGATTCACTGTGATGGATGTTTGTGTAAATTGTGTTGTGTCTTGGTTCTTTTTCTTGTGTGTATGACTGCAGGAACCAAATTTCGTTTGAACCTCAATGAGGTTCAAATGACACAAATAAATTGTATTGTATTGTGTTGTATATTGAATGGTGGTGCTGGCTCAAAGGGCCGAATGGCCTACTCTTGCACCCGTTTTCTATGTTTATATGTTTCTATGTACCAGCAACAGAACAATGAAATTAACATTTGCTGTCACGTAACAAGGATTAAAAGACATTTGGACAGCTACTTAAATAGAGAATATTTCATGGGATGTCGACTAAACACAGGCAAATTCGACTGGCTCGGGTAGGCACATTGTTCAGCATGAACAAGTTGGGCCAAAGGGCTTGTTTCTGTACTGTATAACTCTGTGACCCAAAGTGACCTTGTGACATCCCAAGGGGTAAGCAGGGAACGTGATGGAATACTGTCCATCTGCCTGAATAAGAGCCAATTATATTTCAAGTTCAGCAACTCCCAGGAAAAAAACCTGCCCACTTGATGGGCACTCCATGCACTATCCAGAATGTTTGTTCCCTCCTCCTCTGGCACAGAGTGGTTACAATTGTATACCATCTACAAAATCCACAACAGTTCCTCGGCAACTCACACGACACATCATAAGATCCCAATCTCTTCACCAATAGGAACAAGTGAAGCAGATCTAAGGAAATACCTCCAGCAGCAGATTCTGTCCGGTCTCGCACGCCATGCTGATTATTGCTGGTTGTTCATCATAGCTGGTTTAAATCCTGGAATACCCACTAGTTCAATGGGAGTGCCTTCACTTGAAGTGTGGTTGAAGAAGGTGACACACCCCGCAGCCTCAAAGATAATTTAGAAAGAGTAATAAAGTTCGTAAAAACCAGACCCTGAAAAATGAATTAAAACAGAACATGTACTTCCATCTGTTGGCCATCCAACATCTACAGCCTGGCATAGAAAAGCTCCACAGCTTTGCACATCTGTGCATATTTTACTGCAGTTAAACCTGTCCCTAGTTGTACACAATCATCAGGCTGGACTCCCAGAGCATAAAAATATTAAACCTCTTATTAGTGCAAAGCTGCTGTTACCCGCTAACAATCTTAGCTCCATTACGAAAATATCAAAGATTCTTCCTGCTCTTTATTGCATCGAGTGCGCTGGTAACAATCAATTATCTCAGTTCCAGGCAAGTGTTTTCTCTAGAGTTTCATTAGAGGACTTTAATAGTACAGATTACCCTCATTATAATGGACCATGAGGGGAGGGGGGGGGAATGGTGTCCGTTATTGCTGATTTCTGCTATAACAGAGTATGGGATTTCTCCAACTACCTAGTGGTCATTCCATGAAATAACGATGTTTTCAAATGTAAATGTCTTTTTAACAGCTAAAAAATGTTGTTACTGCAAGCTAAAAATACTAAAGGCTGTTTGTTATAGTGTTAAATAGAATATCATTGCACAAGTGTCGATCGAAACACTGCTTATCAATTTCTATGGCATCCCACAGTGTAACTAATAGTAGGTATATTACAAAACTTACCTTCAGCGGCGCTGCAGTTCTGCCACTGGCCGTGTGCGCGACTTTGGCGCCTTTGAGAGGGGGGCGGGATTAAAATGCCATTTTCTCCTGCCTGTCGGAAGCGATTTTCTTAGGCTGTTCAGCTGCTGCAGAGAAATCGCTCCGACATCCGTTCTATCAAGTTTTTTAAAAACATCGCTGGATAATTTAATTGCTGGAGTAAAATAAAAATCGACTTCTAACGCCGTCAACGCTGACAACGGGATCGATCTTCTATACAGGACAGATAAAGGTAAGCCGTTTATTTTACATATAAACGTGCTTCTTAGAATTACTTTAATCCAAATTTTACGTTGCGAAAAGGTGATTTAGGCCCCATACGAACCGGCATAATTTTTCCTGCCGATATGGGGTTTAAATTCACCGCAAACCGCAACGTTCCAATCTATCCCGTCCCACAAAATCCCACTCGCAAGATGATTAAAATGGCCATTAATGTACAGGAATTAAACACTAAATTCCTTCCATTTGGCCTATAAATTCATGACAATGAGATTTAAAAATCATGTTATATTGTGAATTCTTGTGTGAATGGTATTTGGACACTTAGGCTATTTAAAAATGTTAACCTTTTCTTAAGCAATGGATAGATGTTTTGATCTAGTAATTGAATTTTGTAATTAGTTACAATTAGATAACTAACTAATTATATGCTTTAATTTCAGGTCATCCAAGTAAGATTGTTTCATATTTGTTTCAGAATGCTTCAGTCTATAATAATTGAAAATTTCATTCAGTTCTCTTAATTTTTAAGAAAGTTATGGGCTTTTGACTGTCCTTGATCACAGCTTTTGAGTTAAGTCAATGGAAAAGCAATAGGGAACAAGATGCTAATTTCCGAGTATGAAAATGGCCATAACCTTTTTAATACTGAAGATATGAAAGTGAATTAGGTGTCAAATTAAACTTATTTTTATGCTTTATCTGATGGGATAAATTGCAGACTTGATTTTTTTAAATCTCAAAATGTTGTAACATTGCTACTAATAGCCTGTGTTCTTAAAGAGACTGTGATGTCTGATTACTGTGGGTACGCTTCATCCTCTATAATCAAAATCCATTACAAAGAGGTCCATAATGACGAAGGTAGACTGTAGAGGTGCAATTCTCAATATAGCATGTAATATATAGCTAGCTCAATACAGCATAATGATGCCGCAACGACAATATGTTCCCAATGTTGGGGGAGTCCAGAACCAGGGGGCACAGTTTAAGAATAAGGGGTAAGCCATTTAGAACGGAGACGAGGAAACACTTTTTCTCACAGAGAATTGTGAGTCTGTGGAATTCTCTGCCTCAGAGGGCGGTGGAGGCCGGTTCTCTGGATACTTTCAAGAGAGAGCTAGATAGGGCTCTTACAGATGGCAGAGTCAGGTGATATGGGGAGAAGGCAGCAACAGGGTACTGATTGGGGATGATCAGCCAGCCATGATCACATTGAATGGCGGTGCTGGCTCGAAGGGCCGAATGGCCTACTCCTGCACCTATGTCTATTGTCTATTGTCTATTATCTCTCGCTCAACATCAACAAGACCAGGGTTTCTGACAGGGGATTAGTTTCCGGAGATCATGGAAAGCCGGAAAGCACGCACTAGTTTTCACTGGTGTGTCGGTGATAGAGAGCGTTGGCAGCCGCATATTCTTGGGTATTAACATCGCGGATGACCGGTGCTGGGCCCAGCAGATACCTGCAATCACAAAGAAGAAGCACCAAGCCTGCACTTTCTCAGAAGTTTGAAAAGATTTGTTATATCTCCAAAATACTTTTGCAGGTGTACTGTGTAAAGTATCCTGACTGATTACACCAAGGCCTGGTATGGCAGTCCCAGGGCACTGGAAAACAAGAGGCTGCAGAGAGTGGTGGATTCAGCCTGCTCCATCATGGGCACAGTCCTCCGTCCATCGAAAGCACCAACATGAGGCGCTGCCTCAATAAGACAACATCTACCATCAAAGATCCACACCATCCATCCCGGCTGTGACCTCTTCTCTCAGCTACCATCAGGCAAGAGGTATATAATCCTGGAGCCCCACATTCAAAGATTCACGAGCAGCTGATTTTGTACAGCTATTGGACATTTGAATCTTCCTGCACAACTAGAGTCCTACCACAACAACAGAACACAGTCCACCTCTTCCATTACTATGGACTTGGTTATTTTACTGATTATGTTTTTGCACCAATGTCCTGGTATTTTGAATAGACATTATTCTTTTAGAATTTTGTGTCATTTATGTATAATTTATGTGTAATTTGATTTTGTCTGCTTATCTTCATCTATGATGCTACAAGTAAGATATTTAATTGTACGTGTGCCTCCATGTACTTGTGCATCCGACAATAAACTCACATATCAGGATCACCTTCTAAGATTCTGGAGGATCCAAAATTAATTAAAATAACAAAATGCTTTATTAAACAAAGAAACAGAGAAAGAGCACATTTTTTTCCTCTTGCCTACTCCCTAACAGGCAATTAATTTTAGCCGGCACAACATTCTCAAAATGTATCAATATTTACAAGGAGAGTAGATTGTCGCCGAAAGGGTGCACATACAATTTTATGGGTAATTTAATATCATCTTTGCAATAGGATTCCTATTCCACGAAGCAAGGGGAAACCAATTTTAACTTTTCTTAAGTCTCTTTTGAGGATACGAGAAGGATATTGCCATCAATATCACGTGACATTTTTAAAACCTTAATTTAAACTCTCAAACTAGTCCCTTGATACATTGTGCTAGGATTACACAGCAGACCAGGCTCTTTTGGAGAGCTGGCAATCACACTGACTCCAACAAAAATCTTCACTTCAGGAGAGAATGGGAGGTGCAAAAGGGAAGGGTAAAAGAAAATTATACAAAACTTTAAGCAATAAAAAGAACCCCAGCTGTGTCAAGTTGCAAAACGTGACAAGGTGAATTGCAGAGCATTCTGGAGGTCATGGCACTTCTCCAATTACTGCACACACCCTCATTACATTTTAATAAGACACAGATATATGAATAATTTGGAAGCCTGAGAGGTGTTTTGGTACTGGCAGAATATAAAACAATGGCCCTTTTGTGTAATAAACCCACCGGTTTAACTTCATAAACCAGCAAACTCTTACAGCACTGGGACTGATTCTCACCGAGAACAGGGCAGATTTTTTCCTTTTTAATTAAGACTGCTGGCTAAGGGGACAGACTAATCGATTCCAGATTCCAAAAGGACTCTGACTGCACCAACTTTGCACTCCAGACTCCCAGTAATGACTCGGTCTCTTCCCAGATTCCTTTACCAATTTTGAAATCTTCCTATGAGCTGAAAAGTCCAACCTAAGAATACTGGTAGCATTTGCTAACTAGTAATTTAAATAGAAGCCGATAAATCAATTGAGGAATTCTGAAAAAAATGATGACAGTAGTGAGAATGCAGAACAGTATTTGAGGTGCACAGCAGATACATCTTTAAGAAAAAGCCGAGAAAAGATAGAGTGGATGTGGCGAGAGGGAGGGGCCGGTTTTGTGTTTTATTGAGCATTAAATCCAATGATATCCAATTGAACTGAATTCAAGTAAAATCATAAAGATATCTTAGAAATTCACTTGCTTGGCACCATTTCATTCAGTATGAAACAAGACTGAAAATTACCTATTTCCATTTGGGTACAACTTCCCATTCTTCAGACTCAGCCAGAGAGGGGGGTTGGGGTAGAAGAAGACAGAGGGGGGGTAAAGTGGGGGGGGGGGGGGGGGGGGGGGGGGGGGATAGACAATAGACAATAGGTGCAGGAGTAGGCCATTCGGCCCCTCGAGTCCGTATTCAATGTGATCATGGCTGATCATCCCCAATCAGTACCCCATTCCTGCCTTCTCCCCATATCCCTTGACTCCACTATTTTTAAGAGCCCTATCTAGCTCTCTCTTGAATGTGTCAAGATTCCCCGAGTCCCCGCGATCGATGGAGGAATCGCAGGTCTCCCAGAGGGAGTAATGGCCGCCACGGCCACCTTCCCACCACGCTGCCTCACACCCTCACCCGTGCCAGCGTGCCGATAACGACCGCCGCGGTGTTCTAGAACTTCAAGGAGCCCAGCGGAACGAGCAGCATGACCTGAGCAGCAGTTTAAGAACGCTAGTGACAAATTTAAAGAAGTGAAAGTTAAGAAGCCAAGAAGTACAGATGATTTGCCAAAGTTTCTGCAGGAGCTGAGTTATTATGCAGGAAACAAAAGAGTGAAAAACATTGCGTTGAAAGTTAAGTTGGATGAAGTGCATGCCAGCAACAGAAATTGAAAGTGCGATTGGGAGCCCTGTAGCCCAGGTAGACCCCTATAGCCGGGGATAGGCCACCTGTAGCCAGACGCCCAGACTGCGGAGCAAGTCGCCCAGATGCAGCGAGAGGCAACGAGACAGATCCCTAGAGTTTCTAGGTTTTGAGGTTAAAGTGGGAAACAGCAGCACTCTTTATTGATTCTAATGTAAAACTTTATGTGGGTATTAAAGTTCATAAGCAGAATTTAAATCGAATGTGAAAAAGTATTGAAGGAAAATATATGGCAAATGTACAAGGGGGAGATGTAACATTTGTATTTGTCATCAATATTAGTATTGAAAATAGTTTGTTATCCACATTAAATTGAATAAAGGTTAAATTTATTTGTATTGAAAAAATTGTGACCCCAAAGTTGAATGGGGTGATGTAATGTAAATAAAGTTGAAGGGGAGATGGAATGTAATGTAAATGCCAGCACCTCTTGAGGCCAGGAGTACAAGCTGGCGAGTTGGCCAGTGCCTCGTGACTGAGGCCAAGTGACTTTCTAGAAGTTTCTGTTCGTGTTGGAAATAAATGCTTCTTACAAGATGTCGTCGATGTCGGACATGTGTTCATTGTGCTAGCCACAACAGGGTCATACAAAAGACATAACACTGCCAGCGCACCATTTGGTTTGCTTGCCCGTATAATTGCGGTAATATAGGTAGTCGCCAATGTCGAATTTGGACTTGTTCAACTTCATTGGCTGAGTGCGCGCATTATAAGAGTCACGGGTCGGGTTCAAAACTGATAGGGGAGAGCGCACTTGACGTCCGAGCATCATCTCCGCTGGAGTTCGACCGGTAGTGCAGTTTGGAACGGTTCGATATTGCTGGAAGAAATCGTGCAATACAGCATGTTTCATGGCCTGCTTGAAAATGCCAACGGGCCCCTCTGCCTCAACATTTGAGGGTGGATGAAAAGGTGCTGATGTCAGATTCACAAATGAGTGATGTTTGCACCAGTCACCGATCATTTGCGAGGCAAATTGGGGTTCATTGTTGCTTACAATTGTTAAGGACAATCCCCAAATGGCAAACAAATCGTCGAGTGGTTGTTTCGGTAGTCGGATATTTATTCATTTGGATAACATGTGGCCATTTCGAATGGGCGGCCATGAAGACCAGCCACATGTCCTCCAGGAACAGTCCAACAAAATCTATGTGGATTCACTGCCATGGTTGGTCGGGGACGAGACATGCTGAGGTCTTTTCCAGCGGATTCGGCGCTGTTTCGGCACATGGTGCGCAGTCCTTGCAGTGGTCGGCTATCTCGGTCTCGATATTCGGCCAGCACACATGCATGCAGGAGAGCGCCTTAATTCGCACAATTCCAATGTGCGTCTTGTGCAACATTTTCAGAATTTGCAGTTCCGTCAGAATGATCACTCAACAATCGCGGAGCAGAATGCCATCCTTTTAGGAGATTTCCATTTGCGCATTCTGGAATGAGCGGAATTCCTTGTCCAGCTTAGGACTGTTCGGCCACCCGAGTGAAAATGTCGTACCTTCGACAAAATGGGGTCTGCGCTCGTGTAGTTGGTGACCGTCTGTGCGGAGACAGGGAAATCGGCGATGACCCACGTGTTGAGCAAGTTCACGTCTGTCTCAATTTCCATAATTGCCTCCATAATCGGCATTGGCATGCTCGGCAGACTGTCGGTTAATGATCATATCCCATCATGATCAGGCCACAACGTTGTAGATGCTGCAACGTCATGACAGCAAACTTTTCTCCGGACTGAAAATAGTCAGCAGCGGCTTGTGGTCGGTGACAAGCAGGAAATGTCGCCCACTCAAATATTGGTGGAACTTCCGGACACAAAACACGATCGCCAGTGCTTCTTTCTCCACTTGACTGTAGTTTTTCTCGGCGGTCGTCAGCATTTTGGATGCAAACGCAATTGGCTCTTCCTTGCCGTTCGTGAGATTACAGCTCCATGACCATCGGCAGCTAGCGAGATCGGCTTCCATGAGTCTTAGTGGACCAAACGCGTCTTCTGGGCGAGCATCTCCTTCAACCTGGTGAATGCATGGTCACACTCTTTGGACCAGTGCCATTCGACATCCTGTTTTCGCAGGTTGTTCAATAGTGCTCACAAAGTCGAAAGTGCCGGTATGGACTTGCCATAGAAGTTAACCTTGCCCATGAAACTTTCAAGCTGCTTCACATTTTCAGGCGTCGACAATTTCACAATGGCGTCCACTCTTTCTTCCGATGGCTTCAGACCACTTGCCGAGATCACATGTCTGAGATATGTGCCCTGTTGTTGGGAGAATGCGTACTTGTCCATGGTCCATGCTTCAGTGCCGTGAGGACCTGTTTTAGGTTCTGCAGGTGTTCTTCCTCTGTCCGGCCGGTGACAATTATGTCATTGATACATACGGAATCCCAGCAACCAGATTGTCGACCAGTTTCTGGAAGATGGCCGGCGCCGGTCCAAACAACAATCGGTTGTATCTGAACAGTCCCTTGTGCGTGTTGATCACGAGCAGGTTTTTTGGCTCGTCGCCCAGTTCCACTTGGAGATATGCATCGGACATGTCCAATTTTGAGGCGGCGCGGCTCTGGCCAGCAGCGGCCTCTGCAGTCTGTCCGCGTTTTTATTATTTTCTGTCTGTGTTTTAATGTAGTTTTGTTATTTTTTGTTGGGGTGTGTGTGTGGGGGGGGTGGGGGTGGGGGTGGGGGTGGGGGGGGGGGAAACTTTTTAAATCTCTCCCTGCACTGGAGACCCGACCTTTTCTCGTCGGGTTTCCGTTGTCGTTGGGGCCGCAACGAGGAGCGGCCTCCAACAGGAAGAAGCCGGGGACTCTGGTGCTACTCACCGTCGCCGTCGCGGGGCTGGCCGAGTCCGGAACGGTTGGAGCGGTGGAGGAGCGCTGCTGCTGCTGCTGCCGCTGCTGCTGCTGCTGCTGCTGCTGCCGATGCCGCTGCTGAGTCGGAGGCTGCTACTGCGGGTCTGCGGACGGCGGCACCGGGAGCCCGCGGATCCCTGGAGGGAGACCGCTTTTCGGGGCTCCTGCAACGGCGAATTCTCCCGCCCGTGTTGCGGGGTTGAAGAGCTCCTGGAGCGGGGCCTGACACCACTGCCCCGCGCGGCTGGAATGGCCGCGGGACTTTGCGAGCGCACACCGGGGGCTCCAACACCAAGACCCGGTGTGCGACCTCGCACCACCCGGCGTGGCTTCAATGGCCGCGGGACAATCGCCATCGCCAGCCGGGGGCTTTGACTTTGACTCTGACATCGGGGGGGGGGGGGAGAGTGCAGTGGAGAGATAAGTTTTTTTGGCCTTCCATCACAGCTATGTGATGGATGTTTATGTAAAATGTAATTATGTTGTGTCTGGGGTCTATTTGTGTGTAATGTATGGCTGCAGAAACGGCATTTCGTTTGGACCTCCAGGGGTCCAAATGACAATTAAATTGACTCTTGACTCTTGACTCTTGAGAAGTGCTGCCCTACTTGCAGTTTGAGGAACAGCTCATCCACTCTTTGTATGGGGTGTTGATCAATGTGCAATTGAGGGTTTACAGTCACTGTGGAAAGTGGTGAAATCATTGGACAAAGTCAGCATGGATTTATGAAAGGTAAATCATGTCTGATGAATCTTATAGAATTTTTCGAGACTGAGTGGATAAGGGAGAACCAGTGGATGTGTTATATCTGGACTTTCAGAAGGCTTTCGACAAGGTCCCACATAAGAGATTAGTATACAAACTTAAAGCACACGGTATTGTGGGTTCAGTATTGATGTGGATAGAGAACTGGTTGGCAGACAGGAAGCAAAGAGTAGGAGTAAAAGGGTCCTTTTCACAATGGCAGGCAGTGACTAGTGGGGTACCGCAAGGCTCAGTGCTGGGACCCCAGCTATTTACGATATATATTAATGATTTGGAAGAGGGAATTGAATGCAACATCTCCAAGTTTGCAGATGACACAAAGCTGGGGGGCAGTGTTAGCTGTGTGGAGGATGCTAGGAGGCTGCAAGGTGACTTGGATAGGCTGGGTGAGTGGGCAAATGCATGGCAGATGCAGTATAATGTGGATAAATGTGAGGTTATCCACTTTGGTGGCAAAAACAGGAAAGTAGACTATTATCTGAATGGTGGCCGATTAGGAAAGGGGGAGATGCAACGAGACCTTGGTGTCATGGTACACCAGTCAATAAAAGTAGGTGCAGGTGCAGCAGGCAGTGAAGAAGGGAAATGGTATGTTAGCATTCATAGCAAAAGGATTTGAGTATAGGAGCAGGGAGGTTCTACTGCAGTTGTACAGGGTCTTGGTGAGACCACACCTGGAGTATTGCGTACAGTTTTGGTCTCCTAATCTGAGGAAAGACATTCTTGCCATAGAGGGAGTACAGAGAAGGTTCACCAGACTGATTCCTGGGATGTCAGGACTTTCATATGAAGAAAGACTGGATAGACTCGGTTTGTACTCGCTAGAATTTAGAAGATCGAGGGGGGATCTTATAGAAACTTACAAAATTCTTAAGGGGTTGGACAGGCTAGATGCAGGAAGATTGTTCCCGATGTTGGGGAAGTCCAGAACAAGGGGTCACAGTTTAAGGCTAAGGGGGAAATCTTTTAGGACCGAGATGAGGAAAACATTTTTCACACAGAGATTGGTGAATCTCTGGAATTCTCTGGCACAGAAGGTAGTTGAGGCCAGTTCATTGGCTATATTTAAGAGGGAGTTAGATGTGGCCCTTGTGACTAAAGGGATCAGGGGGTATGGAGAGAAGGCAGGTACGGGTTACTGAGTTGGATGATCAGCCATGATCATATTGAATGGCGATGAAGGCTCGAAGGGCCGAATGGCCTACTCCTGCACCTAATTTCTATGTTTCTAAGTAATCGCCACATATGCACAGCTTGCCGAAAGGCTTCAGAACGACAACTGAACATTCTGAATGGTCCACATGGGTGATAATTCCCATTTCTTCAAGATGGCAGAGTTCCTCGTCGAAGGCGTCCATCCCACTGAACGGAACTGGTCTTGGTTTGAAGAACGTAGGGACGGCATCGTCTTTGAGTACGAGTCGTGCCTTCATCTTTGTGCAATGCCCGAGTCCAGGTGCAAAAACAGCTGGAAACTGGTCAAGAACCTTCTGCAGGTTTTTCTCGCACTTGCCGACGATGTTACAATCTGTGGTAGATGACAATGCCATTGTTGATCCATCGTAGATCAAGGCGTTCATGTCAAGCTTGAAAGCATGGATGCAGTCAATGGTGCACAGGGATGTACCTTCTTTGCCAACGATGATCAGCGGCAACATCTGTGTCATACCATTACAGGAAACGGTGATAGTGTATTTGCCTTCCGTGAGAATAAGGTGTCGTCCGTATCCGAAAAGGCAGATGTTAGCCGGTTTCAGTTCCTCTCCCAGATGATGTCCTGACCCACTAGTGACGCAGCCTGGAACTGTAGATCGACGTTCAAGACCCGCAGCAAAATCCTCGGCTTCTTGGTGTTCGTTGGCACACCGAGCACTTCAATAGAAATTGTCTCCGCGATTTCGTCGACTGTTTTGCGCTTTCTTGCCCTTTCTCAGCTTTCCTACGGATTGACACACTGCCTGGAGATTACCTTTTCGGTAACAGGCATAACAAAAGGACTCGATATACGGGCACTCACGGTGATGATGAGCAGCTGAGCCACACCGGAAGTTTCTCCCCATAGGGGGATGGCTCTTCTGAAATTGTCACTTCTTCTCTGGATTTGCTCTGGGTCAATCAAGTGGTTTCTGGCGTTACGGACGAGTTTGGCGAACTTTATGCAGCTCCTGAGGGAGCTTCGACGCTGTTTCGTTGGCCATTTTGTGCAGTTCTTTACTTAGCAGCTCGGCCATCTTAGCACACTGCAGCACATTCTTCAATGAGGTGTCCGATTCCTTGAGAATCGCCTGCTGGATGAATGTGTGCCTGCAGCCCATGACCAGTCTATCCTGCAACGCATTGTCTTGGCACTTTTCACAGCGTTGAGCTTTAAAACACGTGCCTTTGCCCTGGTGCAAAGTTCAGCAAGAAATTTGGTGATCGATTGCCCTTCCTGTTGCACCGTCCGGTAGAAATCGAGGCGAGCTGCGAGGAAATTTCGACTTTCTTCGAAATGCAGATGCAAAGCCGTTGTGATTTCAGCATATGAAACTGCAGTAACTTCTTCTGTAAGTAAATTTTGAAGTAGTACAAACGTTTCTGGAGACATTGATGAACACAAGAGAGCTTTCTTCCTCAGGTCAGTCGCAATTCCCATACTTTCAAAATGAAACAGCGAGCATTAAATACGATGACCACCTTTCTCGCTGGGGATCGAAACAATCGAATTGCCAAGACATGTTAGTTTGAGTACACTACACATCCGTCTTCTGAAACCACATTCGTGTTCTTGTTCTATGTCTGTATACAACTTGAGAGTCTTCAAGGTACAACAGAAGTCTTTATTACATTAACTCAAAGCCGGCAGCAAGACAACTAAAAATGGCTGCAACTACACAATGCACACTCACACTGTGTACAGACAGAGATAACTATGTACAAAACATCTCCCTTTGTCCTGTGCAGCATCACCTGCTGCACGGGAGGAGCAACGGGTCCTCCCACCCCACACAGTCCACCAAACATCACACTCCCCCCCCCTCACCTGTCATTTGTCAGGTTTCGGCCCGACCACACCTCTCTTTTCAAACTTTCTTCACCCCCCACTCCAATCAGTCCAAAGAAGCGTCCTGACCTGAAACATACCCGTCTGTTCCCTTCCCAGATGCTGCTTGACCTGCAGTTCTTCAGTCAAAATGCACCTATTCACTCCCTGAACTGGTAAAAACCTTGTTCACAGCCTATACGCATGGTGACCTTGGTTTAACCCCATCAGTATCATCATCTTCTCATTTCCTCTTTTTACAAGTTTTTACTGCTTCTTGTGTTTCCTTTTCAACTGAAAAAGGGTCTCCAACCTGAAATGGTTCTTCTGTCTCTCTTCCCATACATGCAACTTGAACATTTCCACCATTTTCTGTTTTTATATTAGATTTCCAGCATTTCCAGTTTTTTTAACTTTCCTGACATTTACCCCGTCACATATTCCAGACGTCCACTCTAAGCCCAGAACTTGACCCACCACCTCTTCAGCCAACCTCTAAACCCTGAAAGTCCCCTTCTAAAGGAATCCTAGCACAAGACCTCACCAACCCCTTGACTATTAGCTACCAGGGTGACCTGCCACCCCCCCCCCCCCCACTCCTCCACACCCCCACACTCCCTCTATCCATTCCAATCCTCCCACACATATTCTTTCCCACCACAAACGCTTCATGTTACCCAAATTCGTCCTCACCCACATCATCTACCCACCACCTATACATTCCACTCATTGGGCTCCTCTTGCCTTGTCTGTTCCCATCTGCCCATCTCAGTTCACTTATTTGGTCCCACGCGCCACCTTTCAGATTCCATCACCTGCAGACCCTGGTTACGTCCAGCAACCACATCCCAGCTTCTGTTGTTATCCTCACCCCTCTCTCCCCCACTGGCTCTATCCCAACAATTCACCCCACCAACCCCCCCTCACTTGGATCCAAGTCAGCTCTTGCCCCACCTGCCCCACCTCTTTATATTGGCCATCTCCGCTCCATTCTTTTAGGTTGGAGGAAGGGTCTCAACCCGAAACGCTAAGTGTTAATTTCCTTTAACAACTGTTACCTGGCCCACTGTTCCTCCAGCCCATTGTTTTATACTTAAATCAGCATTTTAGGTGCAATGGAGAAAGACACATCTCTTGGCAAGGATTCCATTGTGTCTTCTTTGCTCTCCTTCTTGGCGTCTGGAGAAACTCAGCGGGTGAGGCAGCATCTATGGAGCGAATGGGAGGGGGAGTTGAAGTGCTGGGCCACTGGGAGATCAGATTGGTTAGTGCAAACTGAGCGGAGGTGTTGGGCTCATGTGGGTCACATCAGTGAGACCAAGCGTAGACTTGGCGATCGCTTCGCCCAACATCTCCGCTTGGTTCGCTCTAATCAACCTGATCACCTGGTGGCCCAGCACTTCAACTCCCCCTCCAATTCCAAATCCAACCTTTCTCTCCTGGGCCTCCTCCATGGCCAGAGTGAGACCCACCACAAATTGGAGGAGCAGCACCTCATATTTCTCTTGAGCAGTTTACACCCCAGCTATATGAACATTGACTTCTCCAATTTCAGGTAGTCCTTGCTTTCGCTCTCCTTCCCCTCCCCTTCCCAGCTCTCCCACAGCCTACTGTCTCAGTTTCTTCCTTTCTTCTCCCCACCACCCCCCCTCCCACTCACCTCCACATCAGTCTGAAGAAGGGTCT
Organism: Leucoraja erinaceus; assembly: GCF_028641065.1. NCBI lineage: Eukaryota > Metazoa > Chordata > Chondrichthyes > Rajiformes > Rajidae > Leucoraja > Leucoraja erinaceus. The sequence continues at coordinate 38,037,413 of NC_073379.1, read as the reverse complement.
CAACCCGAAACATGGCCTATTCCTTCGCCCCATAGATGCTGCCTCACACGCTGAGTTTCTCCAGCATTTTTGTTTACCTTCCACTTTTGGATATGGTAACAAATACTCTGCTTTATAAACCATCTCATGAGGCCGAGTGAGTCATAGAGGGACTTGCCTCTGCAACTAACAGCAAAGGAGTAAGTGAAGCATATGGTGTACAAAAGGCCAAAACTGGATGAATACTAAATATATTCCCACAAACTCTGCAGTAAGGTTGGGGCTTAATGAATTAGCCCCAGTATTGTAGTTTCAGTGCCAGTCTAACCACTTGATCACCTGTTACCCTTCCTGTATTTGGAGCCTTCCAAAGCTTCTCTAGTTCCCGCTGCCTGTGTGATCCCAGGAACCCTCTGCGCATTAATGCTGTTAAGGGTCTTGCCATTAACTGTAATATTTTTGCCTCACATTCAACCTTCCAAAGTGCAACACCTCACACTTGTCACAATAAGACTGAAAAGACACGAAGTGCTGGATTAACGCAATGAGTCCAACGGCATCTCTGGAGAACATGGATAGGTGACGTCTTGGGTCAGGACACTTCTTCAGCCTGATTGTATTAGTGGGGAGAAAGCTGGTAGGAAAACAGCATTTGTAGTTCCTTGTGTCTACAAGTAAGCCTGATCTTGGCTCCTAATCACCATGCTACTTGTGAAGCTTGCTGCACACAAACTTCTCCTACTTTAGATTCAGATTCAGATTCAGATTCAATTTTAATTGTCATTGTCAGTGTACAGTACAGAGACAACGAAATGCATTTAGCATCTCCCTTGAAGAGCGACATAGCAAACGATTTGAATTAAAAAAAATAATAAGTGTCCGGTGGGGGGGGGGGGTGGTGATTGGCAGTCACCGAGGTACGTTGTTTAGTAGAGTGACAGCCGCCGGAAAGAAGCTGTTCCTCGACCTGCTGGTTCGGCAACGGAGAGACCTGTAGCGCCTCCCGGATGGTAGGAGGGTAAACAGTCCATGGTTGGGGTGAGAGCAGTCCTTGGCGATGCTGAGCGCCCACCGCAGACAGCGCTTGCTTTGGACAGACTCAATGGAGGGGAGCGTGGAACCGGTGATGCGTTGGCCAATTTTCACCACCCTCTGCAATGCCTTCCGGTCGGAGACAGAGCAGTTGCCATACCATACTGTGATGCAGTTGGTAAGGATGCTCTCGATGGTGCAGCGGTAGAAGTTCACCAGGATCTGAGGAGACAGATGGACCTTCTTCAGTCTCCTCAGGAAGAAGAGACGCTGATGAGCCTTCTTGATCAGAGTAGAGGTATTGTGGGTCCAAGAGAGGTCATCGGAGATGTTGACTCCCAGGAACCTGAAGCTAGAAACACGTTCCACCTCCGTCCCATTAATGTGGATGTGGGTGTGCGTGCCGCCTCTGGACTTCCTGAAGTCTACAATGAGCTCCTTGGTCTTCTTGGAGTTAAGGGCCAGGTTGTTGTCAGTGCACCATGCTGCTAAGTGCTGGACCTCCTCCCTGTAGGCCAGCTCATCGTTGTTGCTGATGAGGCCAATCACCGTTGTATCATCTGCATACTTGATGATGGTGTTAGTACCATGTACAGGTGTGCAGTCATAGGTGAAGAGGGAGTAGAGGAGGGGGCTCAGCACACAGCCCTGAGGAACGCCGGTGTTCAGGGTGAGGGTTGAAGAGGTGTGCTTGTCTAACCTCACAGACTGGGGTCTGTTGGTTAGAAAGTCCAGTATCCAGTTGCAGAGGGAGGGGTCGATGCCCAGGTTACCGAGTTTGGTGATCAGTTTTGATGGAATAATGGTGTTGAATGCTGAGCTGTAATCGATGAACAGCATTCTTACATAAGTGTCTCTATTGTCAAGGTGGGAGAGGGCGGAGTGAAGTGCCGTTGAGATGGCATCCTCCGTACTCCTGTTCTTGCGGTAGGCAAACTGATAGGGATCCAATGTGGGGGACAACAGTAACCAAAGTTCAAAAGAATCTGCAAGATCCTACCGTTGTAAAAAGTACTGTGGAAATACAAGTTCTATATTACCTTGCTGGCAGCACATATCACTCCATTCACGTAACATGTTTGTGGGTTTGACACCAGTCCAAAATATTTTGCAGTGAGAAAGGGTGTATGCTTGAAGATAGATTGAATTCTAGATCTGATTTCTCATTGGGTTGAATGAGCAGACCCTGACACAAGGCCCATCTGTGTTAAACCTAGCCAGCTATGAAATAGTCTATAAATGTGGTTTGGTTCCTCTGTGTTGATCTAAACAGGTCCCCAAAATAGCCAGAAGAAAGCTGGGTAATGGGCAAGATTTCAATATTAAAATAGAGTTTGCCCCTTCCCTCCAAATGAACAGATACACTTTGGTTTATTCTGACTGCGCCAAGGGCCAAATGAATCAATGAACCGATGAATCAACCAGTTACTGATGAATCAACGAGTATGCTTGGCCAAATTAAGCCAGATTGGTATGCTCACTGTCATCTTTTTCTTTGGAATGATTATGGTGAAACTGCCTTTTGGGAAAAGGTCACAGTTAGTGTCTCTTCCTGTAATATTCTCTCCTTCTTCCAATGTTACTGGACAAATACGTACTTAATTTCCAAATTGGGATGAGAGGGGGAAAGAGCTTGACCTCGTCCATGTTTAATTTAAGTAGGTCTCTTGTATAGAAGCAAATTAGATGATAAGTAGGCTCCCTAACTGGAAGATAATGATCAAAATAAGTCATATCTGGGAGCAGTCAGTGGATGCAGCGGACCGTATACACGTCAAGAGGATCAGTGAGTGATCATCAATCAACAACTGATGCTCTTGACATGTACACCGTACTGTGTATCCATTGACATGAGGCTCAGAGAAACATCCGAGCCTAAATGAGGGATGGGTGTTGATGCTGGTAGGGATGAGATGATCTGCAGTGGGAACGGGATTCATTGGTCAGTGGGTGGGTGGGGACTGGATGTTACTGATGGAACTCATCTGCTTCCCCTAACCAACCAAAAGTGTTTTCTTCCACTACACAAGAGTCTGAAGAAGGATCCCGACCTGAAACGTTGCCTATTCATTCTCTCCACTTTCTGCTCTGCTCAAGAATCCAGCATCTGCAGTTCTTTGTGGGTCTAGACCTCATCTCCCTTTATCGGTTCAATTTTCAAAGGCCCCCAACCAGTCACTGTTAAAACCAGGAGAGAGATGTGTTCAATGCATTCCCCTTCTCTGTTCATTACGTGTGTTACCCACATCCTAAATCACTCGTCAGCAATGAACAGTGACTCACACAAGCTTCCAATTAAACAATGGCTACCTTGCAAAATTCTTAAACAGACTTTCATTTTCCTCCATGGTCTCATCTATACCCATCTCCGTAACATCTTGTACTCTGACAACCTTCTGAAATGTTGGTCTTTAAACTCCAAGCTCTTCTTCAGTTTTCTTCACTCCACCATAGGTGGCCACATTAGGAGTTGTAAAAGGTACTCTTCACAACCTTCCTCCTTCTCTCACTTTGATACTCCTTAAAATCTACAGCATACAACAAAGTGAGGTTTTATAATGTTAAAGCTTTCATAAAATGCAAGCCATTGATATGATTTCCTTTTCTATTTTTCCAAGCAATAGCACCACCCAGTGCCTTTAGTTTAAAGACTTGCATTTATATTGCACCTTTCCCAGATCCTAGACCTCTGCAACTTGATCCTCAACTTCCTGACCAACAGAACACAATCAGTGAGGATAGGTGACAAATCATTCTCTATGGTAATCCTCAACACTGGTGCCCCGCAAGGGTGCATTCTCAGGCCCTTTCTTTACTTATTTACTCGCCTTTCTTTACACCAACGACTGTGCTGCTAAATACAAATACAACTCAATCGACAAATTCACAGACAACATCAACGTAGTGGAGCAGATATCAAATAATGACGAGGTGGAGTACAGGAAGGAGATTGAGAACCTCGTAACCTGGTGCCAAGACAACAACCGTTTCCTCAATATCAACAAGACAAAGGAGATTGTGATTGACTTCAGGATGCAAAACGATACACATATATTGGTGGCGCTGAAGTAGAGATGGTTGAAAGCTTCAAGTTTCTAGGAGTCAATATCACCAGAAACTTCTCCTGAACCAGCCATATCCAAGCAATGGCCAAGAAAGTACACCAACACCTCTACTTTCTTAAAAGACTTGGGAGGTTCCACATGGCCCCATCAACTCTCACCAACTTTTACAGACTCACCGTAGAAGGCATCTTATCTGGATGTATCACAGCATGGTTCGGGAACATCTCCATTCAAGACAACAGGAAATTGCAGAGTTGCGGACGTAGCCCAGACCATCCCAAACCAACCTCCCTTCCATCTACACTTCATAGTGCCATGGCAAGGCCACCAGCATAATCAAGGACGAGTCTCACCCCGCACACTCCGTCTTCTCCTCTCTGCCATTAGGAAATAATTGCAGAAGTGTAAAAACACATATTTCCAGATTCAGGGACAGTTTCTTCCCAGCTGTTATCAGGCAACTGAACCATCCTATCACCAACTGGAGTGCAGTCGTGAGATCCTCGGACTCTCTTTAATCGGACTTTACTGTAATCATGTATAGTCTTTTCGCTGCCTGAATAGCATGCAACAAAAAAGCATTTCATTGTACCGCGCCACATGTGACTATAATAAACCGAAGTAAACATCCCAAAAAGCTCTCAAAATGAAATAGGAAGCACACTGGTTATTGCACATAGAAAGCTCCCAAAAGCAGCAACTTGCTAATTCTCATTTTTAGCAAGGATAGTGAAATTTTCAGGATAGTGAACTTTGGAATCCCAGTTTTTCCAGGAGCCTAATGAGTGCTGATTTTTTTCCCGCCATCGAAGAGGGTAGAAAGAACTTAACATCCCATGCAGAAGCCAGCCCTTTTAACAGTGTAGCCCTCCCTCAGTAACGCCCTGGGGCTTGTAGTGCTAGGTCTTTGGAAATGAGCTTGACCCCACAACCATCTGACTCAGAGGCAAGAGCATTATCCGCTACGCCAACAACTGATGTGCAGAGCCAAGAACCAGCATCCATTGATCAAGCCGGGAATACCACAGAGACATACAAAAAAGTGCAACCAAAAACAATCTGTCAGTCGAAGGAAAATATCCCAACGCAGTTCAGATGTAACTTTCAGATGGTTTCTTACTTTGAAGCTGGCCTGTGCTGCACTATAAAGCTCGAGCTGTGCAGCACACCATGTGCTCTGGACATTTATGGAACTGTTAAAAGGAGAGCGAAATACTGTCTGTCGGCTTGGAGCGCAGGCAGTGGCCAAACACAGTCACGGGTCAGCCATAAATTACAGAGGCAGCTCCAGGCGGAGCGGCAATGGCAAGGCTTTCATGGAGCAGCATGTGGGGCTGAAGTGTTGCAGCTGGACCTATTTAGAGAGCAGTGAGCTAAAAAACATGTATAGTAGAGTTTCAGGCCAGGCAGCTTGCGTGCAACATGCTCTTCCGCACTCGTGTTTACCCAGAGTTGAAGAGCTTTCTTGTTTGGCTGTTCTCCAGTTTCAAGATGTAGCTTGTTAAAGGACGATGTTTTTTTTGTGTGAACGAATTCATGCTTACTCTCCTCATTCTGCACAGTTTACGAACTGACTTAATTTGTGTTTGTTAATTCCCATAATTACAGTTTGTCAATTCTCATTCGGTTTCTCTAACCATTTGTAACTTTATTATGCATTGTTAGATTTGTCCTCAGTGCAAGACAATAAGCCTCTTTCTTCCTGGCAAATGATTGGTACTATCAATGGCTGTAACTTTATCGAACGTCAGTGATGTGACACAGAAAACCAGGCGCTGCCTTGTCAGAGGCAAAGATCCTAGAGGAGCTCCTCTATAATCTTTGGTCAGAGGTGCCTTCTTTCAGATATGACAATTCCAGGACATTCTGCTCTTTTAGATGGGTGTAAAAGAGCCTTCTGTGCAATTTTGGAAGGAGAGCAGCACAGTTCTCCCTATCAATATGAATCTCTTAAATCTTCTTTCTCTGCTCAGGCAGTTCCTAAGGACTGAGGATGCCTCGCATCCATTCTGGTTCTGGGGGTCCCGTGGTGTTCACCAAGGCAGGTGAGAAGTTTGTGAGGTGGTACTCTCCTTCCATCACTTACAAAGGGCCCTTGTGCGTTCCCGATACATGGACTCAAAGTTCTCTGTCCCAAATGCTGTTTCTCTACTTTTACATGTGAGCAACATGGCCTGTCCATCATCAGGCTGGGAGAAGATGCTGCATTTGGCAGAGAGGCTGTGCATGATATTCCTCTCGGGCCATGAAATAGAAACAAATCTCAATGTGACCTTGAAATACATTTTCCTCCATCGTCTGATCTGATGTATTGAAAGCATGAACATCGCCCGCACCCTCAGAATTGTGTACTTCTGTACCTCTAGTGAATTAAAGGATAGCCCATATGCAGACGGTTTAACCTGTGCAAAATAAAGCAATAGGAACCATGTTAGAGTCATTGGTGTTGATCTCCTTGGTGAGGACACTTCACGATGGACAACAAATGCTGGCTGCCAATGATGTCCAGATCGCAACAAATGAATAAATAGAGAACAACATTCTCAAATGACGAACTCAGCATGGTTGACCAACTATCATTGAACAACAAGAGCTGTTGTAAAACGTTCTTGATAGGAACAAGGTCCGTGATAAACTGCTCATCCCAATGTCAGAAACCCCCACCAGACTAAGGCCTGACATGGAGATTGTGAACAGCCATCAAACCATCAAACTATGACAGTGGACACAAAATGCTAAAGTAACTCAGTGGATCAGGCACCATCTCTGGAGAAAAGAAATAGGTGGCATTTTGGGTCAAGACCCTTCTTCGGACCGTAAAAAATGTTTTCAAGACAAATGTATCCAAGTACAGTTCATACAAACACAGTCACTTTCTACACTGTAAATAATCCATCTCTTTTATTTGGAGAGCAAATCGGGGCCAATGTCATCTCAGACATTGTGTGCAAGTGGGGTTATGGAATATCATTACATAGTGACAATTCTCCGTTAGGTCCCTCTGAGCACATCAGACCTCACTCCAATGTTTCCTGGTGCAATTGCTGCAGGAGGTTGTGTTGAGTCATCAGCAACACACGGTGATGACTGGACACTCTGAGCGGGCCAGCAGCTTTTGAACAAACCACAGGGCCTCTTTCACCCAGTGACCGTCCATCAACAGCAGTAAATAACCGCCACAGTGTGCGACCACGGACAACTTACAAGTATGGCTGACACAGTAATGCTCATGAACAACAGATGCATCTTGGGCAGAACTTTACATCCCAAAGTATCTTTCTTTGCCGCAACAGAGTCATAGCCCTGGGTAAATTTATTCTCGTAAATGACAACTATTAAATAAACAAACAGTCTGCTGGAGGAACTCAGTGGGCCTGGCTTAAGATTGTTTGTTGCTCTGGATTCCAATCTTTTGTCTCTACAACTATTATTTACACAGTGACCAGGTAGCGCCATCTACTGAATTCTACATGGTTTTGCCTGTGTCTGGCTTTTAAACTGCCATTGGTTTATTTTTAAGATTATCTCCAAGCCTCTCTTCAAAATAAATGATTTTTGTTTCTTCTTTTGTTTGGTGTGGAAACGTGTATCCTGTTGTATTAACTAGATTTGGTGTTTTCAGAGAACATGGATCCACCTCTCCTGATTTGTTGGCAATGGAATTTTTGTCTGCAAATGGTTGTTTCATGATGAAGAGTTCCTGTTCATAGAAAATACTTTGGCTTCAAAAGAAAAGTGTAGATTAAACATTTCAGGGAAGTTAAATTAAAAACAGGGACAGAGTTGCATCCTGTTTCAAAACAAATCTTAAGATCAAGAATCGCCAAATTTAAAAGCACTTACAACATCTTTTGTTAGACAAGGGTATAATGGTATTAAGGGACTAAGGCAGTTCAAAGGAGTTGAACTACAGGTCATTTACATTTCAGTGAATGACAGAACAAGCTCAAGGGACTGAATGGCGTCCTGCTGCTCTGTTCCTTGCGGTAGAATTACAGTTGTGATTGCACACAAACTGTTCCATCGTAACTATCACTACATGTGCCAGACATTTGCTGATTAGCTAGTTATTGCTTTATTAGTCATTCAGTTATGTTGAAGCATTTATTTTATCAGCATTTGTTTTCCAGCATTGTGATTTCCAAGCGTTTTGATTGTTTTTGATGCCAAAGCACGTTCTTTATGTGGCGCTTGATAATCCATGACGTGCGCTGCAAAGGATGTGGGATGCAAAATATTCAACTCAGAACTTTTTGGTGGTTAAGGAAACTAAATGTACTATTGCTCAATCATGCACACACTCAATGATATCCTTTTACATCAGTCAAAATTTATGCAGAAAACAGTACATTATTATTTACAAATCTCAAAAATGAATAGTCCAAAATGATAGAGACAGGGTAGACAATGTTGCCTATGGATTTAGAATGGTATCTAAATGTTTTTTGCCCAATAAATGTTTCTTGTCCATCCACAACTAATTATCTAGACTGTGGCCTCCATGCACTATTCAATTAGATCAATGGTTGCCTCATTAAGTTAGCGCAATGTGTGCAAATGTGTGATATCTGGCCATAAAGCATGAGCATATGTGCAAGTTAGAGAGAGTACTACTACCAAGGTATCTGTGGTAAAGCATTTCTCCATGTTTCTCAATAATTCCTGCCAATATATACTTTACGAATAAGACTTCACACTTGATGTTACAAATTTGACAATAAGCATGTCAAGAACAATAACTTGCATAAAGAAACATGGTAGACCAATCTGGTCAAAGACTTACCTGTTTGCTGACATTATTGCTGGTAAATGTGAGACAAAATAATACTTCTCAAAAGTATACCAGCAGTTTGGGGCACCAGCAAGATGGCTGTGCATGATGGTAGCTAATCCTGAAATGACTACCGCCAAGTGGGGGCATAAGAAAGGAGAACAATGTAGCTTGAGTAGATCCTGAGGATATTTTGGGCCACGACGAATGCAATTCTTGCAAATTAGTGCAAATTCCACTGGGTATACAAAGATCCAGTATACCCAGTGGAATAACCTTGTATGAGTCATTGAATGCGTCCAACAGCATGGAAATCACATTGGAAACAGTTTTGGAATTGGTATAATGAGTCAGAGGGTGCAGCCGTTAAACTGAACAACCACTCAAATGGCAGAAATCTGTATCTGTTCCGGTGTTGATGTTATCAGTTTTGGCTAGAACAGCATCAGAAGAAGTGGGCGTGGCTGATTAGGATCAACTAGTAGATATTTTGGAAGTATTGGTGTATATAACAAGGCATGTAAGCCTTTCATTCCCAATGCAGATCATGCAAAGGTCCTTTGGAAAGCAAAAAATATTCAGGAAATTGATAGTAAATATGAAACAAATGAATACTACACGACTTCCAGATGGGCTTGCTGTTAGAATTATACAATATGTTAGCAAATCTTCTAATCATGGTACCTTAATTGGTGCATGTGACAATAAACTGACCTCGAAACCTTGAAACATCATGGAGATCAAAAGTTGATTCTTCAGTGGCGCTATATAGAAGTTTCAGGAATATTTCAATCTAACGTTCAAAAATTGTGGAGACATACATCTTTGGAAATAGGAAAGAGAACTCAGATGAGAAAATGTTCTTGCTGGTGGATCCATCTCAGTATTGCAGCTTTGTCACTTAGAGGAGATTGCAACCTTCATGTGGTCCGCCCTGTTTCGACTGATGCAATCAAATCGACGTGCACAAACGGAAGATCAAATAGAACAAGTTGTCCAACAATTTTAGGGTGTGCACGCCGCACGAAAGAAGAAGAAGTCACTTAGAGTGTACACTCTGTGACAAGTTTGCCTGTGGCTTAATGAATGAGTAAATTCAATCTACAAACAAATTCTAGCAGCCGAGCGTGCATGCAAAGTTAAAGTCTATAGAACTGGCAAAGCCAGTTCTAATATGACAATGATTTATGAAGCAGAGAGTTCTAAGGCTGAACCTGAAGTGACAATGAACAATTACCTTACATTGTTGACCTTACATGGTCCAACTGCAGGAGACAAAAGCTTTCTGTCCATATCTGTCACACACACTCACACACAATCATGGTCAAAGGGAGCCAACAATATTTGGCAATTGATACACATAAGCGCCTGTATTCACTTACAACACTAATTACTGGTGTGACATCATATCCAAATATCTTTCAGGGTGGATACCATAAAGGACAAGGGCAAGAACAATGACAAGATACCCTAAGGTTCAGATAATTTACTCTGTAGTCAAGATAATGGCCCAAAATCCACAAACATTAAAGGAGTAAACCAATCCAGATTTAGAAATATTCAGATTAGACAAGGACAATGTAAATCTGAAAAGAAGCAATTCATAATAAAACGTGTTATCTTGGGATGAAAAGAGATGCAAATAATTTACAGCCAGTCAAAATAAGAGCAGAAGCAATTGTGGAAGCAAGGAACCCTGAGACAACTATACGAATAGCAAACTATGTCATAAAAGATAACAGATTTAGAACTAGCCAGCAAGACCTTTCCATAGTTTACACATTACTTATTGTGGGGGATGAGTTGATAAATTGTTACACTCAATGGTGGCATAGCACACTATGAAGTATTGAAATTCACTTTTAGAAATCATGATTTACCAAACAAACTACTCAGATAATGGTCCTTGGTTTCACTAATTTCTATACAAGCAAATTATGAAACAAAATGATTGTAAAACATATACTTATTTGAACCTGACATGAGCATCAAAATATATGGCCAGTGAATCTGTAAGAGTTGCCAAAAGAAGCACTGCAGAAATGAGTGTTACAAGGTTTTAGCCTCTACTTCCTCAGAAGTTTGAGGAGATTCGGCATACTGTCAAATATTTGACAGGATGCTCTACATACTATTGTGGTTTGGTTACCCAGCATAACTGGTATATTATTTCCAATTCACGTGAGTGACTACGTGAAGAGCCCGCCAGCCCGCATACGCATCAATACGCGAACGCATGGTGCACAAGTCTGAGCAGTTCGAAACTGCTCTGGCAGGTAAGTCAAATGTGAGGTGCTACACCTTGGCAGGACAAATCAAAATAGGACGTACATGGTAAATGGTAGGGAATTGAAGAATACAGTTGAACAGAGGGATCTGGGTATAACCGTGCATAGTTCCTTGAAGGTGGAATCTCATATAGGGTGGTAAAGAAAGCTTTTGGTATGCTAGCCTTTATAAATCAGAGCATTGAGTATAGAAGCTGGGATGTAATGTTAAAAATGTACAAGGCATTGGTGAGACCAAATCTGGAGTATGGTGTACAATTTTGGTCGCCCAATTATAGGAAGGATGTCAACAAAATAGAGAGAGTACAGAGGATATTTACTAGAATGTTGCCTGGGTTTCAACAACTAAGTTACAGAGATAGGTTGAATAAGTTAGGTCTTTATTCTCTGGAGCGCAGAAGGTTAAGGGGGGACTGATAGAGGTCTTTAAAATGATGAGAGGGATAGACAGAGTTGATGTGAACAAGCTTTTCCCTTTGAGAATAGGGAAGATTCAAACAAGAGGACATGACTTCAGAATTAAGGGACAGAAGTTTAGGGGTAATATGAGGGGGAACTTCTTTACGCAGAGAGTGGTAGCGGTGTGGAATGAGCTCCCAGTGGAAGTGGTGGAGGCAGGGTATCATTTAAAAATAAATTGGATAGGCATATGGATGAGAAGGGAATGGAGGGTTATGGTACGAGTGCAGGCAGGTGGGACTAAGGGGAAAAAAAATTGTTCGGCATGGACTTGTAGGGCCGAGATGGCCTGTTTCCGTGCTGTAATTGTTATATGGTTATATGGTTATAATTTTATTTCCAGGGGGCCGCTGACAGCAGGCCCAGAGTAGCTGATGGAGGCGGCTGGGGTTTGGGCCGCCGGCGAAGCTCCATAAGGAGCTAGAGAAAAAAAAATTTTTTGTTGCGGCGACTGCCGTTGGAACTCCGAACGGGAGCAGGCGGCCGAAATTGGAGGCAGCCGTGGGGCTCCATGGAGCTGGGATGAGATATTGCGGCTGCCGGCATCAGAGCTCCAAACGGGAGCAGGCAGCCAGATTTGGAGGCAGCCGTGGGGCTCCGTAAGGAGCTAGGATTTCTTAAATTGCGGCTGCCGGCGTAGCCAGGTCAACGATGCTGCAGGAGGTTTAACAGCAGCCGTTCAGTCAAAAATAGCCGTGGCCAGGAGCCACCGTTCAGGTAAGCTCAGCTGCCGTAGCACCGAGCAATTTTAAAACATAGTTACTGCTAGCTGAGGGGCTCAGCTATGCTGCAGCAGCATATAGTGTACGTTTATTTTGGGCAGCTATAAATAGAGTTGGCATCAATAGCGGTTGCCACCCGGTCACGTTTGTGACTATCGTAGTCGATAGCATTCAAAAGTCATGTTTAATTCTTTGGCAATATAACGATATATCTTATCATGCCAATAAAGTTTATATTAAAAATGATAATTACAAAGGACATTTATTATCACATACGCCAATGGTGTAGTGTAAATGGACGCCATTGATGTCCAGAGCTCCTGGCTTAGGAAGCCTTATTTGTGCTGTGCCTATCAGGCACCTGTGGGAGCTACATCTGGTGGCGTCATGGTAATTTCCGTTCACTAGAGGGGACTGTGGGAGATTCTTTTATAAGAGACTCCAACTATGTGGATATCGATAGAGCAGTCGAATCTCTGATTTAATGGGGATATGCTTCTTTTAATCATATGAACATAATTGCCTGTGACAACACCTGGCAGAGTTGCAGTATTTCTCCCACTCTGTCTAGCGGACTATCGGGAAGAGGTGACTCCGATTATAATGTCGGCTCATCCGAGTCATATGGGGGCAAGAGGCGCTCCAGTCCTTCCCTGTAATACTCCGTTGGTGCTCCAGAAGGGAGCAAGGACTCGGAGTCACTAGCAGGTGCAACCTGTCTGGTAAGTATAATGATGATACCAACAGAGCACCGATCTGGACAGCTAGTCCCGGTTCGGCTGCTGAAGGGAGCAGCCTGACAACCCCGAGTCGGGGCAAAGTCAAAGCCAAGTCTGTGGGACAAGTCCTGTCGGATGATTTGGGACATCTATGGCAGATGTGATTGGGCGTTTGTCTCAATTAGAACATCTGATGAATCAGATGGTGGCACAAGAAATGCTCCATGTTACGAAGGCATGTCAGGCAGCAACTCCTGGTTCAGGGTTGCAATATTCCTCCCACTCAGATGAAAGGAGTGGTGGAGATGGTGCCAAAGTATATGCACATTTGCCTGAAGCAGCTCCTGGCTCAGGGTTGCAATATTCCTCCCACTCGGATGAACGGAGTGATGGAGATGGTGCCAAAGTATATGCTCACATGCCTGAGGCAGCTCCTGGTTCAGGGTTGCGTAAGTCCTCCCACTCGGATGAAAGAAGTGATGGAGATGGTGCCAAATTTATGCTCCGTATTACGGAAGCATGCATAGGCAGTTCAAGTCATATGCCTGTAGCTACCCCTTGTTCAGGGTTGGAATATTCCTCCAACTCGAAAGACTATTGGAGATGGTGTCACAAAATATGCTCCGTGTTACGGAAGCATGCACAGACAGTCCGAGGCATACGCATGTGGCAACGCCTGGTTCATGGTGCACTATGTCTCCTACTCTATGAGAGTGTCAGAGATCAGTGTGGAACTGACTTCAACATGACTATGTGCCTGAATCCCATGCTTTTAAGCATAATATGCGAGAACCGCATTAGGAAGAGCTGCCTGCTCTTGCCTCTAAATTTGCTGTTCCCTCGGGGACGGACAAACCACTACAAGAGGAGTTGGCCAGCGACATCAGCTATCTAACAGAAATGACAAGCATGACATACAGGGTCTGCATATGAAACCTCGCTGAAGCACCAAACAAGCAAATCGACCCGGGGTCAGAGACACTGGTAAGTAAGGTCTCGTTATTAAGAGAGTCAAGAGTCAAGAGTCAAGAGTCAATTTAATTGTCATTTGGACCCCTAGAGGTCCAAACGAAATGCCGTTTCTGCAGCCATACATTACACACAACTAGACCCAGACACAACATAATTACAATTTTACATAAACATCCATCACATAGCTGTGATGGAAGGCCAAAAAAAACTTATCTCTCCACTGCACTCTCCCATCCCCCCCCCCGATGTCAGAGTCAAAGTCAAAGCCCCCGGCTGGCGATGGCGATTGTCCCGCGGCCATGGTTAAAGCCCTCGCCGGATTGGTGCAGGGAATCACACCCATCCTCTCTGGGATAGGTGTTGGAGCAGGAAGCTGTGACTGGCGCTCGCAAGTACCCTGCGGCCATTCCAGCCGCGCGGGAATCAACAATGTAGTGAGGCCCCGCTCCAGTAGCTCTCGACCCCAGCAACTGATTGGCGGGGTTGAGAATTCTCCGTTGCAGGAGCCCCGAAAAGCGGTCTCTCTCCAGGGAGCCGCGTGCTCCCGGCGCCGCTGTCCGCAGACCCGCAGTAGCAGCCCGCGGCGGCGGCGGCGGCGGCGGCGGCAGCAGCAGCAGCAGCAGCAGCAGCGTTCCTCCACCGCTCCGGTCTCGGCCAGCTCCACGACGGCAACGGTGAGTCGGCACCTGAGTCCCCGGCTTCTTCCTGTTGGAGGCCGCTCCTCGTTGCGGCCTCAACGACAACGGAACCCGACGAGAAAAAGGTCGGGTCTCCAGTGCAGGGAGAGATTTAAAAAAATTTCCCCCCCCCTGGTCACCCCAGGACAGGGGTTCCGAGTGCCCCACACAGCACATCCAAGGAAAAACTACATTAAAACACAGACAGAAAATAATAAAAACGCGGACAGACTGCAGAGGCCGCTGCTGGCCAGAGCCGCGCCGCCTACCGGAACCGTTAACCTCCGTAAACTCCAAAATGCAGCAGTCTGTCGGCATAGGTTTGGGCTGTCTAGTGGGTTTTCACTGTCTCTGGGATAGATCAGGTTGATGTAGAGACATTGGCAGGGTGCCTTGCATAGTAACCTCTGTAACTGCCAAGTAAGAACAGATTGGTTACCCTGGTTCAGGGTAGACCATCATGGAACTGGCTGGCCATAGGGGTCATAGTGACCAGGGAAGCGCTGCCTCATCATCTGTGATTGAGGTTATCAGACTGTTCAGTAGAATGAAGTAGTTGAAGTTTTCCTCAACATATGGTTATTTCTCCTCAGTTAGTAGATTTGCTGGTTCATTGGAATCATCATTGCCATCCTCTCTGGGACAGGTAGTTACCAGCAGGAAGCTGGACTGGCATATAATATAATTTTTATCTGACCTGCAGGTTCATGTTGTGAATCAACAATGTATTTATAATAATCCATAGGCTCTCAATACCAGTATTCCTGATTGAGTGGCGGGTCGAAGAGATTGTGTTGTGCACTCTGACGGCTTAGACATGTGGTTTCAGTCAAAAGACTGCGAGGTGATTCCTGATTCAGCCTTGCTCTATACTAATTTCCACTCTGAGGGAAAACACTGCGTATTCGTGGTGACTCTTAGTCAAGAGTTGACAGGGAACTCGTATTCCCACATCAAAGGGAGACTGTGGGTTCAGCTCTAGTCATTAGGTTCTGATTATATATTATCAGCAAAATATATGAATAACTAGATAATGCAACTTCCGCGGATAGAAAAGCCAAAAAATTTCCTTCCGCATGGTCAATAGAGGAACAGGGGTTCCGAGTGCAATCAGTGACAGCTGATCTGAGGATGAGTGGTCTGGCCAAGGACTAGAGGGGTATATTTCTGATACTTCTCAAGATTACAGAAACATGGTGCAGGCCGAATCGGGTTAGCATTTGGCTAATCGGATTATGGGTTTACTTACCCAGTTTTAGATGGATGATTGGCTTTCTGCAATTTAACTGATTCAGAGAATCGATCTTGTAGTTGCATACTCTGCCATATCTATACTCATGAGGCACAGATTCTGCTGTTTTGATAACAAAGCTAGTGATGAAAGCTTATTCTGCCCTACTCAGATTAAAGGGCATTGTGTCATCGTGTTTTAGGTAATATGCAAAATTTGCAGCTGATAAAACTTATGGGTTATCAGTAGATACCTTTTGCGATATTACAAATGAGGCAACATGAAATTTAACAGTGCAACTTTTTCCTATTCATTCACGCCATGGTAAGGCGGCTGAAGCAACTCTTATTTACTCAGTCACGAGTGGCGGTTATTTACTCAGTCTTCTCGGGCAGCTAGCTCTGCACGATTGTATAAGAAGCTTGTGAACAACATATGTGAGTTAATTTTAAACGTAAGTAACAGAGGTTTGTGTGACTTTCAGTTTGAGCCTAGGGAAGCGTTTATGTGATAGCACAATTGACATTGCTTGTGCTGCTTTATCATTTTCTATAGTACCATGTGGGACAATAAATGATTGGTTATTCACCCGCTGTTCACTAACGTTATGCAGGGTGTCTATTATTTGACCACTCTAATAGCCTACACTCATTGTAGTGTGCGAAGTATATCAGTAAATTATTATGCAAATATTCTTCTACTTTTTCCTAATGGGAGCAGTATTTATGATGATTATGCTTTCAGCAACTGATCTCAGCATAAAGAACACAGCCTTCACTTAATCTCTGGCTTGGTCTACGTCATAACTGACATTAGGGTAGCTTGTTATGGGAATGATCTCATAAGCAAAATGAGCAGGATTGCGTACATTTGAAGTTGACAGCATACCCACCAGAGCAGAGATCGGGGATGTCATTAGGTATACAAGTGCACTGAGTTTGCTAGTACCTATGAGATGAAAGATAGCTTCTTTTTTGTTATTCAATAGTCTCAAGATATTGCTGATGGCTCATTAGCAGCCAATAGAATGGATAATTCCCTTTCATCATACAGCAAGAGGCTTACATAGTGCGTGTTAATAAATTAAAAAATTTGGTTGAATATGTCTGGATATTTGCAGATAAAATTCTGCAGAGTGTTGCATGAGTTATTGTCTAACTCAACAGTCTATTGGGACTACGGTCCCAAGGTAGAAAGGTCAGTATGGGAATGGGAAGGGGTTAAAAAATGGTTAGCAACCGGAGATCCAGTGCGCCTTGGTAGACCGAGCATAAGTGTTCTGCAAACAATCGCAAGTCTACACTTTGTCTCGCCAATGTACATGAGCCCACTTCGGAAACACCAGATTCAGTAGATGAGGTTAGAGGAGGTGCATGTAAACCTCTGTCTCACCTCAAAGTATAACTACATTATACTCCTTGGGAATTACTAATGAATAGAAGATTCAGAATACAATTTAACCGTGCAGCCAAATCTTGAGAGGAGGGTGCAAAATAAACAGCCAAGGCAGAAATATAATTAAGACTCAAATCATATTTTATGTAAGAACTATGTTAAACAACATAACTGAGTTCATGCATCAACCCCAGCTTTCAAATCTGACATTCAGAAATGGGATGTTGGAATGACAACTCAAGTGTGTAGTAGTTGACCATGCAAATGACATATTTGTTTGTGCATTCTTAGATGCTTAGCTCCAAAATATTGTCAACACATTCATTGCAGCTTACAGAAGGCTAGGCTTTACACAGAAAATCCTAAAGGCAAATTCCTCCATTAACCTGCTCCCATACCACCATCCAAAAACATGGACTGCTTCCTGTAATCCTGAGAACCAACTCTAGACCAAATCAAACATCAATGACAACATTTACCTCCACCTTCAATGTGCTAGAGCGTAGCTTTGGGCAATCAAGATAAAGTGGATTTGTAGATCAAGACCTCAGATCTGCTGTAAAACCCATGGTGCATTGGGCAACAGTTATCTCTGCCCATTTATTTAATTTTGAGGCCTGAGCCACCTACAGCAGGCATCTCAAGGTGCACGAAAAATACAACAGTCTTTCCACAAAATCCTCCAAATTCACAGGAACGATAAATGGATCACTATGAACATCGACTCCCAACTGAACATTCCAGCCCCTAAGTCATTGTTATTCTTAATCGTTCGCATTATGTTAGGGTCCGCAAGCCTGAGAACATATTTCAGAATCAGACTATGTATTCTGGGATTTGGAATAATATTGCGAACCTCAAGGTAATGCATCCGTATTGCACAGAAGCTCTGCATTAATGGTGAAAGGAGCACACTAACTGACAAACTACCTGCCTGCCGATCCAGTCGATCACATCCTAAAAGTGTCTGTGATTCTCAACTCATTAGCTGCCCCAAATTTTACAAAATTAGAGTGGAAAAAAATCATGCTTTATTTTGAGGGATGCAGTATAAAAATTAGTGTTGATAATGGTTTATTGTCACATGTCCTGAGATACAGTGTTTTGCCTGCCAAATCATATTAGACATACTTACATCTAGGTGGTGCAAAAGAGAAAAGGGAACAGAGTGCAGAATATAGTGTTACAGCAACAGAGAAAGCGAAGGTAAATAAAAGTGCAAGAGCTGCAACGAGGTAGATTGGGAGATTAGGAATTCATAAGTTTTCTTAAGAGGCTTGAGGGGACATCATATTCCCTTGCTTTGTGTGCCGGGAACCAGAACCAGTCTCAAAACCAATGGCTGGCCACTCAGGACAATATTTTGTTTATTACAGAAAATGGTGAATCTTTGGTATTCCAGATTCAAAAGGGCTTTTGAGGGTCAGTATTTGCAGGACAGTGATCAAGAGATTTTTTAGCGCTTAAAGGAATCAAGGGATATGGGTTCCTGCATAGAAGTGGTAGTGAGGTAAGAGGTCAGCCAAGAACATTTTCAATGGCGGAGGAGTCAAGTCGCCTACTCAAGCTTCTATTTCTTATCTTTGTATGTATATTTTTTGACATTAAGAGATAAGATTAGAAATATACACTTTAACCATTTAATCCTGTGAGATATTTAAGGGAAAATTGAAGAATGTGATGAATAAAATTGATCCTGGGGAAATCATGGAAGAAACAAATAAAAACCAAGTCAAAACAGTGTCAGCGTCCTCAAATCAAGAAGTGGATACAACAATGACACTAGTTCCATCAGATCAAAGAAACTTAGATTGCATAGTTTAAATCTGTACATAATATGAATATCAAAATCATTTATTCTTTTCAAGAAAGGAAAACATTACAGTATACGTACATATGTGATGCATTTATATTTTTGGCAATGGAAGACAGAAGGAACTGAACCGAACCGAATACCAAGTGCTGGAATAACTCAGCGGGTCATTAATAGCATCTCTGGAGGACATGAATCAGCGACTTTTTGGGTCAGGATCTTTCTTCAGACTTCAGGACTTGGCAATGATAATGGTTTATTATTGGTTTTAATGCACACGTGCAGAATGGTTACAGAAAATAGAATAAACACCTCTTTAAACTGCAATCAGGCCATATTTTCAAACTGTTACAATAAGCTCCAGTGTACGAGCACAGAATCCTAGAAGGTGATCATTTGGTCCATTGTGCATACCAACTTTAAAACAGCTATTCAATAAATCCCATTTCCCTGTTCATTGGAAAGTACCTCTCCCTTCTCCACCACTATTGTATCTCCCTTTGTGGTAGAGCCAGATAAAATAGTGACATTTAAGAGGCTTTTAGATAGGCACGTGGCAGTGCAGGGAATAGATTGATGTGGATCATGTGCTGGCATATGAGATCAGTTTAACTTGGCATCATGTTAGGCACAAACATTGTTGGCCAAAGGGCCTGTTCCTGGACTGTACTATGTTCTATGTTCATTTCAAGTGGTAGTCAATTCTTTACTGAACATCATTAAATGAGGTACCCTTTCAGGGAGTGAATTTCCAGATCAATACAAATCACTGCATCTAAGTTTTAAGGCAACAACATGCTCATCCACATTATTGTTTCCCTTCACAAATTAAAATCTTGTCCACTTCATCCCTTTTTAATGCAATAAATCAAAAATCTGTTTCGAATTCAAGTCCTGTCTGTCTTCACATGCGTTATTTCAAAAGGACTACGTCATTCTGAAACTATGGTGAATGGAAGGAGGAAGAAACCCAGAATATTCAGGGGACCCATCCTACCAGTTGTCCTGGGATCACAGCCTCTAAAGGATTGAATTGTTGATTCAAGCAAAAGCCAAGGAACAAAGGCTAAGAGTTTTGCCAGTGTGAGAGGAACATCTGCTGAGGGCCCTAGGGTGGAAAGAGGTGGCCAGTCATGATTGTACTTATTGCTGGAGGTTTCAACACATGACCTCTAATTGCCCAACTCATACAGTCCTCTCCTCTCCTATTAGTGATCAGAAATATGAACCATCTGTGGGGCCTCACTACTCTTCCCTTGCTGAGTTGCAATTGTTCCCGCTGTGCTGACAGCCATTCGGAGACACTCTGTTGCAGGTGAAAAGGCTGGCCTTACTCAATCTGAATAATAATAATAGAGAATAATAATAAAACAGTTCATTACAGACCCCATCAAGGTCCAGACAAAGGGGCAACATTTCTCCTGGCATTAAAACCTGCATCATTGCATATCAACCACCACATCATCAAATATATAATTGGAAAATCATGTGTACAGGGAGTCACATAAAAACATCAGGGTAATTCGATGTATATCTTAACAAAAATCCCCACAATTACTTAAGTTAAAAGCTCCAGATTAAAAGAACTGATCAATGTCCTACAAGATGGGAGACAAGACGGGATACCAGTGTCTCCACAACTGGGATTCGTAGCATGTAGTGTTAACCCTTATGTTTGACAAGGCCACAATAAGCACATTTTTAGAGTCATTTATCCTGCAAATGAATTTATACATGCGGTGTCTTAGGATAGCTTCTAAAGTACTGACTCCAGCAGCCACAAAGAATGTGTGCATATTACTGGCACTACACCATCTAGGTTGCCTTAGCAGTGTTGTCATGGCATCGTTATATGCCACCTTTAGTCTCTGCATCTGTACTTCTTGTCTTTAAATAGTTCGGTAGGACCACAGGTGCGCAGTGTAGAGGGGTGTGCAGTATGCTCTAAATAGCGACGGTTATTGTTGCGATCTTCACCATGATCTGCACACTTGCAACAAATTTCGACATCACTCAAGAGGCGCAGTCAGAGGATATTGCTGCCTGTACATACAGCATGCGTCGTTGCCTATAAAATATCCTCATCATCTGTCATTTGTTCTGTAATAATATGCCATAGATAAAAATATTTGGTATCTTATTACAGACACTAAAATTGTTGTCAAACAATTTAAAATCAGGATATTTTAGGCATTTATCCTCTTTGGTTCAACAGACCATAACAGCACTCTTACTAGCATTATATTTAATGTCATGTTCCACACCATACACGGAACATATAGTAAGGAGCTGCTGGAGACGAGCGCTAGATGGACTAAAGACCACAAGATCATCTGCACACATAATATGGTTCACTAAAATATTACCAATCACGCACCCAGTGTTACAGGCTTTCAATTGTTTAGACAGATCATCAATATATAGATTAAAAAGGACTGGGGACAAAATTCCCCCTTGTCTAACACCATTGCTAACCCCAAATGGGGCTGAGACCCTATTGCCCCATTTTATTTGCATAGTCTGGTGGGCATACCAGTAGGCCAGAATTCTAACAATGTATTCAGGCACCCCTCTTTGACTCATTTTACCAAACAGCTTTCTGTGATTAACACGGTCAAAGGCTTTGGAAGCATCAATAAAGCACATAAGGATTGAAGAGTTTTTGCCTCTATATTTGTTTACAATCTCCTTTAGGGCTCTCCAATAACCCATTTAACAGTTCATTTTAATTTCTTTGTAAATTGCTCTCATCACCAGACTTATGAAAGTCCTTCAAATGTTTTTTTAAGACGACAGGGCATAAAAGAACGTAAGCAGAGAATTTGCGTTCAACCCGTATGTTTCCCAGCAACCAGCACTGGTAAAAGTGAAGTTCCTAATTTTCTCATGATTGGCCTGAAATGTAATGCTGTGTTGGATGATCAGCCATGATCATATTGAATGGCGGTGCAGGCTCAAAGGGCCGAATGGCCCACTCCTGCACCTATTTTCTACGTTTCTAAGTTTCTATGTAATTTCAAATATTCACTCCACAGAGCAATTTTACTTCGGAGTCACGCGAGTCACTACATGAAGAACCCCACCAGGACGCATGCATGTCATATCGCTACACGCATTGCGAAATGTCAGACGCGGTGGAAGGACGTTCCTCCGCGGCGGCAGTTTAAAAGCCTCTAATTGCAGGTAAGGGTTTACTCTGCGGTCTTTTTTGTTCCCTTTCCCAACTACAGGCAGGGAAATGGAGAAAACAAAGAAGACAAGGGCTGCGACAAAGCTGGTGAGGGAGGACCGCGGAGTAGCGGGCAGCCAGCAAGAGCAGCCGACAGCACTTGGATCACCCGTAGTGGGATCAGCTGTGCCCGATGCCACCGCCGCACCAGCCAAATCCACGCGGCCGGGCGGCAAGGCAAATCTAACAAGGTCATGGACTCGGAGGAGTCTGACTTTGAAACACCGCGGGAGCCGGATGGAGCGGTGTGTGGAGCATTTGCTCCAACGTGACAGACTCCGGGAGATGGAGTCGGGTCACTGTGCGCCCTATGACAAACCCACAGCAGTACCTTTTCAAGGGCTGCATAGAGTTTCCACCTCACCGGAGGGGAGCACTGCGGGTCAGTTCTGGGCTGACCTGGAAGAGGGGTCCGCAGAAGAACAGATAAGTGTGCATGGGGTGCGAGAAAAAGAGAACTTGCTGGACATGGTGGCCAATTTTATACAGCTGGAACAGACTGGGAAAAATCTGGAGCCAAAGCTTGCTGCCAGGATTGACTACATGTCACTAAACCAGTTACAAGATCAGGCTGTACTGGACACCACAGGAAGACATCTGGCACCGGGCAATTCCATTTCCCTGAACGTTCCAATTATCAACAACTGTATATGGAAACGCATCGGAACAGGGGTCAAGATTATGGATGCGAAATTACAAAAAGTACTAAAATTACTGACCGCAGGGATAACAGCATTTGCCCGTACAGTGGACAACATGAATATGTCCCAGGACCAACAAGATGCGCTGGCACTATTCTGTAACACCCAGCACGAAATAAATAACATTAAGAAAAGTGCCATACAACCCACACTGAACACAAAGTTTGCGGGACTGTGCAAACCTGGGGCCACGAAACCACCAATTCTCTTGTTCGGTGGCAACCTATCGAAGCAGGTAAAAGAGCTCGATGAGAAAGCCAAAACCTTGGGATTAATAAAAGGAACACCAACAAAAACCAACTACAACCAAAGACAACATCCCTACGCACCCACCAGCAGAACTGGTGAAAGCTGGAAGGCCCGGTACTCAAAACATGAGTCTTTTTTAGGCCATGGCCCAGGCCGGCCTTCTTGGAAGATGCGGGGAACCCCAATGCCAACACCAACCAACCCGAGAAACCAGGCACCAGCGCAACAACAGCGGAAGAACTACAAAAAGAAGTAAACCTGCCACTGGTTACAATGGAGGTAGGTGGGTCTGGTTCCCTAAAAGATATGGAGAGCATGGGTGTTGGGGGGAGACTACACTGGTTTTTGAATGCATGGAGCATGCTAACAACCGATACTTACATCTTAAACAGTATCCAGGGATATACAATAGAGTTTATACACGAGTACAGCCCTCCAGTTCAACATAGACCGAACCGAGTGTTCGTACTCTCTGATAAAGAAAAATCGGAGGCACAAGCTGAACTGGAGCGGCTTTACATAAAAGGTGTAATTGAGAAAACTCAACACGAACCATTAGAATTCGTGTCCAATATTTTTACCAAAACCAAAAAAGATGGTGGTTGTCGCATCATCATAGATCTGACAAAATTGAATACATTTGTACAATATATTCACTTTAAAATGGAAACCTTTGTTACTGCTAAACAATTAATTTCCAAAGGTTACTTCATGGCCAGCATCGATTTAAAAGATGCTTACTATTCAGTACCCATACGAGGTGACCACAGATGTTACTTAAAATTCAACTGGATGGGACAACTCTGACAATATAAAGCACTGCCAAATGGGCTATCATCAGCCCCAGGCTGTTCACGAAAATCTTAAAACCAGCCCTAGCGTTTCTACGGAAACATAATCACATGGTTATGGCATATTTAGATGACATACTCATAGTGGGCATAACTTTGGAATTGGCCATACAAACTGTAACAGCCACAAAACAGTAATTTGAAAAACTGGGATTTATCATCCATCCAGTTAAATCTAAACTAACACCGTCCACTACTATAGACTATTTGGGATTCACCATTGACTCAGTTCACATGGCGGTGACTCTACCTAAGGGAAAGGCTAGAGATTTAATAGAGGCTTGCAACAACCTCATTGACATCAGAAATCCATCCATCAGATTGGTAACAAAAGTAATTGGTAAAATGGTGGCTGCTTTCCCAGCCACACAATTTGGACCTCTACATTACCAAAACTTACAGAGAGCAAAAATACAAGCTCTCAAAATCAATGCAGGTCACTTTGACAGACCTATGAGACTACCAAACCAAGCCAAAACGGAACTAAAATGGTGGATAGACAACCTCTGGCTTTGTTCCAACCCAATCATTGTCAGTAACCCTTCTATGGTACTACAAACCGATGCCAGTGCACTTGGGTGGGGAGCCACCAATACCATCACCAGCTGTGGAGGTAGATGGACAGCACAGGAGGCATCTTTCTTACTCACACTGGGCATAAACTACTTGGAAATGTTGAGTGCATTCCATGGCCTTAAGTCATATTGTACTGGATCATATCACCAGCATGTTAGACTACAGATTGACAATACCACCGTGGTAGCATACATCAACCACATCGGTGGTAACAAATCGATATCTTGTGACAATCTCGCTAATTCAATTTGGCAATGGTGCATCCAAAGAGATATTTGGATATCAGTCACTTACCTACCAGGGAGACTAAATTTAGTGGCAGACACCAGGTCACACGAATTTAATGAAAACACCGAATGGATGTTGAACAAAATGGTATTTTCTGATATTACAGCAAAATATGGAACACAAATATAGATCTATTCGCATCCAGACTAAACAACCAGATACCTAACTATGTTTCATGGGAACCAGATCCTGGGGCAGCAGCAACAGATGCATTTTCGCTGCATTGGGGGAAATTGTTTATCTATGCATTCCCTCCTTTTTGCCCCATCAGTCGGGTATTAAGGAAAATACAACAAGACTCTGCGTCTGGTATTTTGGTAGTACCCGATTGGCCTACACAACCATGGTTCCCAGTGGTGCAAAACATGGTATTAGAACCATGTATTACCATCCCACATAGACCAGACTTGTTGCTACATCCCGTGACAGGGGATAGCCATCCATGCCATAAAACCTTGAACCTGTTAATTTGTAGAGTTTAAAAACGCCACTTCTACAACTGGGACTAACGGACCAAACAGCGAACATGATCTCAGCGGCCCAAAGACAATCAACTAAAAAACAATATCTGGTCTACATCAGGAAGCGGGAAATGTACTGTCATAAGAACAACATCACCAACAGAAACATGAACATTCCGTCTGTTCTGGAATATCTGGCAGGCCTCCACAATGATGAGGGGCTCAGCTACAGTGCCATCAACAGCACCAGAAGTGCCCTGTCGACTTTACCTATGGCAAGGGACAGAGCGTTACACTGTAGGGACTCACCCTCTGGTAACAAAGCTCATGAGGGGAATATTTAATACAAATCCCCCAAAAACCAGGTACTCCCAAATTTGGGATGTAAGCATTGTCCTGAAAACGCTCAGGAACTGGTCTCCAGCATCAACTCTGTCCCTACACAGACTAACTTTGAAAACAGTCATGTTAATGGCACTGGTCACGGCACAGAGGGTTCAGTCACTGCATAAACTCAGACTGGACAACATGACCTCCTCACCTGACGATATTACGTTCCACATCTACAAACTGGTAAAGCAGAACAGACAGGGGTCAGCAGGCCTCAATATACAATTCAGGTCATACCCTTCAGATGACCGCCTATAGTTAGACACCTGTCATTATACATAGAGAAAACAAAAATCCTAAGAGGCAATGAGAAGGGACTGCTGATCAGCCATAAGCAACCTCACAAAAGAGGGACAGTCCAGACCATCTTGAGATGGCTGAAACAGGTGCTGACACAGGCTGGGGTGCATACTAACGTTTTAAATCTCATTCCACCAGGGCTGCAGCGACATCGGCAGCAGTACAACTGGATGTGCCCATGGACCAAGTCCTCGAAGCAGCAGGATGGTCAGGGGAAAGAACTTTCCAGTTATTTTACAATAAACCAGTGATGAAATCTGGAACATTTGCAGAAAAAATTTTAAGTTCTGTAAATTAATTAAACCCATAAAAGGGGTTATAATTTGTGTTAATAAATTTTATGATTTCAATGACGAATCATGTTCAAATTATGTTAACACTATTCCTCCCACAGTCAAGGCAGACGTGATGCATGGACTCGTTTCCACGGCATGAAATCACAAAGCTTTAAAATCTTCACGTAGTCACTCACGTGACTCCGAAGTAAAATAGTAAGATTAAACGAAAACTTACCAGTTTGAAGTTTGATCTGTATTTTATGAGGAGTTACGATGAGGGATTACATGCCCTCCGCTCCCACCCTTGATCATATACTTAACTGGTATCTTTTCTCTAATCTTACTATGTTTAGTCATTACAGTTGTCTGTGATTTCACACCGCTGCTTTGAAGAATGACACGCATGCGTCCTGGCGGGGTTCTTCACATAATCCCTCATCGTAACTCCTCATAAAATACAGATCAAACTTCAAACTGGTAAGTTCTCGTTTAATCTTACTATTAATCAGGAATAAATGTTCAGATAAGAACCTCATCTGAAATACAACACCAAGAATTTTGTGTGTAATTTTACGTATAATTTTAGATAATGTATTTTTGTGTGTTTGTCCGAGTCCTGTGAGGCTGCTGCCTCGCTGTACTTGTGTGCAGATGACAATAAACTTGACTGGACTTCTGTGTTCAGATGAACTCACATTCCCCTGACCAGAGGTGAGAGTGCCACCCATTGGCCATGGCCAAAACTACAGAAAGGGTGGAGAATTTTCAACTGACAGACTTATGGAATGAACCCGGTGAGCAGCATTCATCCATTTAAGGGGAAGCTACATCATTGCATGAGGGAGAATGAGAATGATATGCTGAAGAGGTTACATGAAAAGGAAGATAGACA
The DNA here is from genome assembly GCF_028641065.1 of Leucoraja erinaceus. Lineage (NCBI taxonomy): Eukaryota > Metazoa > Chordata > Chondrichthyes > Rajiformes > Rajidae > Leucoraja > Leucoraja erinaceus. The sequence goes on along the minus strand of NC_073379.1, from coordinate 38,010,075 downwards.
CAAAATGCTGGAGTAACTCAGCGGGACAGGCAGCATCTCTGGAAAGAAGGAATGGGTGACGTTTCGGGTCGAGACCCTTCTGGATCAGAAGCTCAAAAGGAATTTAAGCTCACGTTGGGCAGCATGTGTGATTTCTGTCCACAAAGGCTGATAATGTAAAATGTGTGCCTGATCAATTTAATTATTAACTCAACCATGTAGAAAATCCAAGGCTATTACCAAGTGATAAAATAATACCTAGCTGATCTTGCGATCCATTTTGAGGAATTCAAGGGGCTGCTCATACGTAAAAGATTCCATCTAATGCAGATCCCAACCACCTTTAACGTTCTGGTCCATTGATGTAAGATCTGCCTACAACTAACTTTCAGGTTATACACTCCAGGTCAAAGAACACTACCACGCACACAAAAGTTGATCAAAGTTTGTGGTTGTTTTGTGTTTTGAATGAAATTGTATCCATTGGTTGGGAACATAATTCAGCAGTGTAATTAGGAAATCCTTGACTATAATGGAACACCTTTGAATCACTAGGAGACCTCTTTAGGTTTCCACGTATCCACAAATTCGCTATTTTCCAACAGTTGAGCTATGCTGTATTGGCATTTCAAATATCCAAACTGGAAAGATTGGTTCATGATTATTAAGTATTCATGAACACATCACTCTGTTTAAGAAATGGATGTGTAGAATAAATCTCGAGCCACTAAAGTATCACTTGTGGTTCAAAGAGTGGATATCCCACTGAAAATCCAAAATTGCAGATACTGGAAATCTGAAACAAAAAATTTAATTTGAGTTTAAATATTATAAAATTAATTGCCACTAAAGCGACAAGTACAAAAATCTAGGCTGATGCTTCAGTGCAGTACTAAAGTAAGGCTGTGTGGCTGGAAATGGTGCTTTGTGCGTGAGATTTAAAACTCAGATCCCGTGGCACTCTTGAAGAATAAAGGGGGCAATTCAATTCAATGTCTCAGCTAACATTTATCAACATAGCTCAACTGATTTTGGTTAATTATCACGTTACTGTTTAAGAAAGTTTCCTTTGTGCTAATTGTGCCTTGTTTCCTACATTATCTCAATGACTGCACTTCAAAAAACTTAAAGAGCTTAAGTCTTAACGAACTTAACGACAGGATTTAAGCTTTTCTTTTCAAACATAGCAGATATACAGCTTCAAATAAACTTTCAGCTTAAACAGCTATATTTGCTTGAACTGGATAATTATTCCTGCCTAAGATCAATTCCATTCTGCACCAGGCCCACTAAATCTATATACCTGTAACTGCATCTCTTCTTATTGGCGAAGCATGTAATTCAATGGGCTTTGCAAATCTTTATAATCGCAGTACGCCAAATCCAGAGTTCCATTATAATTTCCCCAGAGACCTCTCATTAAATGTGTTATTTATTTTGGAATGAAACTGATAGATTGTTCAAACGAAATTCAAGTTTGTTATTGTTCCAAACCCTAATTTCTTTGGGCTTTTTTAACTTAAATTTGAGTAAATGTGGGATCTTATCCTGTACTGTTAAAACAAGCTAGAATCTGGCTTTCAAATGTATATTTGATGAGCTTGAGTGGGCTTACACGGCACGCATTTGATCCTGTGCTGAAATATTGGTGCAAAATATTTTTGACCCAGGTGGGGGAGGTGGATAGACACGTAAAGGTCACTTAAAACATTGAACTAAGCTTGGCAGAAAGAAACGTTAGTGCTGGAGAAACTGTTGACATAGCAATTAAGATTAATTACACAGAAACATCTTTCAGAACTTAGTTTGCTGTTTTATGACAAACATGTTTCATCTGCCATAATGATTGTGAGGTTTAGCAACCTTCTTTTCTCAATCATTTGAACCTTGGATGGGACAGTACTCAAATATGTTGTGAATTAAAGGTCAGAATTTGGACGCAACATGTGTTTTCACTTAAGGAAAGTGCTGCAATATACAAGGAGCCATGGCGCCAGGAATTTAAGAAAAAATGTTCTAATATTTCTGCATGGACATATTTTTTAATTATTTCTGAATAAGAGACTCCAGTGATGTACCAAACACTAATAAATGTTTGCAATAGATTTTTTACAGATTTATTTGTTTGTAGAGAAAGAAGAGGAAATATACTTCTTCGGAATGGAGATTGCCACAGCTAAAAACAAATCCATTCTTGTCATTGGAGGTGTACATTAAGATGGTTCCATTATGCAACCTCTAAATCTTGTAAATCTGCACTGAATTCATGTTTGCTACAATAAAATGCTGTCAAGCAGCATAAAGTAGGGACTAAACTGTCCTCTACGTCGCAAATCAACCAGCAAAAATCAATTAATGGGCCTTGAGGAACTATGCCAGTATAGTTTACCCATCACTTTCATCAACTCCTTCCCTCAAGCAAAATCATTCACCAATGTACTTGCCATCGTGGCACAGACCCGAGCAAACATAGTGATCGCACTACGTGCCTAAACAAGCACTGGAAGGAAAGTAAACCGCTCTTTAAAATATAGCTCATTCTTATGTTTTAGATAGGACAAAAAAAAAAAAAAGATTCATAATAAAAAAAGGAAAAATGTGCAAGAACAAAATCAATTAGAAACAAAAAAGGGAAAGAGGAGATAGAGAGAAGATATAAAAATATAAAGAAAAACAGCAAACATTGACAAAGCGGGAAGAGGAAAGGCGGATGGAGGGAAGTGGGCAAAAGGGGAAGTTGGAGGGAGAAATGGGTAGTGGGGGGGGATGGGGGAGTGGAAGAGCAGGAAGAGGAGTGAGGGGAAAGAGAGGAGGATTGGGGTTGGGACGGAAGGTGGATTGCAGACCAGGGATGGCAGGAAGGGAAGGGGTTATGAGGGAGGAGTGATGGGAGAGAGGTTGTCGTGAAGGGGACTGGGAGGAGACAGGGTAAAGGGAGATGGTGGTAGGGGTTATATGGGAGGAAATATGGGTGCAGGGAAGTGCAGTTGGGGCGAGATGTTGGGGGGATTAGGGGAGATGGCAAAAGAGGGAGGTGATGGATGGTAGATGGGGAGCGGAGATAGATAGGGAGAGAGGAGGTGGGGGAAGACAGAGATGGGGTGAGGAGAAATTGTGGTAGTGGAGATAGCAATATGGGGAGATGGCAGTGGAGGAGATGGCAGAAGGGGGAGATGGCAGTAGGTCGAGATGGCAGTGGAGGAGATGGTGAATGAAGGAAGTGGGGGTGGGAATGGCAGGAAAAGGGGAAGGCAAAGGGGGGGTGAGGGGGAAGATGAGAGAGAAGAAGTTGAGAGGGGAATATGAGAGGGGAATATGAGAGAGGGGAGGTGACGGGGAGGATGAAAGCGGGGAAGATGAAGGGGAGGTGAGGGATGGAAGGTGTGGGAGAACGTGAGGCATGGAAGGTGAGGGGAGAAGGTGAGGGATGGAAGAATGTGAAGAGAAAAGGTGAGGGTAAGAAGGGGAAAAGGTGAGGGGGGGAAGAGGATAAATTGGGATATTCATAGATATAATTGTGGAGGGGTCAGAGAATTTGGGGAGGGGTTGGGGACATGGTGAGGGGAAGGGAATGAGTGGGAAAGGGAAGTGGTGAGGGTGAAGGGAGAATTGAGAGAGAAGTGCAATGGGTAGAGAATTGGGATAAGGAATAAGAAGAAAGGATGAGGGAGTAACAAAGGGATGGTGATTTGGTGAGAGGTGGGAAAGGGAGGGGTTGTGAGTGAATGAAAAGAACAGAAAAAAGAGAAGTGATAGAAAGTTGTAATAATGTAATGAAGTGGAGTATGGAAAAGAGGAAATGAAAAGAAGAGGAAGACAAAGATTTTTTTTAAAGTGACATTTGCAAATTTACTGTGTTTTTCAGATATCCTGATCTTTAATAGCATAGGTACCATGCTTGTAATCTTGGAACATATTTCACCCAACGTCAGGGACCTATTGCCACCTTATCCAATTCATAATTCTGCAAAGATGGAGTCTTGGTGGCCAATTATATCAAGCACAACATCTGAACTTCTGTTTAACTGAAAATTGGGAAGTATTCCATTTATCAAAAGAGTATCATATTCTTCATAAATAGTTACGTAACCTCTAACAATGGGAAAAAATGTTTTTTTTTATAGTTTCAAATATATCCATCAAGATATTAGATAATTACATCATCCAGACACACTCAAGTGTCAATCTAAACTGATGACACCAAGGAGCAGAAATGTGTAACCACTAAAAAAATTGCTTAATTTAGTTGTTATTTAGTCCAAAAACAATCACTTCTTCAAACTATAAATCATTAATAAAGGCAACTTATCGTGAAAGAGTGCTCTGGAAGGAAGCAATTAAAATTTACAACTGTAGAAATATGTCAAGTTCAAATTGTTCAGTCTCCGATGCCAAAAATAAACGAGCCTCGACCAAAGTAAACAATTTTCGGGTGAAGGAGATAACAGCCAGCTGTGGCACATCACCATTAAAGGCTTCCTGCAAGGCTGGATACCAACAGTATAGGCGCCAATCCCTGAGATTGACACAGAGAAAATGTGGGACAAATGGGGGAATTCAGATGTGCAAGTGTATACTTTGCCAGCTCTATTCTATATGCCTTCCTAATGGTGCTGAATTCAACAACAAAGAAGTGATCAGGCATTCACCATGCATCAATTCCTAGCACTTTCACCTGACTCAGGAAGATGCAGATACTGGATAGTGGTTATGCAATCTCCATTTCATCTCTCCATATAGATGAGACCACAACGTTTGCAATGATTATGGTATGCCATATGACCACGTGGGTTTCCTCTGGGTTCTATTTTCTGTTTCCATTTTTGTATCTCTAGATAAAACTACATGAACATCAGTCACTACTATGCTACCAGTGCACTTCTAATCATTTTAGTACAATTATGTGATCAAGAAATGCATATTAGAATTGTTCTCTTCAAAGCAATGGAAGTAAAAGTGATAGCTAATGAAGCCATTCAAGATTATGGGAAATACTGATAGAGTAAATAAGGGGAAAAAGCTCATTGTTGCCTAATTGGTCCATAAAGGACATGGGTTTTAATTTGCAAAGACATCAGAGAAAGGATGAGATGAACCTTTTTTTACAAATGTAATTGTTTTGATTTGAAATATGCTGCCCAAAAGGGCAATAAATGTAGTTTTATCACTAAATTTCATGTTCAAACGGAATCCCTGATTAAATTGAGTTTGTAGGCATCAGTAGAATGAGCCCTTTCAAATTGAATAGCCCTTTAGAAATAGGCACCACAGGCAAAAATACTATGTCCGTGTGCTGTCTGACCCTATCCATAACAGTACCCTTGCGAAATGAGTAAATTTTCTATTTTCCGATTTTCTTTGCAACCACAGCCTTGATTTATTTCTTTTTTTTGCCATTCTGCTGAAAAGTAATTCTCTTGAAACATTAACTCTGTTTCTCTCATCACATATACTGCCTGCCCCACAAAATATCTTTAACATGTTCTACTTAAATTTCCCACTTCCAGCATCTGCAGCATGTAGTGTTTTGCTTTTGTGGTATCCACTAACATCATTGTTAGTGGCAAATTTAACAGTCGAACTAACAGTTGCACATGTTAATAGTTTATTGAAGATGACATTTTCCAGATATTTCTGACATGACATACATATCTGGTAGGGAATAGAACTACATACCAGCTGGCAGCTGCTTCACACAAGATACAACTATTTTAATCTGATTTATTCCTTTCCAGCTGCAGCCCAAAGCCAAATGGAAAATCTGAATGTCGTTTTTTTCATCTTACAACATATCTCATATCTCAACAAAGTCATGTCGCAAATAATAAATTGCAAAGTATATGGAGCTGAATTAACATTTAAACGTGGGAAGTGTTGAATGTGGTAAACAATTTAATTGATTATTTAGATGATCTGAGCACTGAATAATTCCATTTCGGAGCCATTTTAGTCTTGGTTTGTAATTGCTTTAAGGCTCCTGCTTCCACAGCAGGTGATGTGCCTTTGAACAAGGAAATTCCGATTTTATTGAGTAGTTTGAAAGCAGATAACACCAAGCAAACCTTGTTGTAGGGTTTTTTTGTAAAGAGATTAGCCATGCACTTTGAAACAGGTTCTATTAATTAATTGAATCGGATTAACTTGATATTTGGGGATTACTATAAATTTTCAAGTCAAGGTTGTCAATTTAGATACTCAGTTGTCATGGCAAGGAGTCACCGTTGGGATTGAAATTTGATGATTGCTTAGGTCAGTCTTTCACTGCTACCAAGAGCTACAACATATTACTTTTGGACACTATCCATTAATCATCATTGCAGCTGATTTGCTTTGTTTGGGATGATATTATTGAACAGAAAACAAAAAGGTTTAAGAAAATACTAGGAAAAGGCAAAATGGTCCATTGAGTGTTCGCTCCCTCTCACGAAGATCATAATTGATCCTTGTCCTCAATTGTACCTTGCCATTTGATCCCCGTATCTTCTGATATCCACAGTACCCTGAACTCTGCCTTTATTAGGTTTAAACACACTCAACAACTGATTAACCACATACCTGTGGTAGGCAATGAAAATATTTACCATCCTTCTTGATCATAAATGACTGATCCTCATTCCTAGAACTGGATACCCTAGTTCTAAATTCTCATTTTAAGGAAAGACCTTTAACCCTATCAATCTTAGCATCTTACCCAAGTTACGATTTTTGCAAATTATACTTGTATAATATGTATTACTGCATTAGTGCATAGGTAATGTAAATGTAATATTGAATGTAATGTAATATTTTAAACCAGTACTATAATAATAATAATAAACTTTATTTCAGACTCAAGGTCCAGACAAGGGACAACATTACATAAAAATGCATTGCATATTAAAAACATCATAAAGTACATATAAAATCTTAGTATATCGCTTATAAAAGCATCATAAATTATATATTAAAAAAAACACAATACATGCATTAAAATGGAGATTAAAAAGAATGATCAATGTCCTACAACGAGACAACGATACCAGTGACTCCACAACCGGGATTCATAGCGTGTAGTGCTAAACGTTATGTTTAACAAGGCCACAATAATTACATTTTTAGAGTCATTTATCCTGCAGATGAATTTATACATATGATTTCTTAGGATAGCTTCTAAAGTACTGACTCCTGCAGCCACAAACGTGTTACTAGCACTACACCATCTAGGTTTCCTTAGCAGTATTCTCATGGCATCATTACAGTTTATGACACCTTTAGTCTCTGCAAACTTGTCTTTCCATAGTTCAACCACAGGTGCGCAGTATAGTGGTGTGCAATATTCTCTAAACAGCGACATCTTCACCACATCTGCACATGCACCAAACTTATGCAAATGAATATTCGCCTGTACATACAGCATACGTCGATGCCTATAAATATCCTCATCATCTCTTATTTGTTCTGTAATAAGATGTAATAAGATGCCCTATATATTTTTACCTTATTACAGACACTAAGATTATTGTCAGACAATTTAAAATCAGGAAATTTTAGACATTTGTCCTTTTTGGTTCTACAGATCATAACAGCACTCTTACAAGCATTATGTTTAATATCATGTTCCACACCAGACACAGAACAGGAAGTAAGGAGCTGCTGGAGACCAGCGCTAGATGGATTAAAGACCACAAGATCATCTGCATACATAATATGGTTCACTAAAATATTGTAAATCATGCGGCCAATATTACAGGCTTTCAATTGTTTGGACAGATCATCAATATATAGATTAAAAAGGACTGGGGACAAAATCCCCCCCGGTCTAACATCATTGCTAATCATGAATGGGGCTGAGACCCTATTGCCCCATTTTATTTGCATAGTCTGGTGGGCATACCAGTAAGCCAGAATTCTGTGTATTTAGGCACCCCTCTTTGACTCATTTTAACAAACAGCTTTCTGTAATTAACATGATCAAAGGCTTTGGAAGCATCAATAAAGCACATAAGGATTGAAGAGTTTTTGCCTCTATATTTGTTTACAATCTCCTTTAGGGCATATATGCATAAGTCAGTGCCATGTTTAGCTTTAAAACCAAACTGGTTATCTGTGGAGTTAACAAACTCATTTACTCTATCCAGCAGAACTCTTCATAAAACTTTTGACAATATGTTGGCTAAAGCTATGGGCCTGTAATTATTTTGGCTGCCTATTTTACCAGCTTTGTCCTTAATGATCGGAACTAACAGACAGACACCATTGAGTCTAGTAATATACAAGTCTCATAGAATAATCCCTTCATCCTAGGAGATCAGTCTAGTGAATCTACACTGCACTAATTTATAGTAAATACTAGACTAAGTGGGACCCGTTGGGTCCCATGTTCACACGGGAGAGCTGGTCCCCCGACGCAATATTCCACCTCTCCACCAATTCCAATATTGGTGGCCAGTGGGGGGGCTTTCTGGAGTGCTGGTATGGGTTCTTGGGGTGGCAGCTCAGTCCCTCAAGCCTGATCTGCTGGCAGCTCACTCACGGCTGGTGGGCTGACAGTTGACTCATGACTATTCCTTGAAATTGCATTTCAAGCAGGGTGCAAAGCCAACAAATTCAAATCCATGTTCCTACCATTACAAGCAGGGTGCAAGGCCACCAAATTCAAGTGCAGTTTCCAACCACTTCAAGCAGGGTGCAAAGCCACCGAATTCAAGTGCAGTTTCATACCACTTTCAGCAGGGTGCAAGGCTGCCAAATTCAAGTGCAGTATAATTCCACTTCAAGCAGGGTCCAAGGCCACCAAATTCAAATGCAGCTTCATACCATTTCATGCAGGGTAAAACCACTATAAGACCACACAAAACACCAAACTCACAGTTCAGTAGACATTCAGTGTGTTCAGTTGATTCACAGCTCAGACAGAGTCGTGACCTCTCCCTCCCCCATCATGCAGTGACTGAGCCACACCCACACTTCCGGGTTTTATAACCCCTCCCCCTACCACCAGAAAAGGTGTGGCCTTAATGGCGTGATTGACAGGAGAGAGATTCTCAACATTTTTTAAACACTAATAACACTTTTATCTTTCATTGATGGGAAGAATCCTCTGCACCTTCCGAGCAGAAGGGGACTAAGTAAGATAGCCAAAAATCACAGCCGTAAGTGGTAGCGTTTTATCTAAAATCAATATACAGTGCAAACAGGAAGTAAGTGCATTTGCAATAGTGCCTTTCAACTTCAAGCCAATGCACCCAAGCCACCATTTGCAGTAAGTAGTGCCTTTCAACTTCAAGCCAAAGCACCCAAGCCACCATTTGCAGTAAGTAGTGCCTTTCAACTTCAAAACAAAGCACCCAAGCCACCATTTGCTGTAAGTAGTGCCTTTCAACTTCATGCCACCATTTGCAATAAGTAGTGCCATTCAACTTCAAGCCAAAGCACCCAAGCCACCATTTGTAGTGGTTTCAACCTCGCCAAAGCACCCAAGCCACCATTTGCAGTAAGTAGTGCCTTTCAACTTCAAGCCAAAGCACCCAAGCCACCATTTGCAGTAAGTAGTGCCTTTCAACTTCAAGTCAAAGCACCCAAGCCACCATTTGCAGTAAGTAGTGACTTTCATCTCCAAGCCAAAGCACCTAAACAACCATTTGCAGGCAGTGCCTTTTTACTTCAAACAAACCATATTTTCATTTTCAAACCACATTAAGGGTACTCACAGTTGTGTAGACATTTGTTCAGTGTTATTCAGAGCTCAGAGGAAACGTGACCCTTGTCTTCATCCATCTTGCAGAGACTGAATGAGGCCCACCACTTCCTGTTTTTTTAGTCCCTCCCCCTCCCTCCAGCAGGGGCAGCAGAGAGAATGGTGATTTTTTAAACTTCAAGCCAAAGCTCCCAAGCCACCATTTGCAGTTAAGTAGTGCCTTTCAACTTCATGCCACCTTGCAGTAGCACCAAAGCACCCAAGCCACCATTTTCAATAAGTGCTTTCAACTTCAAGCCAAAGCACCCAAGCCACCATTTGCAGTATGTAGTGTCTTTCAACTTCAAGCAAAACACCCAAGCCACCATGTGCAGTAAGTAGTGCCTTTCAACTTCAAGCAGTAAGTAGTGCCTTTCAACTTCAAGCCAAAGATCCCAAGCCACCATTTGCAGTAAGTAGTGCCTTTCAACTTCAAGCCAAAGCACCCAAACAACCATTTGCAGGCAGTGCCATTTGCAGGCAGTGCCTTTTTACTTCAAACAAACCATTTTTTTTTTTTTTCCTTTAAAAAAAAAATTTAATTTTATTTTTATTAGAAGTACAATAAATTACAATAATACACATCAGATATATCTTATTACATTAGTTGTACCACTTCGTTTTTCGAGCTTTAAAAAAGATAGAAATAAAAGAAGTAAGGAAAGTGAGCAAGAATCGTGAAGGTGCAGGAAAGTGTCGGGAAAAGAAAGCCCCTTAGGGAGGAAGTTAGAGAAGGAAGTAAAGAAAGGAAACAAGACCCTAGAAAGAAAAGAAAAAAAAGGAAAAACAATCGCTCTATTGTAACACAAAACTCGCAAAAATCGATATACCAACCGTGTTTTAAAAAAAAATATATATATTATACTCCCCGTTACCAGATCCTGGTACCATTTATATTTTAAATTACTATTGCACCTTATGTTTGTAATAGTTCCATAAATGCATACCACGTCTTTTGGAAGTGGTCGGCTTTGCCTGCTAGGAGGAGTCTCATCTCTTCCAAGTGTAGTGTTTTGAACATGTTTGAAATTCACATTTTTATTGTTGGTATTGGAGCATTTTTCCAAAATTTGAGTATAAGCTTTTTTCCCATTATTAGCCCGTAATTAAGTAAGTTCTTTTGAAACACATTTAATTCGGGGTTACCTTCTGATATTCCAAAAATGATCCATTCTGCTTTTGGTACAAGTTTTATTTTAAATGATTTTGTGAAGATTTCAAATATTTAGTTCCAAACTTTTTGGATTTTTATACAAAAAACAAGAGTGCGCTATGGTAGCTTCTTGTGACTGACATTTATCACAAATGGGTGAGACATTGGGGGAAATTTTATTTATTTTAGTTTTTGAATAATATAGTCTATGTAATGTTTTATATTGAATTAGAGTATGTCGTACGTTGATCGAGCATTTATGCACATATAGTAAGTGTTTATCCCAGCTCTCTTTTGAAATTTTTATAGCTAGTTCTTGTTCCCAGTCTCTTCTAATACCATCAGTTGTAGGTATTTCTATATTTAAAATAATGTTGTATAAGTATGATATTAGATTTGCTGATTCAGCCTTTGTCTTCATGGCTTCATCCAATAAGTCTGGGGACATGTCTTTTGTGTATTTTTTCAGATAGTCACGGATTTGAAGATATTTAAAATATTGATTATTTTTCAAATTATATTTCAGTTGTAATTGTTGAAATGATAATAATTTTCCTAATTCATACAAGTCTCCGAGCGTTTTGATTCCCATTCTTTCCCATTGTGTAAATGATTTATCTATAATTGAAGGTTTAAACGACGGGTTATTGACTATTGGCATTAAAAGAGATAGATTTCTTAATTTTAGATTCTGTTTTATTTGTTTCCAAGTTCTAATTGTACTATGTATCATTGAATTTTTATTATAATTTTCATTTTCAAACCACATTAAGGGTACTCACAGTTGTGTAGACATTTGTTCAGTGTTATTCAGAGCTCAGAGATGCGTGCCCTTTGGCTTCATCCATCTTGCAGAGACTGATTGAGGCCCACCACTTCTTGGTTTTATAGTCCCTCCCCCTCCCTCCAGCAGGGGCAGCAGAGAGAATGGTGATTTTTTTAAAAACATTAATATCTCTCTGATTTGCCAGAGAGAGGAAAAGAAAGTTAGGTAAGGTGGTGAAAGTGATAGTTCGTGAAAAAGTACAAGAAAAAGAGAGAAAAAAAAAAAGAAACAAAAAGGAAAAAATAAAAAAAATAACAATAAAATAAAAAGGATATACCTGCTTCGTATCTTTGCGCATCCCACACCCGGTTCTGAAACAGTTAATTTCCAGGGTTATGTTGCACCTGCACATTTTTTAAACATTAATAACACTTTTATTTTTCAATGATGGGAAGAATTCTCTGCACCTGCACAGCGGAGGGGCGACTGAGTAAGATGGCCAAAAATCACAGCCGTAAGTGGTAGCGTTTTATCTAAAATCAATATACAGTGCAAACAGGAAGTTACCCAAAGCACCCAAACCACCATTTGCAGGCAGTGCCTTTTTACTTAAAACCAACCATATTTTCATTTTCAAACCACATTAAGGGGACTCACAGTTGAGTAGACATGTGTTCAGTGTTATTCAGAGCTCAGAGAGACGTGACCCTCTGGCTTCCTCCATCTTGCAGAGACTGAGTGAGGCACACCACTTCCGGGTTTTATTGTCCCTCCCCCCTCCCACCAGCAGGGGCAGCAGAGAGAATGGCAAATTTTTAAATAACATTCATATCTCTCTGATTTTTCATCGATGGAAAAATCTTCCGGTCCTGGAAGGTGGAGGGGGGCTCTGAGCGAGGTGGCCAACAATGACGGCCATAGGTGGCGGTGTTCTCTCGGAAATCACAGCACAGTGAGCCAAAAGCGGTCAAGATCAGACTTTTAGTAATATAGAAGATAGATAGATATGCACCATTCTTACAATAGCCTCAGCTTCCAAATGAAAGATAATTGAACTGAAACAGGAACTCAATATTGTGAATGCAGATTATCTGAAATATAAACAGAATATCTTTAGAAAATGTAACTATCCTTAGCAGTTTTATAGGAGCATAAACTATGAAGATTTTAGACATGGATAAGGCATGGTTTGGCTAAAGAACATGCTGAAGTTAGGACCTTGATGCCAACATTTGAGGAGCAATTGATGTTGGGAATGAAACCCCCATCTGTATTCCATATTTGCACGTGTTGTTGGCAACGTTATTATTTATTTTTGTTCTAATTGGCACTGAACTGATAAGACTTAAGGGTCAACTATATTATGATTGATATGATTGGGTGGTGTCAAAGAGTCAAACAGCAAGGAAAAAGATGTTTTGGTCCAACTTGCCCATGTCAGCCAAGATGCCCCATCTACACTAGTCCCGTCTGTCCATTTGTCCCATATCCCTCTAAATAGTTTTTACCCATATACCTGTCCATATGTCTTTTAAATGCTGTTATAGTACATCCCTCAACTATCTCATTTGGCAGCTCATTCCAAATACCCACCACAATGGGTGAAAATGTCGTGTGCGGAAGTGGCGCCGACAGACGAGAGGCCGAAGCAAAGAAGTCGAAGCCAAAGAACGGAATGGAAACGAGGCCGAAACAACAATAAACCGAAAGAGTCTGAAAGCGAAATGCCTACTAACCGAAAGGGTGGGTGCCTAAATGCAAACTAACCAAAAGGACGGGATGCCTAAAACCCAAGGAACCGAAAAGCTGCGTTGCCTAAAAGCAAACTTACCGAATGGCTGCTCTGTCGAAATGCCACCTACCCGAAAGGCAGCGTCGCCTTGAAGCCAAAGGACCGACTGCGCTCAACAGAAAAGTCCAATAAAGGACTTGACGTTGCCGGGGGGCGGGACTTGTCAGCGATTGGTCCATCACATCACTGTGAAGGCATGAATATTGTCCCAAACCTACGCTCCACTCGCAGCCCGCAGAGGGTGGCCGTGGGAGAGTGGGGGCTGTCCCGAGCGATGCACACCTTCGGCCGCTTTCAACTTGGTGCTTGGGGTCAGATTGCAGTCACCTATGGCTTGTGTGGGAAAATGAACCGCATGCTCCCGTCTCCCCCTTCTCTGTCCCCTCCTCTCTCTCTCACTTCTCTCCTCTCACTTCACTTCTCCCCCTCTCACTTCTCTCCCCTCTTCCCTCTCCCCATCTCTCTCCCTTCTCTCTCGCCCTTCTCTCCCCTCTTCTCTCTCCCCTCCTCTCTCTCCACTCTTCTCCCTCTTCTCCTCTCTCTTCCCCTCCTCTCTCCCCCCTCTCTCTCCCTCCCTTCGACAGAGCGGCTATTCGGTAAGTTTGCTTTTAGGCGACACAGCTTTTCGGTTCCTTGGGATTTAGGCGTCCCGCCCTTTCGGTTAGTAGGCGTTTCGTCTTCGGACTTTCAGTTTATTGGCGTTTCGGCCTCGTTTCCATTCCGTTCTTTGGCTTCGACTTCTATGCTTCAGCTTGTTGTCTGTCGGCGCCACGTCCGTGTACCGAAAATGTTGTCCCTTGGGTTCTTATGAAATCTTTCTCATTTTAAATCAATGGCCTCTTGATTCCCCTACTCTGGGTAAAAGACTGTGCATGAACCCTATCTATTCCTTCATGATTTTATACACCTCTATAAGATTACCCCTCAGCCTCCTGCACTTCAAAGAATAAGTCCTAGCCTGCCCAACCTCTCTCCCTATTGTTTAGGCCCTCAAGTCCTGGCAACATCCTCGTAAATCTTCTCTGTACTCTTTCCAGCTTAACAACATTCTTCCCATAGGAAGGCAACGTTCCAGCTTAACATCCTTCCTACAGCAAGGTAACCAAAACTGAACACAATATTCCAAATCTGGCCTCACCAATGTCTTGTATAACTGTAACATAACATCCCAGCTTCTGAACTCAATACACCGACTGATGAAGGCTAATATACTGAAAGTCTTCCTGCCAACCCCATATACCTGTGACATCACTAATAACATATTTTATTTGAAGGGCATTAATGCACCCAATTAGTCTTTATGGCAGCCTTTTAAAAATCATTGACTTACTTATTTATAAAATTAAGTCCTTTCCCCCCCATTACTTTTGATAAAAATACCTTTTGGACTGCAGAAACCATTTGGAAGATGGCTTTGAAGACAGTCAATAAAAAGAAATCCTTCCATTTATGCAGCATCTTTCATAAGGAACATTACAGCCAGAGCTGTACCTTTCAAGCACTGATGCAATGTAACAAAAATTGATATCAATCTCTACACAGTAATCTCCCAACTCTACCAATTAGAAAATAAACCAATAACCTGTTCTTGGCGACATTGACTATGGAATGAATATAAGCGAGTTCGGTATTACAACTGCGCATGCCCAGGTCATGGGTCATTTGGGATAAACATTCTCGCCGGCTGAGCTACTGTGTGTGTACGGACCTGCGTATTCATTTCAATTAGATTTATAAATAAATGTATCTGTCAAATATGTCAGCAATAGGCTGCGGCGCACCGGAGGCTGCACAAATCCACTATTGTATCTATTTAAATAATTGACAATACAGCACCAGCCTTGAAAATGCAAGAATGCCTGGAACAAACCTGTCAATTATCAAATGCCGGGCATTAGCCTGAGTCACAGCCATTCAAATTTGATATTGATTTACACAAATTACAAGTTGTGTGGTCAACCAATTTGAGACAGTCCTTACATTCCTATCTAAACAACCTTCCTGGAATGAAGGAAACGAAGAGAATGTGCTGTGTGTGGGGGGGTAGGTTGGAAAGTTCTAATTGGATTCAAACAGTGGTTAAACTTTCAAGGTGGGTTGGCTTAAATAAAGATGCTCTCGCTTTAACCTCTGGGGTTGGTTCCAGTCTGACAGGGCACACAGTTGGGAGCCGGGTCCAGGTGACCGGACGGTGATAATTAGGAGAATTTGCAGCCATTTGAACTGTAACCAAACTAGAGGCTTCACTCAGGAGTGGGTCGTAGCTCCCCAACTGATGGGACGTGTTCCCGCTCGCTTTGAAGGAGGCATCGCCCGCACCAGTGAGTGGGCAAACGCGGACCTAACCCATAATATGAGTGGGAGTATTTTCTCAGTCAGACTTTGTCGACTGTTGGGGTGGGGGATCTGGAAGAGAGAGAGTTGGCAATGTCGCAATAGTTTAATAACAACCCATTAAAATCCGTCCTTCAGCTACTCGGCAACCTGGGCTGATCTGATCTGACAGCCCTCTCGCTAGCTTACTGCGTGCCTGATCCTAACGCAGAACCTCCACAAAACCTTTGGGCTTTGAGTAACACCTGCACAAAGAGCCTCTGTTAACAAGGCCTGGCAAACTGTGCTGGTCAATGTGCACTGGTCGAGATGGCTGGGGGAAACGCACCGCAACCACCGCAAACTTGGAACACTCCACTCAATCTATCCAATACTAAAGGGCAGGCATTTCACAGTTAAATGTCTTATATCGGATTGGCGGCTCCTTCACAGGGCTCAGTTTTCCTCGTAGATGAATCTTTGCCTTAACAGTACATTCACACCACCCACATCATACTGACACAGTTGCTGCCTGCCTCAGATGAAATATATTTTTACACATAAATTATGAATAAAGATAAGAAAATGTTTCAAACAAGTTATATTTTCTTATTCCAGTAGCAAACACATTGATTAAATGAAAATAATAAATGTTTCAACTTTTTGCATATCTCATAATTGCAGATTAATGAACTGAACTAGAACTGGGACTGTGTAAGTAGTGTGCGAACAGCAGAACAAGAAAGGAAGCTATTGAGTTGACAGAATTCTAGATTAATTCCTTGGTAGAATAGTTAACAATTTATACAGTTTATACAGCGCTGCGTTCGTTTTTTTAATCCCGAATAAACTTTGACAAATCCCATGATTCCTTGCATTTATCGAGATACCGAACTCGCTTATTGAACAAGATCAAAGAATCTAGAGGAGTGCTCCTCTAGTATCTTTGAACAAGATTACCAGGATATTTTGGGAATTATCGCATTTGCTCACTGCATTTCATCAAGTAAGGCATTATTTGTGTTTTTTCTTGATTCCTTTGGTATCTAAAAATTCTCAGAAGTGATGAATCTGGCTGTAAATTTTACTTCAGATGCGTTTTCATTTTGTATGTAAAAACCCACGAGAACCATGGGCGATTTAAAAAAATTACAGCTAGATTTATCACTTCTGAAGCTTTTTAGATGCCAAAGGAATAAAGAAAAAACACAAATAATGCCTTACTGTTGATGAAATGCAGTGAGCAAACGGCCAATGTTCGCCAAGCACTCTGGCTGTTGTTGTCCCTTCAGCTCTCGTTTTTATCTACCGTCATTTCTCCTCACTTTTGGAATTCTGAAGTATGCTAAATGTCTCACACGCTTATCCCGATTGATATAATTATTTACAGAGCAAAAGTTGACAATTTCAGCGGGTTTTAACGGGCCCGCTACGCTGGAAACAATGGTTCCTACCTGCCTACCTGCAGTACATCGCGTGTAATCCATTTGGAGTGGCGTAGCAACAGTACGGGTCATGGGTCGTGACCCGACTGCCGTGAAACCTCCCTATAAGAACATTGAAACATATGGGAGATACACAAGACGGCATTACAGGAATAAAACAGAAATTGCTGGAAACACTCAACAGGTCTGGCAGCATTCTGCAGAGTGAATGTTGCAGGACAACTGCACTTAAAAACATATGAAAATAAAGACCCCGTAAATAATTCGGGGGCAGGAGGGGGTGTGAGTGTGAGAAATAACAATACAAGAAGTCATTGCTTTGGGGTAGTCACGGTGGCACAGCGGTAGAGTTGCTGCCATACAGCAAAATGCAGCGCTGGAGACCCGGGAGACTACGGCGCAGTCTGTCTGGAGTTTGTACGTTCTCCTTGTGACCCTGCATGGATTTTCTCAGAGAAAATCTCGGTTTCCACTCACATTCCAAAGATGTACAGGTTTTACAGGTTAATTGGCTTGATTAATTTTTTTTGATAAATGTAAAAAATTGTCCAGTATAAAAAAAATTGTCCAACTTCCAGTATAGTCCCTGGTGGACTCTTCGGAAAGTTCAAGGTACAAGGGGATAGCATTTTGCCCATCACCGAGTGAGGACTGTATTCTCGCGAGTGTCAGAGGTTATAGGGAGGTTTCACGGCAGTCGGGTCACGACCCCATGACCCGTACTGTTGCTACGCTACTCCAAATGGAGTACACGCGATGAACTGCAGGTAGGCACTTACCATTGTTTCCAGCGTAGCGGGCCCGTTAAAACCCGCTGAAATTGTCAAGTTTTGCGCTGTAAATAATTATGGAAATCGGGATAAGCGTGTGAGACATTTAGCCTACTTCTGAATTCCAAAAGTGAGGAGAAATGACGGTAGATAGAAGCGAGAGCTGAAGGGACAACAGCAGACAAAGTGCTTGGCGAACATTGGCCGTTTGCTCACTGCATTTCATCAACTAAGGCATTATTTGTGTTTTTTCTTGATTCCTTTGGCATCTAAAAAGTTTCAGAAGTGATAAATCTGGCTGTAATTTTTTTTAATTGCCCATGGTTCCCAAGTGGGTTTTTACATACAAAATGAAAACGCATCTGAAGGAAAATTTACAGCCAGATTTATCACTTCTGAGAATTTTTAGATACCAAAGGAATCAAGAAAAAACACAAACAATGCCTTACTGTTGATGAAATGCATTGGGCAAATGCGATAATTTCCAATTGTAAATATTTCTTCAGATGCATTTTCATTTTGTATGTAAAAACCCACGAGAACCATGGGCGATTTAAAAAAATTACAGCCAGATTTATCACTTCTGAAACTTTTTAGATGCCAAAGGAATCAAGAAAAAACACAAATAATGCCTTACTGTTGATGAAATGCAGTGAGCAAACGGCCAATGTTCGCTAAGCACTCTGTCTGTCGTTGTCCCTTCAGTTCTTGCTTCTATCTACCGTCATTTCTCCTCACTTTTGGAATCTTTTTTTTTTTTTTTTTTTTTTTTTTTATATTTTTTAAATTTTTGGCCTCTCTAGTGCCCCTTTGCTGATTTATTGCAATCCATAGCTTTAACTTGTTTTTTCATAAATGACCTGACTTATTTTCCATTTCCAATCAGTTGCTGCATTCCACAAAAATTCACAACCTGTGGCCTCAGTATTGCTTTATCACATAATTCTGACTGTGCTCTCCCATCTAATTATGATTGCTAATCCTTCAGTTTCTTCATCCATCAGTCTCCAATTCCCTTCTTTTCCCTTTTCCCCTCTCAATCCCAGCCTCTATTTCTATGAAACTTTTTCTCTTCTATCAAACATTATAAATCATTATTACCATGCCAAGACGATGAAGAGGAATCCAGGAACAGACTTGACTATTATTGAGCTTTAGTAGGCCATTTGGAATAAGACCTTTAAAGTCCAATCACTGACAAGAGGGAATTAAATTAATAGTAGGAAATGGTAGAAGTTATTAGATTACCTTGGGATGAAGGTGATCTAATGTTTTTTTTCTGCATTATAATTTTTTTTTATTTTTTTTTTTTTTTTTTTATTATTATTGGAGATAAGTACATAGTCTATTACATCATTACTGTCTTACATTTTTAAAATGATAACATTGACAGTTATTATTACATTGTCTCCAATATTTTTTACATTTTTCTTCGTTTTTTTTTTATAACTAGATAGAACTAAAAGGATAGGTGAAATAGAGGGAAAGAAGAGGGAAAAAGAGGGGGAAAATAAAAGGAAAAAAAAAAAAAAAAAAAAAAAAAAAAAAAAAAAGGAGAGAGGGGTGAAAAAGGTAATTAAGGAAGAATGGAAAAGTTTGTTTAAGTTTAAAGACATCATTCGAGATATGTTCGTATATTTCAAAGTGTAGTATTTCATCCAATCTTTAGTCCGGGTGCTAGTCAGGTTCCTGTGCTGAACTATTCTGACCCTTTAAGTACTCAATAAAAGGAGACCATGTTCCAACGAATAATTCCTGTTTGTCCAACAGGGCAAGTCTAATTCTTTCCACGTTTAAGGTCTCCGTCATTTCTATAATCCACATTCCACTTTTGGAATTCTGAAGTAGGATAATTGTCTCACACGCTTATCCCGATTTCCATAATTATTTACAGCGCAAAAATTGACAATTTCAGCAGGATTTAACGGGCCCGCTACGCTGGAAACAATGGTAAGTGCCTACCTGCAGTTCATCGCATGTAATCCATTTGGAGTAGCATAGCAACAGTATGGGTCACGGGTCGTGACCCGACTGCCGTGAAACCTCCCTATACCTTCATTTCGCTTCACTTATAGCTAAATATGGCCAACACAAACGACACTCTTAGATTTGTCTCGTGGAACGTGAGGGGAGTGGGGGGTCCTACTAAGACTGATAAGATCTTGGCCCACTTGCAATACAGGTGCACAACCTTTTATCCGGAGTTCCGGAAACCGAAAAACTCCGAAAACCGGACATTTTTTCCAGTATGTCGTCTGCACACCAAAGCTCGGGTTTGGCGCCAAGTCTGACCCGAAACGACCCACGGTCAACCCAGGTCTGTAATACTGTAGCGGCTGCCTCCTCCCCGGAGACCGGGGAGACACTTAAACATCTGTAAATCATTGCTTAAATGTTAGTCAGTTAGTTTGGAGGGCTTTTATGTGAAGGGGAAACTTTAATTCTTAGTCCCCTACCTGGTCGGAAAGGCAGGGAGCGGGCAATGCCTTACCGGGTCGCCATGCAGTAACTCCCGGGCGGCGCCGGTTGTAGCTCCGACCCCGGCAACTCTACCCCTGGCTGCGCAGCGCTCCAAATCCAGCGCGGCCCGCGGCCTGACGCCCGCAGCCCCCAGCTCCGCGATGTTGTGTGTTGGCGGCCACAGCGCTCTGGAGCTTATTGCAAGGCGACCCGGTAAGGCATTGCCCGCTTCCCGCTGGTATCCCAGCGCTGCGACGTCGCCGACTCCCAACATTCGCGGAGCTGGGACTGCGGGTGTCCAGTCGCGGGCGGCGCTGGATTTGGAGCGCCGCGCAGCCAGGGGTAGAGTTGCCGGGGTCGGAGCTACAACCGGCGCCACCCGCAGCCCCAGCTGGGAGTTGGCGGCCACAGCGCTCCGGAGCTTACTGCACGGCGACCCGGTAAGGCATTGCTTGCTCCCCGCCTCTCCGACCAGGTAGGGGACTATGAATTAATGTTTCCCCCTTCACGCCCCACCACCACCACATAAAATCCCTCCAAACTAACTGACTAACATTTATGCAATGAATTACAATGATTCCCCGGTCTCCGGGGAGGAGGCAGCCGCTCCAGACTTTTCAAGCCGTCCGCGCTACCTTCCTAATCTACGCTAAAAATCTTCCATTCGGAAATCCGAAAATGTCCGAAATCCGACAAGTGCCTGGTCCCAAGGTTTTCGGATAAAAGGTTGTGCACCTGTACCTTAAGGGCGATATATTTTTTATATATTCGTGACCCGACTGCCGTGAAACCTCCCTATACCTTTGTTTCGCTTCACTTTTGGAATTCTAAAGTTGGGTACATGTCTCTCACACTTACCCCGACTCCCACAATTTTTTTCAGCGCATAAATTCAACATTCTGGCGGTTTTTAACAGGTAGGAAAGTACGCGTTTCTTGTATTAATAACATGTAAGTGACGGATGTCCTCCAGATGGATTGAGCGGCTCCGTGCGTCAAGCCCTATGACCCAGTGACCTTACGTGCAACTCCCCTATGGGGAGAAGCTAAGATCTTTGGGGAGAAGGCAGCCAAATGGGGGGGGGGGGGGGGGGGTAGGAGGGAGAGATAGATCAGCCATGATTGAATGGCGAAGTAGACTTGATGGGCCGAATGGCCTGATTCTGCTCCTGTCACTTGTGACCTTCTGATCAAAGATACAAGAGCAAGATCTTTGCTCATGCTTACAGCGTGCAGAAGACAGCCCCGGCCGCCGCCACGCGCATGCGCTGGGAAGGTAAGCCCGTGTCCGAGGCCCCGACGCCGTGAGCGCGCATGCGCTGGGAAGGGAAGCCCGTGTCCGAGGCCCCGGCGCCGTGAGCGCGCATGTCGATACGTACAGCGCTCCGCGTGCGCGCGCGCGCTACGCTCGACCGTCGCCATTGTCTCCATCGCCGCCTGCGTAGGTGCGTGCGTGCGCGTTCCCGCGGCGCGTGGTGTGGGCTCGACCTCCAGTCGGCGCCGCTGCTGCAAGATGGCTGCCCAGGATGAGCTGAGTAAGTTTGGAGAGAGAGGGGGAGTTAAATGGCTGATAAAAGGGGCTCGAAGAAGCATGATTACTCGACACGGGTATAAATGTCCGTTCCAATTTTACGCACAGCGGGAAGGGAGGCAATAAACCCCCCCTGATGTAGGCTTACACCTTTATGTATATATTTTTAAACTCTCCACGTCGGACTCTTAATCATCCTGAGCAGATTTAAATTGCACGTGAATTATTCTGTGCTTTAAAAAGTTGGGTTAGAGGAGTGGCCGTGCCCCCGTGGAGAAGGTGAAGGCCCTATGGCAGGATCTCAGACCTCGGTCACAATCACAACCACATCTTTCGGCTGCAAAGCAGTTGGAGCCCAGCACTGCTACTGCTACTGCCGCTGCCACTGCCACCGCCCCGCGGGTGCTGACAACCTATTTTCTGATCGTTCAGAGGCAGGTTGGAAACTGTCGACCGCTGTCGGGCCACAGATGTGTTGCAATTGATTCCTATTGGCGGGGAAGGTTTAATGTGAATCCACTCAATTTACAGTAAACCGAAAGTGAAATTTAATATAGAACCAAGTATGTAAATTTTAAGCCTGTTACATTCCCGTGACAAAGCTGTGTATTCCCACAATATTCTCCTTAATATACATTTTACTCTTTTATTAAACTGGTGAGATTCTTCGGATTGAAAGGCTGTCAGTTAAAACTGGTATGGTGCAAAGTCATTGCACCATAAAATGACAAGAGGCATGTAGACGAACGCTTAAATGGGCAAAGCATGGAAGTTATGTAGTCTTAACGCGCAGAGGTGGACAGAAAGATCACCGTGAGCTTGGTAGGCCAGAGTCAGTATCTGTGCTGTACAACTGTAATTCTATCCCTAAATCTCCAGATCAGAACTCAGGGACCCCTAATACTATATTGTACTGTAAAAACCTGAAAAACCTCGATAATTCCTAGTCCAGAGGATGTCAACTAAACTTGAGGCAACTTTTTCACTGTCAGTGCACCAGTCCAAGGAGAAATTATTTTTCAGGTTTAAATTTTGAAATCCTCTATGAAATGCTTTGTCCATTTTCTCCTTTAGAATGTAAATATCTCTTTAATTAAGCAATTGATCAGCTGGCCTAATAATCTGTAATGTGTAATGTGACTGATAAAAATACTTCTGTGAAGAGACTTGGAATTACTTGCTACATTAAATATACTTTGTAAATATTAGTAGACAAAAATGCTGGAGAAACTCAGTGGGCGAGGCAGCATCTATGGAGCGAAGGAATAGGCGACGTTTTGGGTTGAGCCCCTTCTTCAGGCTGATGTGGGGGGATGGGGGCGGGAAAAAGAAAGGAAGAGGCGTAGACAGAAGGCTGTGTGAGAGCTGGGAAGGAGGGAGAAAGCAAGGACTACCTGAAATTGGAGGTCAATGTTCATACTGCTGGGATGTAAACTACCCAAGCGAAATATGAGGTGCTGTTCCTCCAAATTGCAGTGGAACTCACTCTGGCCATGGGGGAGGCCCAGGACAGAAAGGTTAGATTCGGAATGGGAGGGGATGTTGAAGTGCTGAGCCACCGGGAGATCAGATTGGTTATTGCGAACTGAGCGGAGGTGTTGGGCGAAGCGATTGCCAAGCCTGCGCTTGGTCTCACTGATGTAGAGCAGTTGACACCTGGAACAGCGGATGCAATAGATGAGGTTGGAGGAAGTGCATGTGAACCTGCTTGGGTCTTTGGATGGAGTTGAGGGGGGAGGTAAAGCGACAAGTGTAGCATTTCCTACAGTTGCAAGGGAAAGTACCGGGGAGGGGGTGGTTTGGGTGGGAAGGGACAAATTGACCAGGGAGTTATTGAGGGAACGGTCTCTGCGGAAAACCGTAAGGGGAGGAGATGGGAAGATGTGGCCAGTGGTGGGATCCTGTTGGAGGTGACGAAAATGTTGGAGGATTATCTGTTGTATGACTTCTTGCATATAGCGTGCACAGCCTAAAGTTGTAGGACAACTTGTTCTATTTGATCTTATTTGATTGTGCACGCTGGGTTGATTGAATTCGTCGATACAGGGCGGACCACGTGAAGGTTGCAATCTTCCATATCTGTTGTATGTGACGGCTGGTAGGGTGGAAGGTGAGGACAAGGGGTACTCTGTCCTTATTTCGAGTGGGGGGGTGGGGAGTGAAAACGGAGCTACGGGATATAGAGGAGACCCTGGTGAGAGCATCATCTATAGTCAAAGAGGCGAACCCCCGTTCCCTAAAGAATGAGGACATCTCCAATGCCCTGGTTTGGAACACCTCATCCTGGGTGTAGATGGAGGAATTAGGAGTGGGGGATAGAGTCCATACAGGAAGCAGGGTGGAAAGAAGCCATGGGAGTCAGTGAGTTTGTAGTAAATGTTGTTCAGTAGTCGGTTACCTGCAATGGAGATGGTGAGGTCTAGAAGCAGTAGGGAGGTGTTGGAAATGGTCCAGGTGAATTTGAAAATGTATTAAAATTAAAATATTAATAGAATTAAAAATATTAGTTGTCATTTCTGAGCATAGCTGCAATAGTGGGGACCAATTGAGTCTGAACTTAACTAAATTACCTCCAATCAGTTAAAAATATGTATTCAGACATGGTAACAAAGTTTGCCAGCACCTGTGATGATATACCTGAATGTTATTGGCAGTAAAAGTGAGAAAATAATGACAGGTTAACAGTAATTGGGGTCTCTCTGGTTTTCGAAATGGATGGATATACACCATATTCAAATTAGTTTGTCATCTACACCAATGTGCCATGAAATTCCTTGTTCACATTGGAACTCCTAGAGTAAACTGTACAAGAGGTTCTGCTATAACACATGTTTCCATACCACTAATTGGATTTAACGTGATTTATAAAGTAGGGAATACTATTTGTAATACATAGGTGAAATTAGTTATAATATGATTTCAATCGAGTACAAGAACATGAATTAAAAAGTTACTTTGGAAATAGACAAGCTGAAAATCTGTCTCACTAAAACAGTCTAGGAAAAGGAAAATGCTTCCAGAGAAGCTTTCCACAGTAATCTGCCACCTCTGTCTCAGAACACCATCTGTCAGTTTCACCACATGTAGCCATTGAAGTTTACAAACAATCATTTCCAATTGACACATGTGCAACAATAGTGTCAAGTCAAGTCGCATTTATTTATATAGCACATTTAAAAAACAACTTGTTGGCCAAAGTGCTTTACATTTGTTATAACAATAGCACAACAAAACAAGCTACATACATATATACATGTAGCCCTCACTCAGAGGACATCAGGAAAGGCTTGGGAGTATAGATAAGTCTTTAGTCTTGACTTAAAAGAGTCGATGGAGGGGGAAGTTCTGATGGGAAAGGGGATGCTGTTCCACAGTGTAACCAATACAACATATGGCCTTTAGCATTTCTAGCTAGCAGTAACAAAAATAAGCTTAAAACTATAAAAAGACCTTTAATTTTGAAAATCCTGTGGATGGGAACTTTGTAATTCCGAATCTGAAATTCTCTTGTCCCTAACCCCCTTTTCCTATCCATAGATGCTACCTCACCCGCTGAGTTTCTCCAGCATTTTTGTCCCCCTTTCTTATTAACAATTGTTTTCCGAATGCAATTTTGTATAACACAAGGTTTCTTAAGGGCAGAACTATTGTGTTATAGCAGAACTACATGAAAATTTATAGAAACAATAAATACATGAACTAGTGCAAAGGTTGTCATGCAATATGCAATGTCAAAAATAAATACTGAAGTGCAATAACAGAATTACAAAATGAGATAGAATTAAGAGTAAGAGTACGTGGTAGCACTTCTGAGAAAGGGGTGTGAAATAGGTTATTAGTTCAGTTTGATAATAGTAGGGAAAAAGATGAATTTATGATGATTATGAAGGAATGATTTTATGAGAGCTTAAAAAACATGAAAGTTTTCTTTATTCAGATACTACACAAAGTTAAAAATTATGAATTTAATAGCAGTAATTATAAGGTGTTGGAGGTCCTAACCAAAGATCCTAGAGGAGCAAGATAGACCACTCCTTCGAAATTCAATGGGCTGGCGTGTAGTACGTGACGGAACGTCACGGCCGCCATTTTTTAGGGCGACATGCGACTTCCGGTATGCCACCCGCTGTGATCCAAAGCAAAGATTATAGAGCTCCGCTATAATCTTTGATCCAAAGCAAAGATCCTCGAGTATCTTGTAGCGGGAACAGCCCCCTCCTTTGCGTAGTTTCCCTTGCATTGTATTGCTTTAACACACACTGCACAAAATTAAATTTAACGTATACATATTATATATATTTATATGAATGTGTGTCTGTGTGTGAGAGGCAAGTTAGAGATAGTTAAGTTTATTCTCATGGATCAGAAGCTACTTTGATTTAAATAATCACTATTAATTTATTTGTCTTGTAAGATGATATACATAAACCATAAAGGCAATTATATATATAATTATATAGTAATAATATATATATGCATATATATATTTATACACACATATATATATACACATACATATATACACACATACATATATACACATACATACATACGTATACACATACATATGCACACATACAAATACACACATACATATGGATACATTTATATGCATACATACACACATATAAAAATATATATACATACATATATACACACATATACATATACATGCATATATACACATACATGCATATATATACACATACATATATATTTATACATATGATTAACATGTAGAGGAACCAACGAGAGAGCAGGCTATTTTAGACTGGGTATTGAGTAATGAGGAAGGGTTTAGTTAGCAATCTTGTTGTACGTGCCCCCTTGGGCAAGAGTGACCATAATATGGTTGAGTTCTTCATTAGGCAGGCAGTGACTAGTGGGGTACCGCAAGGCTCAGTACTGGGACCCAAGCTATTTACAATATATATTAATGATCTGGATGAGGGAATTGAAGGCAATATCTCCAAGTTTGCGGATGACACTAAGCTGGGGGGCAGTGTTAGCTGTGAGGAGGATGCTAGGAGACTGCAAGGTGACTTGGATAGGCTGGGTGAGTGGGGGCTAATGTTTGGCAGATGCAGTATAATGTGGATAAATGTGAGGTTATCCATTTTGGTGGCAGAAACAGGAAAGCAGACTATTATCTAAATGGCGGCCGACTAGGAAAAGGGGAGATGCAGCGAGACCTGGGTGTCATGGTACACCAGGCATTGAAAGTAGGCATGCAGGTGCAGCAGGCAGTGAAGAAAGCGAATGGTATGTTAGCTTTCATAGCGAAAGGATTTGAGTATAGGAGCAGGGAGGTTCTACTGCAGTTGTACAGGGTCTTGGTGAGACCACACCTGGAGTATTGCGTACAGTTTTGGTCTCCAAATCTGAGGAAGGACATTATTGCCATAGAGGGAGTGCAGAGAAGGTTCACCAGACTGATTCCTGGGATGTCAGGACTGTCTTATGAAGAAAGACTGGATAGACTTGGTTTATACTCTCTAGAATTTAGGAGATTGAGAGGGGATCTTATAGAAACTTACAAAATTCTTAAGGGGTTGGACAGGCTAGATGCAGGAAGATTGCTCCCGATGTTGGGGAAGTCCAGGACAAGGGGTCACAGCTTAAGGATAAGGGGAAATCCTTTAAAAACCGAGATGAGAAGAACCTTTTTCACATAGAGAGTGGTGAATCTCTGGAACTCTCTGCCGCAGAGGGTAGTCGAGGCCAGTTCATTGGCTATATTTAAGAGGGAGTTAGATGTGGCCCTTGTGGCTAAGGGGATCAGAGGGTATGGAGAGAAGGCAGGTACGGGATACTGAGTTGGATGATCAGCCATGGTCATATTGAATGGCGTTGCAGGCTCGAAGGGCCGAATGGCCTACTCCTGCACCTAATTTCTATGTTTCTATGTTTCTATTATTTTCCAACGATCAATAGATTTACGATCAGTTCCTGTGGATTGGAGGATAGCTAATGCTATCCCACTTTTCAAGAAAGGAGCGAGAGAGAAAACGGGGAATTACAGACCAGTTAGCCTGACTTTGGTGGTGTGAAAGATGCTGGAGTCAATTATTAAAGATGTAATAATGGGGCATTTGGATAGCAGTAAAAGGATTAGTCCAAGTCAACATGGATTTATGATTTTACAATGCATTTAAGCCTCTCCCATTTTTATGAGATGAATTCCTGGAATATGTAAGAAGTTTATTGTAACTTAGTGCTACTTGCCTGAACAATGGATGATATATCACTTAAATGCAATTGTTTTCAGTTGTGTGGAGAGACCTGTATATTGAAAATGCGTTTTGGCTCTAATATGTCAATTTACCTTAAATGTAGAAGAGCTTATTAAAATCTTCTTACAAAGACCATTAAGTATTTTCTATCTATCCTCTTTTGGACCCAAGGCATAGCAGAGCTGCCAACTCTCACGAAGAGGTAAGGGAGGGAGAGATGGAAGGGAGAGAGAGAGAGGGAAGGAGGGAGATGACGAAGAGAGGGGTAGAGAGAGAGAGAGAGAGAGAGAGATCGAGAGAAGAGAGGGGAGCGAGAGATCGAGAGGAGGGGAGAGAGAGATCGAGAGAAGGAGGGAGAGGGAGGGGGAGGGAGAAGGGGGGGGAAAGGGGAAAGGGGGGGACAGGGAGAAGGGGGGGAGGGAGAAGGGGACAGGGACAAGGGGGAGAGGGAGAAGGAGAGAGGGGGAGGGGTGAGAGTGGCACGATAGCACATTATAACGCGCAGCCGTCCCATTCCGACCAAAGATTATAGAGCAGAGCTCCACTAGTATCTTTGATTGCGGCCGCCGCCACCGAACCCCCCAACCCACCATTGCACCCAAAGATGATAGAGCAGAGTTATATAATATTTGATTGCACCCTTCTTCACGGCGGGCTTGTGATCTTTGCTTGTGATGTCTTGTACGTATGTGAGTGTTGTTTGCTATGTCCCTATGTTCGAGGAATATAATGGGTAACAGCCGCCCATTCTCGGACTTGAATCTGAGCTCGAAAAATCTCCTGGTCACTGGACCTAATGTGTCCGCGGGCCATATTGTGGAGACTAATCCCTTACAAAACAAAACCAAAAACGTACAGAAGTGTTAAAATTGTCTTTATTATTGTGGTGAGTAAAGAACTATTAAAAATAAGTCTAATAACTTTCTAATGTACCGACAAACCAAGTTTCCCAATGGCCGTTGATGGGAGAACAGAAAATAACATTTTCACGACAGAATATCGACTGAAAATAATAAAAATATTTTCTCACCTTTCTTTTTTATTGGGGAACCTAAAGAATGACAGGTCGGGTCGTTTAGATTTACGATTAGAATACTTGATAGCAGAGCAGTGAGATGAAATTTAGATAAGGACGCCATGACAGTGTGGGGGAAGCCCAATAAATGCCTCGAAAAATGGCGTCGACGATCACACACGTCATGCTACGCGTTTTTCGAGGAGTGGTCTATCTTGTTCCTCTAGGATCTTTGGTCCTAACCACCAGGCAGAACAGTTAAAGCAGACAGCTTTGGCACAATTACAATTTGATTTAATGAATACAAGAGTAATGAATTTGAGGTATAGACAAAGTGGTAAATAAAGAGAGGGGAAACATGCATGGAATACATGCCCCTTCAATATGTTGGCCCAATATGCCTACTTCTTTGCCATCATTTTCAGAAGAGTTTCTCATGGTTGATGATGGCTTGCAAACTCCAGATCTTTGGAATGGAAGACGTTGGTGTGTAAATAATTTTATTTGTTGCACACCTACAGATGTTTTGACAGAGCAAAGTCAAGACAAGAAGT
The DNA here is from genome assembly GCF_028641065.1 of Leucoraja erinaceus. Classification (NCBI taxonomy): domain Eukaryota; kingdom Metazoa; phylum Chordata; class Chondrichthyes; order Rajiformes; family Rajidae; genus Leucoraja; species Leucoraja erinaceus. The sequence continues at coordinate 37,980,350 of NC_073379.1, read as the reverse complement.
CAAGAGTTTAATTGTCATATGCACTGGGAACTGAACAATGACATTCTTGCTGCAGCTTTACATACATGTTAATGCAACAGTAATGCAAATAAGTATAATACAATACATTTTCAGTAATACTAGGCAACTAGGCTATTATAGTGTAAATCGAAATTCGTAGTACAACCTTTAAACAATGTCCATAGTAGACTGCAGTTCAGGTGTGGTTGTGGATATGATTGTGCAGTGTGGTCCAAGATTTTGATGGTTGATGGGAAGAATCTGTTCTTGAACCTGGAGGTCACAGCTCTCGGGCATGTATACTGTCATCTCAATGGTAGCAGTGATTTGATAGTGCGACCAGGATGACGTAGACCTTTGATGATATTAGCTTCCATTTTGAGGCACCGCTTCCTGCAAAGCCCCTTTCATGATGGGGGAGGTTAATGCCTGGCTAATGTCCACCACTTTCTGCAGCTTCCTTTATTCTTGGGCATTCAAGTTTAAAACCAGGCTGTGGTGAAACAGTATAACCCCTACTGTACACATGTAGAAGTTTGATAGAATGCTCGGTGATTTGTTGAATCTCCTGAGTCTTCTCAGGAAGTAGAGGTATTGATGAGCTTTCTTTGTGATTGTATCAATGTGTTGGGCTAAGGACAGTTATTTAAGTTATTTAAGAACACAAAACTTGATTCTCGCCACAGCCATCCTCCCACTGAAGACAGGTTCATGGAACCTGGCTTTCCCTTCCTCAAGTCAATATTCAACTCTTTGGTCTTGCTATTTTTAAGATCAAGATTGTTTTCTGGCATTATTCAAATTATCAATCTCCCTCCCGTAGAGGCATAGAGTCCTACAACGTGGAGACAGGCCTTTCAGCCCAACTTGCCCACACCAGCCAACATGTCCCATCTACATTAGCCCCACCTGCCTGCGTTTGGCCCATATCCCTCTAAACCCGTTCTATCCATGTACCTGCGTAAATATTTCTTAAATGTTGCAATAGTACCTACCTCAACTGCTTCTGGCAGCTCATTCCATACACCCACCACCCTTTGTCTGAAAAAGTTACTCCTCAGGTTCCTATTAAATCTTTCCCTCCTCGCCTTAAACTATGTCTGGTTCTTGATCCCCCTATTCTGGGCAAGAGAATCTGTGCGTCTACCCGATCTATTTCTCTCATGATCTTGTACACCTCTGTAAGATCACTCCTCATCCTCCTGTGCACCAAAGAATAGAGTCCCAACCGGCTCAACCTCTCCCTGCACAGGTCTGAGTCCCAGCTACATTCTTGTAAATCTTCTCTGCATCCTTTCCAGTTTGATAACATCTTTCTGATAACATGGTGCTCAAAACTGAACACAATACTCTAAATGCAGCCTCACCAACATTTTATACAACTTCAACATGACATCCCAACTTCTATAACCAATGTACCCTATGCCTGTGATGCCTTTTTCAATGAACAATGTACCTGTACTCCTAGATCTCTCTACTCTACAACACTCCCCAGAGCCCTACTATTCACTGTGTAGGTTTTGCACATGTTAGTGCACCCAAAATGCAACACCTCACACTGTATTAAATTCCATTAACTATTCCTTAGCCAACCTGCTCAACCGATCAAGATTGTGCTGTAATTTTTGACAACCATCTTCACTGTCCACAATACCATTAGAATCCGGAAGTGGCGGCGCTGCCCAAGCAGCTGCGGCTCACCTGCAGTCTGTCTGTCTTTTCTTTTTTTATGTTTTCTTTTGTCCTGTTGTTTAGTTTATTTCGTTTATTTTAGTTGTGCATGTGTGGGTGGTGTGGGAGAAACTCTTTTTAGTCTCTTCCTTCAGGGGGATGCGACCTTTTCTTGTCGTATCCCCCCCGTCTCCGTCTGCACTGAGGCCTAATCCCGGAGCTGGCGGCCTCCAACTGGGACTGACCTCGAGGCTCCAAGATAAATCGGATCCAGGACTTTCCAACGCCGGGCTGGCCGACTTCGGGGCTGTGGTGGTGTTGCGGTGGCGGCGACCAAACCGTAGACTCGGCCGCGGACCCAGTGGACGACAACAACGGGAGCTCGCAGGTCCCAGGTTGGTGACCGGTTTTCTGGAGCTCCCGCAACGACAGCTTCGTCCACTGGACTGGAGGGTGGCAGCTTCGGCAGCTTCTACCGTCCCAGGCCGCGGAGTTTGAACCAGCCCGTTTGCAGAGATCGGATGCGGCCGCTGGACTTACCATCATCTGGCGGGGTCCCTACATCGAAAGCTGGATCGCCTCAACGTAAAGGGAGACGAGGAGCGAAGAAACAAGGACTTTAAGACTTTTGCCTTCCATCACAGTGAGGAGGTGCCTGTAGATTCACTGTGGTGGATGTTAAACTGTGTTAAGTGTGTGTTTTGTTATTTTATTCTATGTTATGACTGCAAGGTATACAATTTCGTTCAAACTGAAATGTCTGAATGACAATAAAGGATACTTTACTTTACCACCCATTTTTGTATCATCTGCAAACTTGTTAATCTTGTCATGTACGTTTTCACCAAACCCTGAGTCACAGGCCTCCAGTCCAAAAAGCAACCTTCCACCATCACCCTCTGCATCCTATCTGATTTTCTATACTTTAACTCATTACCTGTTATTCATCCAACGACTGTGCTATCATCTTGGTGCAATGTCAAGCAGGTCCAAGGCAATTGACAACAATACCACCTAAACTTAGTGCACACATGTGGCCACGCACGTTCAGCATACACATGATTTTGCCAACACACTTTCTTGCTCCTCCCATTAATCTCACTTCCCTGTTCTCCTTCCTCTTCAATCCATCCTTCAGTTTCTTTAGATCTTGCCAATTCCTCCCCTTCTTTCTCAGACTTTTATTCCCTTCTCTACTAGCTTCTCCTTGTGATCCTCCCAGTACTCACCATTCTCCAGCTGCCGGTAGTTCACTTTCTCCTCAGGGGCGGAAATCCCGGGGCGGCAGGGGGGATAATGTGTGTCTCCATGTACCTGATAATGTGATTATTATGTAAAAACTAAATTATTATTCCACCTGCAAAGAGCCAAATGAACGACAGTGGGAGAGATAAATTACAGTGGGGTTAGTTGTAGAATAAACTCCAGAATGGTACCAAAGAATTGTACAGAATTTAAACCTTTTCACATCTAATGTGTGGTGATATTATTTTTAACAGAAGCCATCTAGCTTAGTTCTACTGTTGCACTTACTCAACATAATGTTCCCTTTCATGCTACTCCTTTCAATCAATTTCTTATTTTTGGCCATTTATTGCAAATTCAAGCCACATTTTGTCGAGAATTTTATTAAATTGATTAATTATTGCAATTAACCTTTTCATATTATTTATTTGCTTTTGCTAGCAGGATAACCCAATGTAAAGGGAATCACTAATTTTGCAGTTCTCCAGAATTTTGAATTTTACACTTTATCTTCTATAAAACTTTCAATTCTAGTTTAAAATACAATTTTTATTTTATTTTTGTCTGAATATAACCTTTCAATCTAGTAATATTTTATTTATTCCAAACTACACTTCAGCTGTTTTTGCCTTTTCTATTGGGAATCTTGAAAAACTTAAGTAATGCTCCAATTGTAGGTTATCAAAATTTTGTGCAGATGTAAAATAATTTTACATTCTGTGTAAAGTATATTATTAATTTGTATTTCCACGTTTTGATTATCTGGTTTTTATACTGAAGCTTCAATGGCTTTTGGACTTTTAAATAAAATCTTGCTGATTAATATTTTCTATCGGTGTTCATACGTCCAAATATATTTGTTCAGTTTAGAGATAAAGCATGGAAACAGGCCCTTCAGCTCATGCTACCCCCCCTACTCAACAGCCTACTCCCCACATTGGATCCCTATCAGTTTGCCTACCACAAGAACAGGAGTACGGAGGATGCCATCTCAATGGCACTTCACTCCGCCCTCTCCCACCTCGACAACAGAGGCCCTTACGTAAGAATGCTGTTCATCGATTACAGCTCGGCATTCAACACCATTATACCTTCTAAATTGATCACCAAACTCGGTGACCTGGGCATCGACCCCTCCCTCTGCAACTGGATACTGGACTTTCTAACCAACTGACCCCAGTCTGTTAGGTTAGACAAGCACACCTCTTCAACCCTCACCCTGAACACCGGCGTTCCACAGGGCTGTGTGCTGAGCCCCCTCCTCTCCTCCCTCTTCACCTATGACTGCACACCTGTACATGGTACTAACACCATCATCAAGTATGCAGATGATACAATGGCCTCATCAGCAACAATGATGAGTCTGCCTATAGGGAGGAGGTCCAGCTCCTAGCAGCATGGTGCGCTGACAACAACCTGGCCCTTAACTCCAAGAAGACCAAGGAGCTCATTGTAGACTTCAGGAAGTCTAGGGGCGACACGCACACCCCCACCCTCATTAACGGGACGGAGGTGGAATGTGTTTCCAGCTTCAGGTTCCTGGGGGTCAACATCTCCGATGACCTCTCTTGGACCCACAATACCTCAACTCTGGTCAAGAAGGCTCACCAGCGTCTCTTCTTCCTGAGGAGACTGAAGAAGGTCCATCTGTCTCCTCAGATTCTGGTGAACTTCTATCGCTGTACCATAGAGAGCATCCTTACCAACTGTATCACAGTATGGTATGGCAACTGCTCTGTCTCCGACCGGAAAGCACTGCAGAGGGTGGTGAAAATTGCCCAACGCATCACCGGTTCCTCACTCACCTGCATTGAGTCTGTCCAAAGCAAGCGTTGTCTGCGAAGGGCGCTCAGCATCACCAAGGACTGCTATCACCCCAACCATAGACTGTTTACCCTCCTACCATCCGGGGGGCGCTACAGGTCTCTCTGTTGCCAGACCAGCAGGTCCAGGAACAGCTTCTTCCCTGCGGCAGTTACACTACTCAACACTGTACCTCGGTGATTGCCCATCACCCCCCCCCCTCCCTCCGGACACTCCTCCCACCAGGAAAAACACTATGACTGTATGCACGTAAATAAATTTATTTATTACTCGTATTCTATGTCACTCTTCTAGGGAGATGCTAACTGCATTTTGTTGTCTCTGTACTGTACACTGCACAATGACAATTAAAGTTGAATCTGAATCGGAATCTGAATCTGAATGCCGACCAATTACCGACAGTGAGTTCTGTGCGAAGAGCTGAATTTTATTTTGTATTCTTCAGATCAACTTGAGCGGGTTTTTATGCGCCTTGGCCTTGCTGAAACAGATGAGCAACTACAAAGCATTATCTCAAAGTTTCTTCCTCCGGTACTGCTGAAGCTGTCTAGTGTTCAGGAGGGAGTGCGTAAAAAAGTAAGTTTACTGGGCACTTTTGCCAAAGTTAAGTCTTCCATGCGTTAAAATATGCAGCAGTCTATGCAGAGAATTGGTTTGACATCACAGTTATTGCTGCAGAATAGAAATGGGGAAGGTTGCAGTGACTTGATAAAGAGATCATGCCGTGGCAAAGCTTGCAAAAAGACAATTTGAAAAACACTTAAGTGCTGGACTAACTCAGCAGCATCTCTAAAGGACATGGATAGGTGACTTTTCAGGTTGGGATCCTACCTCCGATTGATTGTACTATCCTGAACTCACTCTTTTGTCCCTTTTTTCACATTCACAGGTTATAGGAGTAGAATTAGGCCGTTCGGCCCATCGAGTCTATTCCGCCATTCAATCATGGCTGATCTCTGCCTCCTAATCCCATTTTTCTGCCTTCTCCCCATAACCCTTAACACCCGTTCTAATCAAGAATTTATCGATCTCTGCCTTAAAAATATCCACTGACATGACCTCCACGGCCCTCTGTGGCAATGAGTTCCACAGATTAACTACCCTCTGACAAAATAAATTCCTCCTCGCCTCCTTTCTAAAAGAATGCCCTTTAATTCTGAGACTATGACCTCTGGTCCTACAGTATCCCACCAGTGGAAACATGCTTTCCACATCCACTCTATCTATGCCTTTCATTATTCTGTAAGTTCAATGAGGTCCCCCCTCAACCTTCTAAACTCCAGCAAGTACAGGCCCAATGCAGTCAAGCGCTCATCATATGCTAACCCACTCATTCCTGGAATCATTCTTGTAAACCTCTGGACTCTCTCCAGAGCCAGCACAGCCATCCTCAGCACCATATGGAGCCTCGGCATTACATGTCTGTTTTTGTATTCCAGTCCTCTTTTTATCTCTAGTGTTCATCCACTTATCTACCATTCATCCCCTCTTACTTGTATACTCCCATCATTTATAGGCTTTGTTCTATCCACGACTTTTCCAGCTTTCCTCCCCTAGTAGAATCAGTCTGAAGAAGTGTCCCGACCCGAAACGTCACTTATCCATGTCCTCCAGAGATGCTACCTGACCCAGTGAGTTACTCCCGCATGTATACCACCATCGGCAGTTATTTGTGCCTACGTTTTATGACAATTTGACAACTTCATAGTAACTTTTTAAATTATAGCAATTTAACATTTCCAGATATTTTTGAAACAAATTCAAAATAGTAAACAGATTTTGATTTGAATTTATCCTCTCTAGATTTTTTAATCTGGCCACCTGAATTGTTACTCTAGCAACACAACTGACATAGCATCTTAGTCTAGTAAAAACTAAATTTCTGTGTAATGTGTAATTTATGTCTTTATGTATTGTGAGTCAATATATTGTGATGCCTCTGCAAGCAGGATGTTCATTGTATCTGTACCTCGCCGTACTTTGTGCATATGACAATATGTTTAGCTTGAGTTAAGTGACAATTATGCTGTTGTTTGAAAATCAATTGTTTAGGACATAGATGTTTGAGACTAGTTGACCATCTGGTATGGCAGGTTTTTGGAAAAAAAATATTTTCAATGTACAATGAAGTGAATGTTTGCTCTTCATTTAAAATTCAGGTCATGGAACTATTGGTTCACCTCAACAAGCGTATTAAGAGTCGACCCAAAATACAATTACCAGTGGAAACTCTCCTGGTTCAGTATCAGGATCCTGCAGCTGGTTCATTTGTCACGGTTAGTACATACCTGATTTATATTTCATAGCCTTTTATTTGGAGATTTATTGGTTCTGACAACATAAATAAATAAATAGTTTTAGCTAATTTATTGGGAATGAGTGAGATTGAGTGAAATTAAGGGGAATTTGAAGCTAGTGGATTTTGCATGATGTTGCATGAGAATCATTTTATTTAAAAGGAATTGAAATTGTAAGCAGGAGATAATGATTTTGCTTCTGTGCTAAATCTGTGTTAATAGTTGCTTAGAGATTGCAGGAGTAAAAAAGTTGTTATTCATGATTAGGAATGTCATTTGGAGTTAAATAGACTTAGGACATGTTATGATCAGGCTGATTACATGATCTCTACAAAAAAATACATCAGAACGTTTCACACCTTGCAGAATGACTTTGGCGTATGAGCATCCAAAGATATAAATCTCAAACTGGCCGATAGATTCGATCAAACTAATCATGGGCAGGGCTTGCCCATAGTCCTGATTATAGTGTGCAGGACCTCACTGATTAAGTCTAGGATGCTGTCAGCAAGCAAATTCAACCTTCTTGATGTGAATGTAAGTCCGGGCACTGATTCTCGGCAGTAATGGGGGCAGTGATTCCCTCTCCAGCTATTTTGCTGTCCATATTCCAAGGTGGGCTCTGTGAGCGAACAACCAGACACCTATAATGTAGCAGTGTTACAAAATTTTGAGATTTAAAAAATCAAGTCTGTAATTTATCCCATCAGATAAAGCATAAAAATAAGTTTAATTTGACACCTAATTCACTTTCATATCTCAAGTATTTAAAAAGTTATGGCCATTTTCATACTCGGAAATTAGCATCTTGTTCCCTATTGATTTTCTATGGACATAACAAAAAAGCTGTGATCATGGACAGTCAAAAGGCCATAACCTTCTTAAAAATTAAGAGAACTGAATGAAATTTTCAGTTATCGTAGATTGAACCATTATGAAACAAACGTAAAATAATCTAACTTGGATGTCCTGAAATTAAAGCATATAATTAGTTAGTTACCCAAGTGTAGCAAATTTCAAACTTCAATTACTAGATCTAAACATCTATCCATTTCTTAATAGATGATTAACGTTTTTAAATAGCCCAAGTGTCCAAGTAATATTCATAAATAATTCCCAATAAAACATGATTTAAAAATCTCATTTACATTAATTTATAGGCCAGATGGAAGGAATTTAGTGTTCAATTGCTGTAAATTAAAGTCCATTTTAAATCGTCTTTCTAGTGGGTTCCTGTGCACGCGCTGGTTTAGAACGTTCACATTGCAGTGGATTTGTGCCCTCAAATGCCCAGAAAAATACTGCGGGATATAAAGAGCCCAAAATTAGCTACTCGCTATAGAAAACTTTATACACAGGGTTCTTAAGAAGCCCCTTTTAATGTAAAAATAAGGTACATACCTTTAATTGTTTGCTTTATAAAACCCTGGGGCTGCGAGAGGTCGCAGGTTTAGAGAGTGATTTTTAAACTAATATAACTATTATACAAGGCCATAAAAACTAATAATACCTTTTGCGACGGGGTCTTTCGGCGATTTTTTGTTAATGATTTACTAGGCTGAACATTTTCGATTGCAACAGCCTAGTAAAAATCGCGTTTTAAACCCGCCCCCTCTAAACAGCGCCAAAATCGCGCACACGGGGTGGGGCAGATTCTCAGCCACGATTCAGGTAGGTTTTGTAACATACCTATATAATGCTCCTATTCAGCTTAACAGTGTCTGAAAATAATAATTGAATAAATCAAATCATCAAAGGGGTTTGCAGCCAGTTTCCTCAAATGAAGTCATGACATCTTGGCGAAGGTGGAGATTGTGACATCAGATGTCTTACATTTATTGCTCTAATGTTTCACTTCTAATGCAACCCTGCTTTAGAAACACTATTTAGAACAACCTGCAATGTATGTGATTGGAACTGTTTAAAAAATAAATTGAACTCTTGAAACATTTTTTTAAATGTAAAAAAGGGCATGAGTAAACCTGATTGTCCCTCAAGCATATTCCACCAAGGAATAAGGTCATGGTTGATCTGATCTTCACCTCAACTTCAATATTATATATATTCCCCATAATTCTTGACTGCCCTATGTTACAATAATTTGTCTATGTCAATCTTCAATACATCAAGAGTCTCAACCTACACAATTGTGGGTTAGAGAATTCCACAGGTTTGTAACCCACTGAGAGAAGAAGCATTTCCCATTAAAGGACACAAAGTGTTGGCAGAACTCAGCTGGTCAGTCAGCATCTCTGGAGAACATGAATAGGTGGCGTTTCGGGTCTGGACCCTTCAGACTGTTCATCCCCATTCAGACCGTTTTACATCTCCCATTAGATTCAGTCACATCAGTTGTCAAAAGCTGGCCATCAAGCTCTTCCCAAAGACAACTTGGCCATATTTGATCAGCCATAGGCCACGTTCTTCCACTGAAAAGATGGAGGTTCTGCATTGAACCTACCTACATTTATAAATGGGTATATGACTGGGAGTTTTATACAAATGTATAAGGTGCCAGCAACTGAATTATTTATAGCTGCCAACAAGCAGCTGCAGTGGAGAGCAAATTTCCGTGGCTTCCCAACAATTATTCAGAAAGTTTTGCTCCTGCACCAAGTTTTGCTCCTCGACCTACAATGGGGTTACATTCCGATAAACCCATTGTAAACTGAAAATATTGCAAGTCGAAAACGCATTTTATACTTTGCGATGACCGAAAGTGACATGCGTCTCTCTGCCGTTGCCGAGCGTTTGCCAATCATAAAGTCGAAATATCGCAAGTTGAAATATCACAAGTCGACGCATCGTAAATTGGGGAGCACCTGTATATAGTTATTTATGTGTTTTGATTGAACTGGATTTGTACATCTGGTATCTCAAATTTATATGTCTAACGTTTGAAATTGTTAGCTCATGTTTTGATTCATTTATTAATTGTTTTAAACTTAAAACAGATTTTAATGGTGGATTGATTTTAAAAAGCTTTTTAATGTCAAAATTACAAATTTCAATTGGTTATTTTAATCAGTCGTTAAGACAAGGACACATTTTAGTTAGATGTCAAAGCAATTAGTCTGGAAACTGGTGTGTGAAAGATTTAGTGCATGATTCAGCTTGTCAGCTGTCGGTGCGTACCTTTGGCCTGTCCATCAGAAGTTGCGATAACAATTTCGCCGGTCTGAACGCTCCTGATCTGTCTTTCAAACCTGTTGGAAAGTAGACTGAGAATGCTGGTTGAAAATATGATTAGTTTCAGGAAGTATGATCTTTGCAGTCAAATGGCCTGTGATTACATAATGGCCGAGATGACTGATTATACTCAGCTTTACAAAAAAACACCCTGCGTTTGAAGAAGGGACTCAACCTAAAATATCACCTATCCATGTTCATCAGGGATTCGTGCCTCACCTGCTGAGTTACTCTAGCACTTTGTGTCCGAGGGAAATAGCTTTGGCATTATCACTGGAATGTTCTTGAAAGCTGTGGTGGAAATATGAATATGAGAAAATTGTGTTCATTTTTTTAATTGATTGATATTACTGATACTTGGAATAAGACTAGCAGTCTGGGTTACTGTTTCTGACCTCAGATCATTTTACCAGTGACTCCACTCTGATCATTACCAATAAAGACAGGACATGTTGTCGAAGGACAGGGTTATCAGGGTTTTAATACACACCATATCAAATATAATTATTTATCTTTGTATTGCAGAATTTTACTATAATATATATAAAGATGGGATATCCTCGCTTACCCATGGAGAAACAATGTGAATTAGCGCCTTCCCTGGTTACCGCAATGGAAAGCAAGCCTCAGCTACAACAAGACGGGTACAGCATTTATTACTATTCCTGCTTTATATGGGATACTCAGTCATTGAATCAGGCCCTTCAGCCCATCATGTCTGTGCCAACCATTAAGTAATCACCTATACTAATCTTAACAGCAGTGGATCAATAGCCTCCCATACCTTCCACTTAAGTACTCATCTAAATGTTATGTGAGTATCTGCCTCTACCACCCACACAAGCAGTTCATTCCTGATCCCATTCACCCTCTGGGTAAAAGATTTCTATAGAAATTTAAAATGCTAGGAAGGTTGCAGGAATGTTTCCCACTTATTTTGATTAAGAGTTCTGATTGACCATGTAACCTATCCAAAAAGGCTTTTAATCCTTTTATGAATGTAGAAGGCAAACATAATTTGTAGTTTCACATTGTAACTTTTTCATTCAGCTTGAGAAAGTTGGAGAGATGACAATTAATAAGTCGAGTGTACTCATTACTCATAATATTTTCTCAAGGTCTGTGAGGTTTCTTTATAGCTTAACAGGTCAAGATATCCAACGCATCTGGTATTCTGTATGTTACTGGAATTGTTTCAAGGTTTATTAAGTTAATGAGCAATTATTTTTGAGAAAGTGAATAATTTTCCTAGCTGACACTTTAATGATGGCTTTTCTACATCCCTCAATAACAGTAAACTTTCTTAATGTATATGTCACGTACTGATGCACACAATATTCCATCTGTCTCATGGGCCAGGAAAAGAAGGGGTTTCAGGAGATTTTTGTTTTAGGAGGGAGAAAGAGAAAAAGATACAGTCGTCCCATTCTAAGTAATTTTAGATCCCTCTCAATGTTAGATTGTTAGTAACAACTGCCCATCATCACCATAATGCAATTACCTTGCTAACACTGGCCACATACTAGCCCGTGAACAATCATTTTCTAGTAATTTTAACGTAAATTATTTTTCAAAATCTATTGCTATTGATAGGTCTTGTCGTTTTTGTTAGTTTTCCAAATGACTAAAAATATTACAGTGCAACATTTATGAGTATATTGCATAATTTCCTATCAGCTGAGAATCTTTTCCTTTTCAGCCTAATGCAGCTGCTGATACCAACGTTGTATCATGTGAAATATCCAGCTGAAAAAGCAAAAGGAACATCTGTTTTCAACTTGGGAGAGAAACCAGAAATTGTTCAACAGTTATTAGACTTCATGTTGGACGTTTTGTTGATGCCTTATGGGTATGTATAAAAGCATAAGAAATAGAAGCAGATGGAGTTCATTTGGTCCCTTTATATCTGTTCCTGTACCTTCTAAGACCAGCTGATCTTTTTTTACCTCTGTGGCAGTTTTTGTACCAATCCATATTCCTTGATATCCAAAAATCTATTGATCTCTGTTTTAAATAAACTTCACAACTGAGCCTCCATAGCCATCAAGAACCAAAAAAAAGTCAAAATGTATTGTCCTTTGGGTGAAGAAATTTCTCCCCATCTGTTTTCAGATTGACTGATAGCAGCTTTGTATCATATTTTTTTTTGCTTGGTCCTCATCCAAATTAATGATTACAAATAGAGTCTAAGAAGAAGGGCTGCAGCACAAACTTCTTCAACATACCGCTGGTCATATCATCCCGACCTAAACATGAGCTGTTTCTTCCTAACTCTGTTTTTTGTCGTGACCAATTATTACTGCACACTATTACATTGTTTCCAGTGCCATTTTGGCAAGGGCTATGACAAGGTGCCACATGGTACACTGGCTCAGGAGGCTGGATTATAAGCGATCAAGGATGAGCTAGCCAATTGAATGCAAAATTGACTTTGTGGAAGGATTTCGGAGAATGGTAGTAGAGGTTTATTGCCATTTAGGAAGCCTGTGACCATGGTGGGTTGCTGGGATCAGTTCTCAGTACGCCATTATTTTTCATATATATATATATTAACAATTTGAATGAGGATGTACGTGGCATGTGTAATAATTTTGCAATGGTACCAAAATTGGTAATGTTGGACAGTGAAGAGGTTGTCTGAGGTTACAACAAGATATAGATCAACCGGAGAGTGAACGAAGGAATGGTAGGTGGAATTTAACTCCGACAAATGTAAACTGGTGCATTGTGGGAATGAAAGTACTGTAAAACAAAGAGATTCAGTGGTACAAATACAAACTTCCCTGCAGGTGGCAACACAGTAACACAAGGTGGCGAAGAAGGCGTATGGCATTCTTGTCTTCATCAGTTAGGGCATTGATTACAAGAGTTGGGATGTCATAGATTTGCAAGTTGTTGATGAGATCACATTTGGAGTGTGTGTGCTGTTCAGGTCACTAAAGTTGAGGATAGATGTGTTTAAACTAGAGAGGGTGCAAACAATATTCACAAGACTAAGGGTGGCACGGTGGCGAAGCTGGTGGAGCTTCTGCCTCATAGGTTCAATCCTGATCTTGGGTGTTGTCCTTGTGGAGTTTGCATGTTCTCCCTGCGATTGGGGCCACAGTTTAAGAATAAGGGGTAAGCCATTTAGAACGGAGATGAGGAAAAACTTTTTCACACAGAGAGTTGTGAGTCAGTGGAATTCTTTGCCTCGGAGGGCGGTGGAGGCCGGTTCTCTGGATGCTTTCAAGAGAGAGCTAGACAGAGCTCTTAAAGATAGCAGCGTCAAGGGATATGGGGAGAAAGCAGGAACAAGGTACTGATTGTGGATGATCAGCCATGATCACATTAAATGATGGTGCTGGCTCGAAGGGCCGAATGGCCTACTCCTGCACCTATTGTCTATTGTCTATTGATTGCATGGATTTCCTCTGGATGCTCTGGCTTCCTCCCGTATCCCAAAGATGTGTGGATTTGTAGGTCCATTGGCCTCTGTAATAATAAAATAAAAGTTGCCTGTAATGTATCTAGGGAGTGGATGAGAAAATGGGATAACATAGAACTAGTATGAACATGTGATGAATGGTCGGCGTGGACTAGGTAAGCGAATGGCCAATTTTCATGCTCTTTTAAAAAAAAATGGAAGTATCTCAAGAAGGCATTGTTTATATCCTGTATAACTCTGACTATGACTCTTTTGTAATTTTGTTCAAAGATCTGCCAGAACCTATGAAAAGGTACTTACTTTTCAAATACACCACACCTACTACTTCCCCTTTTATCTGTCCTGCTGGTTGTAATCTCAAAAAACATTCACAGATGTGTCTAACATAATTTCCCTTTCATAAATTCATGATGATTCCATGTTGTCCATTCCTTCAGTTATTTCCTAACAAATCAGGTTTTTTTTTAATAATTAAGTTGTTCAGAACTACAAAATAGAGGCAGCCTTTTTTATGAATTTGAAAAGACGCAAGTTTATTTTACAGCTCAATTTCCACCTCAGACATTTCGTTATTTTTTGTGATGAGGAATGATGAGTTTTGAGAATTATTGTTATCATATTGATAAAGACTCAGTCAAATGAAACAAGGATCAATTTCTCACTTTATTAATGTTAGTGATCACCAGGGAGGCTTGGAGAAATGAAGTGCAAATGGTTTTAAGATTTCTCACAAGCTGTCAAGTACATTAAATATCCTGTACACTTCAATACACTTCAGCATCTAAATTTAAAGAAATAGTTTTCTTGATTGGGTAGTCAGCTGAACAGAGCTGATGTACACGTTTTCACAGCTAATTCACGCTGAAGCTACTTGAATTGCTTAAAAAGCCCCAACAACTTACCTTTATATTCACAACTTTTGATTATCGCATAATGTCGTATCTACTTTTGAAGTGTATCAATTGTAAAAAAGAAAGCAGCGAATTGGCACACACCAGGCACCCATTTAAAGAGCAAGAAGGTATTGACCAAATCTCTTATTGATGCTGATTAAAAAATAAATTTTAGCCAGGAAACAAGGGATAGTTCAGGATGTTCAGAATCGTGCGTGGTTGGGATAGTTTAGTTGAGAGAGCAGACTGGGCCTGTTTAATGGTTTATCCACAATTCGCATTATAGCAGCTCCTCAGTAATGTTGATCCTAGGGCTCAGTGACTGGATGGCACTTGAGCCATTAACTTTCTGACTCATAGAGTCATACAGCACACAGCATAGGTCCAACTTTCCCATGCCGACCAAGATGCCACAGCTACACTAGTCTGAAGTGCCTCTGTTTGGCCCATATTCCTCTAAACCTTTCCTATCCACGTACCTGTCCAAATGTCTTTTAAATACTGTCTGGTATCTGCCTCAGCAACCTCCTCTGGCAGCTCGTTTCATATGCCATCACCATCTGTGCCAAAATGTTGTCCGTCTAATTCTTGATTCCCCTATGCTGGGTAAAAGACTGTGCATTCGCCCTATCAATTCCACTCATAATGGTCATCCTTCATCCTCCTGCACTCCAAGGAATAAAGCCCTAGCCTGCCCAACCTCTCCCTATAGCTCAGGTTACTTAATGAATGAATGATGAATCTTGAAGGACTATCATATTAAACTTCCACTGCTCCAATTAAAAGGTATGTCAGCCATGAAAAATATTTGTATTCTCCACTGCTCTCCTAGGAATTAAAATGTGTGTGTAGCCCTGTCCTCCACCAGTACTCCAGGAATCTCAAGGTTAACTCCTAATCTCAAACTCTGGCCTTTCAAATCACTCTCAATGGTTAGCTCCACCGTTGGGACTAACCATGCACTGATTGGACACTGTAGTCTGAAAGCAAAGCTCCTAGTTATGATAAATGCATTCAAGTGGTCTCCTGACATGACTATCATGTAGTAAAACAAAACATTTTTTTTTAGCTTGCACATTCAGTCAAGATAAAGGGTCTCGACACAAAACGTTGACTACATTGCTCTCCATAGATGCTACCCAACCTGCTGAGTTCATCCAGCTGCTCTCCTATTTTTACTGCAAACAATCTAGCATGCCAACCCCCTTGTATTACACTCTTATGAAGTTATTTTGAGTGCCTCCATTGGTTATCATCAGAGTTGTTGTACTGTACATTCATTTTGGTACATTGTGTACGGAAATCTGAATTTGAGCAGTAGCATTTCAATAATTCGTGCTCCAAATTTGCTGACCGTTTCACCAGCATTGAGTTATGGATGAGTCGCAGAAATTCTGGGGAAATCAACCTGCCTTGGAATCCATTTATATATTTTAATAACTTGCAATAAACTCTCATGCATCTTACAAGGTAATCATGTTATCATTTGAATCTAAACTATCCTCTCTGTAATTACACTGGTTTCCAGCTTAAATATTGTGCTACACAGGTCACTGAAAATAATTCTTGTAGCCTCTGACAATTGATTCTCACTTTAGGTTTGTGTTGCGTGAGCCCCAAAGTCGGCCAAGTCAAGGTCAGCAGCAAGGTGCCAGTGGTGTTGGGCTTGCTCAGCCGCCACCAGGCATGAGTTCATATGGAGCTAAACGTGTCGTTGGTGATAACCCTTGGACAGCTGAACAGTTGGAACAGGTAAAGAATTACCTCAAGAAATCTATTGCAATCTGCTCCTTCTGATCTGTTGAATATCAATCTGTCCACACCGTTACATCCAGCAATAATTGCGACCAAGCCATTGCAACCCATATCACGTTTCTATATATCTTTCAATTGGTCATTAATGATTTTAAATTGGTCTTTCTTTGCTTTAATATACCTCACCCAACTAAAAGAAAACAGTGTGGCACTTCTCATGGTGTAGTATTTCAACTTTGCTTGTAGGGTTTGCCTTTCTACAGATCTGTAAAATCTGTGCTGTTTATGAAGAATGCATTGGTGGAACTATACTGTCTTTGAGTACTTTCACTGCACCTCCACCCTTGTGCACAATTCTCCCAATCCTCCAATACCAGAGTAAGTTTCTTGCATCTAACAAAAAGCTCATCCATAAGTTCCTGAATGGAAGTTCTAAAATTGTATGAAACATGAATGGAGACCAATGGTAAATATAAAGTATGTTATGTGTATACTGACCGACATGACCATCTACACTAGTCCCACTGGCCTGCGTTTGGCCCGTATCCCTCTAAACCTGTTCTATCCATATACCTGTCTAAATGCTTCTTAAACAATTCGATAGTACCTGCCTCAACTGCCTCCTCCAGCAGCTCCTTCCATACACCCTCCACCCTTTGTGTAAAAAAAAAAGTTACCCCTCAGGTTCTTTCCCCCCCACCCCCCAACCTTAAACCTATGTCCTCTGGTTCTCGATTTCCCGATCAAAGGACTCTGTGTGTTTACGTGATCTATCCCCCTCATGATTTTGTACACCTTCATAAGAGCACGCCCTCATTCTCCTGCGCTCCAAGGAATAAAGTCCTAGCCTGCTCAACCTCCCCCTATAGGTCAGGCCCTCGAATCCTGACAACAGCCTTGTAAATCTTCTCTGCACCCTTTCCAGCTGGACAACATCTTTCCTATAACACGGTGACCAATACTGAACACAATACTCTAAATGTGGCCTCACCAATGTCTTGATATTATTGCAACATGATCTCCCAATATCTTTGAAAAAATTCAGACCGGATCACCCCCTAACAAAGCCATGGTGACTATTTTTGATTAATCCTTATCTTTCCAAATGTACACTAATCCTCTCACTCAGAATTTTTTCCAATAGCCACCCTGCTGTTAATTTTGACTTGCAGGTCTGTAATTACCAAGCTTATCCCTGCTGCCTCCTTGAATAAAACTTTGTTTCAGTTAATGTTGGTAATCTTGCAATTGGCAAAAAAACAGTGAGGTATCGACAATTGCAACCTATCAGAAGAAACGGGTGGTATTTTTGAAATTGTTTATAAAATCACACATTATCCGAGACATTTGTAATGAAAATTTATCATCCTCATTGGAAAACAAAACTATCAGGTGAAATAGAGTAAGTAGGCAGGGTCTAATTAAACTAAAGGACACATATGTTTAGCCATTCCAATTGTATTTAAAGTCAAACAGTCTTGTTTTGATATTACAGTTCTAAATTCTCATGTCCACATTGTTAAAAAAAACTGCCTACTGAAATATATTGCATTGAAACAACCATGTCACAGGTCATGGATATAATTTATATTCTATCACTAGGGAAATTACACCTTAATGACTTGTATGCAAACATTGGCACCACTATTAAGGGCCGTTAATATGTTGCAGCACTATCATGAGTATTCAGGGCAAAAATGGTAGCCAACGCAGACAAATTAGGAGACTAGAATCTGGTGTGATGCAGATTATATGTACT
Source organism: Leucoraja erinaceus (assembly GCF_028641065.1). Classification (NCBI taxonomy): domain Eukaryota; kingdom Metazoa; phylum Chordata; class Chondrichthyes; order Rajiformes; family Rajidae; genus Leucoraja; species Leucoraja erinaceus. The sequence goes on along the minus strand of NC_073379.1, from coordinate 37,962,290 downwards.
TGTGTCACCTCCTGGATCATAGATACCTGGTAATGCTGGAGCCCAGAGACTTCCTAAGTCGAATTTCATTAAGAATTCGTGAAGATGCAGTTGGACAGTAATTATATCTATAATAGTAACTATAATTATTTCAGATAATCGTTTTCGAAAATTGCGGGAACATTTTTGAAGGGGCATATATATTTAAAATTAACCCGTCACAAAGAAATTATTGCCTCCATTAAAATGATATGCTGCAGGAATTCAAAAAAACATCTGGCCGCACCTCACTGATAGGTAAGAATGGAACGAGCTGACTTTATCATAAATGTAAAATAACAATTCACCATTGAGTAGGGAAAAGATGGGCAGTGACCCAGTTTAAAATTATCCTTCAGCAAATGATCAGCACTTCAATCAGTCATTAGTTGATGCACTAATAACTTGGAAATACTTTTGGGGGTGTAATCAGACAAAAAAAAACAGCTTTGGTGAAGGCAAAGAATGTGGTTTGTAGATATCTGAAATAGAAATAATAAAAGTTATAAATAATCAGTAGATTGTGCTGTGTTTCTGGAGAGAGAGAAGCATGCATAACGTCCCATAGCCTGAAATGTTAGCACTATTTATTCTCCAAGTGCTTCCTGGGTCTGCTGATTATTATCATCATGCTCTGTTTGCATTTTATAAAAAATACTAATTCATTTTAATTAATTTTTGAAAATAGTGCAAATTAGGAATTCTGAAGTTCATCCAATCGGAACAGATCCCAGAAAATGAAGCAATTGTTCATTTGGTGGTGGCATCAAGTGATACTCGGCACAGCGTGGCAACTGCTGCAGATATGGAGGTGAAAAGTTGCCAGGGGTAAGAAATGAAACTTGCACATAGATGCAGTGCTTAGAAATACTAACCGTGCTTGAAGAACATGTTGTTTATATAACTTTAATGGTGATGAAAGTTTTTAAAAGTGAAAGCTGTGCATGTCATTTCAGATGGGCTGAAATAGAAAATGTATATATTTTTCTTTTCTGATTCTGCTAAGTGGGACTTTGTCATTGTCACCATTTCAAAGCAATTAAAAGGCACCTGAATAGTGTCTTGCATCCAACCTAGCTATGTTTTGAGCTCATATTCTGCAAAGCCAACCTGTTTTCCATTGCTTTATACAACGTCAATTCAGTTTGGTATTTCATTGTATTAGTATTCTGTATTTGATGGGTCATGTTTCCACACAGTTTTTCATGATTTTTGAATTTTGGGATTTAAATCTGCCCTCAGCTTCAAAGGTAAAATTGAAGAATATAACATTTGTTATATTTTAAAGACTACAATTTTGTCTTTAAGTTCCTTCCTTTTATCGGTTATGACTTATTTACCTATTATTAACATTCCACATGCAGTTTAAAGGAGAAGCATTGTACTACTAATAATTTTAATGAATCTTTTCACTGTAGTTATTATATGCAGTAGTAATTTAATCTTAATTTTCCAATATTCAAGTTGGTCTATTGTTTACATTTGTTAAGACATAAGTTTGCAGATTGGTGGAAATAATTTGAGGAATGTGTTCAACATGAAAAATTAACCTTCTGAAACCTTTCACAGTATAATTGACTGGAACAATCATATTATTGTCAATAAACTCTACAAGATTTACCTGGGGGACATACCACTGAAAACAAAAGAGGTATGTTTCTTTAGTTTGCTATTTTACCTTTACTTCAGAGACCCTGGTTACCTTGTGTCATTGACCAAATACCTGGCATTCTACATTTATTACATGATTTTTTTTGAAATGCTGCAAAACACGTGAAAACCTGAAAACAAGCAGCATGCAAAATCAAAGTTTGAATTCAAAATTAATTTCTTACAATTTCCTTGGGTGATTGGCAGCATTGCAAAGGTCAATTATTTACCACCTGTCCTAAAATTAACCTTTAAAAAATGTTTGTGAGCCACCTCCTTGAACTACTGAGATCTTTGCAATAAAGCAAATTCTAAGCTATTGAGTAGGGAGTCCCAGCATTTTGAACAGATGATGATGATGTTCTTACAAGTCAATAAAGTATTTGACCTGGAGGGTAGCTTGCAGATGATTATTGAAAATTATGCCCATACCTGCTAAGAATAAATTGTTAATATACATCAGAAAAATTGACGCCTGTGGAACTATACTGAAAATTTCATTCTTGTCTGAAAATCAAAATTTTAGTACTTTCCAATAACTTGGCCAAGTTTTTTATCGACATCCCTTATTTCAGAGGGTTCCAAAATTTATTACAAACTTATTATTTGACAGGTTGTGATGCACCTTTTCATAGTCTTTATGTACCGATCACGTTTTTCCCCATTGACCAACACTGTTCGTCATAAAAACAAGTGAATTAGGCACAATTTGCTGAAGAAGCAAGGGACCTGGAGACACTCTGGCCATTATCTTCTAAATATTTATGGATTTAAGGATAGTGTCCGAGCACTGGTAAACTGCATGTGTTACCATCTTCAGCACCACAATATTCTCCATAATTAATACTAACACTCACCTTCCTTTCTTTTGTTCCCCATTTTTCCTGAACACCTTGCATCCAAGAATATTTAGAACTTATCCCTGTGCCTTTTTTAGCCTGTTTTTACTACAGCCATGTAATCCTCGGTGGTAACTGTTCTTGCGGCTTGACAACCTTCCTTTCCTGAAAGCTGTGACTGATGCTAATGTGCACTCACCTTCTGGTACATCCCCATCTTCTTTGCAGATGGGGACTCTGTTATAGAGCAATAATTTCATGTTATCCACATATGTCATGCAATATAAAGGGAGGGGTTAAATATTGTATATTTAAAATGCATTTAATAATTCAAGCAATGAGATGGGAAGACAGTATCAAAGGTTCAAATTGTTGTTTTCACCTTTGAGTCGTTTTGTCATCCATATGTTATTCTATTTGTTTTAGCTGCCTGTCTCCAGTTTCTGTCAAGAAGTCCTATAATATTAATTGACTGGGTTTTCAAATAAGAAACAATATTTTTGAAAAAAAACTGGAGGGCAATCCATTCCTGTTGAATTTGCGCACAAATAAAAGTATTTGTAACAGGAAAATAAAATTCCTGATGATCTGCTATATTCTGCTCTTCTCTCTGCTACCATAGAGCACCTTATTTTACATGCTGTTTTGTGTAAAAATAAATTGGGAAAAAAAAACAATTTCAAGGTGCTTAATTTTAATGTGAGCTGCTTTATTCCCCCTGTGTATTGCCGATAACATTTATTGAAGTTTTCTTTTCTGGTCCTACCTATCAAATGAATGCATACTGATCTTTTGCAGGGAGCTGCTTTAAAGCCTGAGCTAAAACGGGAGCCTGTTAGCACCAGAGTTAAACTGAAGATTCTTCCTCATTTGTTGCGGTCCAGGCAGGCAGCAGAGACATTCCCAGCCAGTATACAGGTATTAATGTCATTAAGCTCGGCTTCTTTTATAACAAACCTAACCTTTATTTCAAGGTAGTTTATGTACAATTTAAAAAAATCACAACCACAAAGGATTGAATTTCCATCTTTTCCATCTTGCTAAATGCCGCAACAATCTACATTTCAACGCAAATCGAATGCAAATAAATCTAAAACGTTCATGTGTTATGTATTATCACTTTTATCTATAAATTGGATACGTTCCGCCGAAGAGTGATTCCGTTGTGATCATTTTTTTTGCTAATTAAAAGGGATGTATGCTATCTTGGATTTCTCTGCACCCCCTCCCCTCCAATATGACAATATAAGATTTGGACACAGCTTTGTGTTTATTGCAATTACATATCTCCAACGGTCTCCAAACGTGTAGCATTGGCAATGATATATAAAGCATACATAGCCCAGCAACATTCTCTTTGCAGCTGTACTAGATGTTTCATATTCAGAAAAAAATAATTTTAGTGCATTCTCTTCATGGAATATAAATAACATAATTAAATCTCCATTTACAGGGCTATTCCATGGAGTTCCATAAATAGAATCAAATGAGTCACTGGATTGCTGCAATTTAGCACCAGGACATTTGCATTCAGCGTTTGCCCATTGAGATGATACTTGTTGGTGTTTTTGGCTGTTTGAAGACTTGTCACATCTTTGTGTGATCACTAAAGGGAGGCAGAGACGGGCGAGGGATGGAAACAAGATAAATGCAACTAAAGCAGTGAAGGTTAATAGGCATTTAGTAGATGTGTTCAAAATTTTGAAAAGTATTGAGAGTCTAAACTAAGATGTTTCTTGCTTCTGACAAGCTGATCATTAACTTGAAGCAGACACAAAGCAGTTGGCAAAAAACAGATGAGGTTTTTTCCAAGTTGCTATCGGGAAATTGAAAAAAAAACAGATGCTAGAAATCTGAATTAAGACAGAAAATGCTGGGCACTGAAGGCCAGGCAACAACTAGAAAGATAAACAGAGATAACATCTCGGGTCGAAGACTCATCTGAACTAGGGAAGTGGGAAGACTTAAATTGTGAATCACAGGGTTGGTGCAGAGAGCAAAAAGAGCATCTCCATCTGGATGAGGCTACAGTCATCTGAGGTGAATCAGATATATACGGAACCATCTAGTTAAGAGATTGTTATCTAAAATGTACTAACAAAAAAGCTGGTAGGTATTCATTTGTTAGTAATTATTTTTAATAAAATAGGATAAATATGTGAAAATGGAAGGTTTGTTAGGATTGTGGAATGAGGCAGGTGAATGAGTCAAATTGGATCATTCAGCCAGCATAGGCACAACAGAATAATTAACATTTTTTTTTTTTTTAAAGTTCATTAAATTCAAAAAAGAAGTGTTATGGACATTGCAAAAAATACCAAGGCGTAAAATATTCAAGAAATCTGCTATCTTGAATTTATTGTGGGATGCTTTAGAACATTGTGTACACCATTCAGAAATCCAAGGGCTGATTTTTTTTTTTTTGTCTTCTATGGCTAAATATGTCTGTTAAAATTATGATCGGGGGAGGGGTGTTAAAGTAGGTATTTTCCACATTTAAGGAATCCAAAAGTAATTACCATATTTCATGACCAAGACCATAAAGATCACAAATAAATTAATTAAGGAATTTGTGCAGTGATTAAACCAAACAGTTTGCTATAAATGAATATATGTTATGCAAGTAAAAAAGAGAGAGAGAAATTGGAGGATATGTTGAAGTCAAAAGTACGGTGAATGGAGACCTTTCTGGCATTATTACACAGGGACAGTTTGCCTAAAAAGTACATAATTCCTTATGATATCAGAATGCCTTTTCTTGATTAATGTACTGAATATAAAATTTCCCAAAATAAACTGTGAAGTTCCTCAATATCAGTGCAAACTTATGCTACCTCACAAAAAACTAAAAACAAATGTATACCGAGGATTAATTTGATCTTTAAACTATTAATTATGTATGTGAGGACACTGTTCTGTTTAAATTGTTATTATTCACAGCCTTGTTTTCACAGGTGGTATATGATGGGCTGTTTGGTGCAAATACAAATGTCAAGTTGAGAGGACTAAGCCTGCAATTTGTACACCACATATGTTCAGTGTAAGTTCAAATGCTTTGAAGAATTACGGGGCCATATTTTAACAGACCTCTTATAACGGATTTTGGTTACGGGGGATGAATTTTGGCTCACACCGTCCCCAGCCGCTTACAGGCCCAGCAGCCAACACCATCTGATTAACACGGCTGTTGTTGCGGTTCACGTTGTAGCCACTGGGGATAACGATTTCCTCAGGCCGCCGCCACCAACAGGACACACTCAGTCACTGTGGGGCTCCCTCCCCCACTCACCAGCTGCCGCTTCTTCTTGTCAACCGTAGTTTTGTCTTCTCCCCTCTCCACTGCCGCCTCCTTCTCCCATCGTTTTGTCCACTCCACAGCTGCCTCCTCCCCCACCTCCCTTGGAGTCGCTAACTTATTCCACCGTAGAGGTTGTTGCCAACTACGGGGGAGGAGGGTCAGGAGGTGGCGATGGAGGAAGCAGCAGGAGTGGACAAAGCGACAGGAGAAGGAGGAGGAGGTACCAGTGGAGCAGGTATTGGACAAAGCAAGGGGCGATAGGAAGAAGCGGCAACTGGTGAGAGAGAAAGGAGCCCCTCTGTGACTGAGCGCGTCCAGTCAATAACCCGAAGAAAGCGCTGTAACCAGGGGCAACAACAGCCGTGTCAACCAGACCATGTGGCAGTTGGTGAAGAAGGGGTCGCTGGTGCAGACCAGCAGCATCGGTGCCCAAGGTGAAAGTGCTGGAGTAACTCAGTAGACTGACTCCGTCTGAAGGGTCCTGACCCAAAATGTCACCGATCCATGTTCTTCAGAGATGTTGCCTGGCCTGCTGAGTTACTTCAGCAATTTGTGCCCTGTGTTTTAACCAGCACCTGCAATTCTTTGTTCCTACTACCTACAACGATAATCCCCCCCCCCGGTCTGTTATGAGGAGGGTGTATTTGAAGAGATTAAGATACATGCAGTTGTTTTTGTGGCCAGTGAGTTTGCTAAATAGTGTTTGTGGATATAGATATAATCTTTAACACTGGCATCACATGCATTAAATCATAATTTTGAGTCTTTACACACTAAGAATAATTTATACGTATGAAGCACTTACCTGAGCACTAATTTCTGACTGTAATGTACAAAGAGTGTTACATATGAGGAGAGAGGACTCACTGACAGCAACTGTGGATTTCCTCATTTAATTGCACGGTTCATTCTCATAATTGTATAGTCATAAAAGTTGATATCAGTTTTGCAGTGAAATAATGGAGAATACTATCCACTTCATTTTCAGTACTACTTTATTTATGTATATTGCAGAAAATCTGAGGCCATTGTAGATTTTAAGCATCGTTTAAAACTAGAAATAAAATGTTGTCTTAATTATCTCTGAAATATAAGAGTGTAATAAGCTACATCCTGCCACAGAGCTTCATTGATGAAACATGTATGTTAACAGAATAGGTAGTGCCAGAGAAGGGTGGGTTGATGAATTAATGTTCAACATATTTTGAAAACTGAGAAAATCAATCAGTAGAATACAACCATAGGGAATATGCTGATTCAGGTTGTAATTCCACATGCACTGATTCCTTGACCTTTTTTAGCTGGAAAGGAAGAGGAGTTTATGTGAATAGCCAGGGAAAAATGGAAGCTATCAGTCAGCTGGTGCAGGTGTAGCATTACCACATGCTAGGAAACGAGTCGCCAAGAAAAACCTAATGAACTTGGAGGTAGAGAAAGTGATTTAATGGTTCAAAGTAGTTTTGCTCCATTGAACTGTTCTACCTGCGTGGCTGCATTATCTGCTACAATTTAATTCCTAGCTATCCACTTTTGTGATATTCATTTATATGGATCTTAATTCAATTGTAATAGAAATACAGCCACCTAAGGAAATCAATTCCATCACTGATATTTTTAAAGTGATATTACCAACATTATCTAAATAGGCGAGTTTGGTTTAGTACAGAGATACAGCATAGAATTGCGACAACCCCAACCAGCAATCATTGATTTGCTGGTTCTATCCTACAATTTACAGAAGCCAATTAACCTTCAAACCTATACATCTTTAAAGTGGGAGGAAACCTGAAGAAAACCCACATGGTCACAGGGAGAATGTACAAACTCCATACAGACAGCAACAGGATCGAACCCAGGTCTCTGGCGCTGTAAGGCAGCAACTCTACTGCTGCGCCACTGTGCCGCCCCAAGTTATTTGCTCCATGGTAGTGTTGAAATTTAAATGTGTGGTTATCTAGATGGTAAACCTAGATTTGCCTACTCTCTGACCCTAAAATAAAGTTTAAATATAAAACAAAAAATGTTTGAAATCCTCAGCAAGTCAGGCAACATCTGTGAAGAGGTAACCAGCATCTAACTTTCACATTGACGTTCTTTCAATAGAACTAGGAAACATTGGTTTGAAACGTTTTTTAAGTTACAGAGAAGTGGAGAGGATGGCAAAAACAAAGAAAATATATGCATTAGGATGGAGACTGGGAGAAGGTGGACAAACCTAACAATTATAATTCATCTATCTGGGAGGAGATTCGATTAAAAAACAATTAATATGGAGAGAAAAAATGTTGTGAGATAAAAGCACTAGCTAATAGAAATCTTGAAATAAACAATGTTGTCTGACATACTGGGTAGTTCCAGCATTCTCTTTTATTTCAAATTCATAAGGCCATCAGCCTCTAATGTTAACACAGTTATTCTCTCTTCCCTGACACTGCCTGATGTTGGGGAAGAAAGGAAGGTTGAGGACCTTCCGATAACATCCGCTGGTTGTGAAACGACCTGGAAAAACTGATAATCTGAATTGCTAGTCATAGAATCATACAGCATGGAAGCATGCAACCTGCCCAACCAAGGTGCCCCATCTGCACGAGTTCCACTTGCCCACGTTTGGCCTGTAACCCTCTAAACCTTTCCTATCCACGTACCTGTCAAATGTTGTTATAATACCTGAACTACCTCCTCTGGTAGCTCTTTCCATATACCACTGAAATATTTACCCCTTAAGTTCCTATTAAATCTTTCCCCTCTCACCTTAAACCAATGTCCTCTGGTTCTTGGTTCCCCAACCATTGGTGAAATTCAGTGTGGAGACCTAAGGGCTATGATATGAGATAACGAGATGCTATTGTTCAAGCTTGTGGGCATTGTCGTAATAATAAAACAGACTAAAGATTGAGGTCACAGTGGTAATCATCCAGAGAATTAAAGTAATAGGCTATTGGAAACTGACAATTAACAGGCTAATCAGAAGTGGTAATCTGCAAAGTGATTCAAAATTTGTGGTTTGGTTTCTCCCCCATGATGGTCTCCTTTACACTGGAGAAGCCAAACAAAGAATGGGTGACCTCTTTTCAGAACAGCTTTCTTTGGTCTGCAAGGATGAATCTGACTCCCAGCTACAAAGTAATTTTATTCCCATGTTCCTCTAACTCTGACCTTTAACAGTGCTCCATTGAAGATAAATTTAAATTGACCTTTGTTCTTTTAGACGTTGGAAATGCAGCGCAGAAACAGGCCCTTCGGCCCACTAAGTCTGCACTGACCAGTTATCACACCATACACTGCACACGAGGGATACTTTACAATTTTACTGAAACCAATTAACCTACAAACCAATACGTCTTTGAAATGTGGAAGGAAACCCGAGTACCTGGAAAAAAACCACGCTGTCACAGGGCGATCGTGCAATCTCCATACAGACAGAACCCATAGTCAGGAACAAATCCAGGTCCCTGGTGCTTTAAAAAAGTAACTTTACCTCTGTGCCACTGTGCCGCCCCAGGTTTCTGACTCAGCACTTTACAATTTCATGATTAACGCTGAATTTGCCAATTTCAGATGATCAGCTTTCCTAGTTTGTATCAGACCAGCCAGTTTTAACAAAGGATCATCAACCAGTAATGTTATCAGTATATGTGTTTTTCTCTTCACATATACTGCCTGACTTTCTGGGATATTTCTACTGTTCCATGTTATATTTCCAGCAGCAGCAATTGGTATTAGTTTTCACATTTTTTCTCTCCACTGCCCTCATACATCTTCAGTTTATATTTCCTCCAGATAGAACAGCTGCAGTTAACAAACCTTCACTCAACCAACACTGCTATTTTTTGTGACTTTCAATCGCTCTTGATCTCCATGCTATCACAGACGGCTTTCTCTGTCCCTAGTTGTGACCATGCCACCTGACCTACATTTGATTATTTTATTCCAGAACGCCAGAGCTGCAAGTTTATTTTTGCTTTGTACTGTATTTACTGAAAGGAAGCTTAAGCTGTCAAAGACTATAACTATTAAACTAGTTGGAGAACATTTTAATTTGTTTCAAACCAAATGTTTCATTTTGTGCTTTTTTTTTTTAACAATTTGAGATAAAATAGACCATTATAACATTTTCTATATTGATTGCACTAATCCATTCTATTGTTCTCACAGTTGTCCTGATAACAAAATAAAACCTTTGGGACCAATGCTTCTAAATGGGCTTACTAAGTTGATCAATGAATACAAGGAGGTAAGTCTTCAGATATCTCTCTGATCAACAAAGTTACACTTCTTTTGACATCTGTTATTTTACTCCCCTTCTCTATTTTACTCTGTTCCTTGAATGTTGTATCGTGAATTGGGCTAGAGATTCTCACTATGCCAACAATTTTCTATTTCATTATCTAAAACACAATCCTTCATAGTATGTCAGGAGAGTATGAAACATTGGGCAGCATCACAATCATGTAATCTAGCAGAAGCTCTGCAGCAATTAAGAATAGAAACAAAACACTAATGCCAATTAAAGCACTCGCACCTGCTATGCCCAAACCCAGAATCAAATCTGGCATTTGGGTCCACTTTCTATTTTCTCTCAACTGAAAACAGTGAGAATAATTCTACATCATGCTCCTCTTTTGTCAGCCAAATTAAAATCCATATGTCATGTGATTTAAGTTATTAGGCTATTCACCTTTGTGTGCATTATTTCATAGAATAATAGAATCATACAGCATGGAAAAAAATCATTCGACCCAACTCATCAGTGCTAACCAGTGGGCACCTTTCTGTATTCATCTCATTTCTCAGCTCTGGTTCATAGCTTTCCATGGAGAAGAGATTCACATTCTTATTTAGCCACTTAAGTGCTGTCATTGACCCTGCCTCGACCACCCTCTGGATCAAGATAGCCCCCCCTTCATATTTTCTCTAAATTTCTTCCTGTACTCTAAATCTATGGCCTGCAGTTTTATCTACCTCCAACATGGAGAAATGTTTCGTACAGTCTACTTATATGTACCTCTTATAATTTTATATACTTCAGTCAACCCCCCTCATGACCTCTTTTGTTCCAGGAAGAAAATACCTAGCCTCTCCATTCTTTCCTCATAACTGGTCTGCCCCATCCTGGTGAATCTCCTCTACACCTTCTCCAGCACTATCATCTCCTTCCTAGTGCAAGGCGGCCTGAATGGCATTCAGTACTCCAGCTGTGTTTAGACCAAGTTTTTATAAAGTCAGGGCATAAACTCTCTACGTCTAATTCAACGCCTTAACTAATGAAGGCCAGTAACCCATATGTGTTCCTAACTACGTTATCTACCTGTGTTGCCACCTCACTTGTATGCCATGCTCCGTCTGTTTCTTAAGACCCTAACATTCATCCTATATATCCTAATCCCAATAGTATTTCCAAAATGCATTATCACACAGTTGTCTGGATTTAACTGTATCTTCCATTTTCAGCCCATTTTACCAACAAATTGATATATTTCCACAACCTAAAACTCCCTTGTTATACCTATCGTGTGTTTCCTTTTTTCTCTTTAAACAACCCTCAATATCCCTTCACATCCAGGGTTCCCTGCATTTGTTATCCCTGGCCTTTTATCCACACAAGAACACCATGGCCCACTTGATTGCTTGCTATTTCGCCTCTAAATGCTTCCCCGCTGTGCAGATATGGAGTCATTTGGAAGTAGATGTTCCCAATCTATCTTTGTCATCTTGCATTTAAAATGCACACATCTCAAAAATTTCCTTCTGAGCCTTTAACACTACGGGATACCCAGTTATTATTTGGGAAATTGTAATTCCCAGTACAATAACCTTATTTGTATTCCATCTTCCTGATATCTGCCATATATATATATTTTCTCCTGTCTCCTGTTGATTGACTATTTGGGGGACAGTAATATGCTCCTAGCAAACTGATGACATCTGTTTTGTTTATAATCTCTGACCATATCTCCTCGTATGAGGGGTCTTCTAGAATTTTCACCCTCAATACTAAAGTGATTAGGCACATAGAAGCATAGAAAATATGTGCAGGAGTAGGCCATTCGTCCCTTCGAACCAGCACCACCATGGCTGCTCATCCACAATCAGTACCCCATTCCTGCTTTCTCCCCATATCCCTTGATTCCGTTAGCCCTAAGAGCTATTCAATACCTCCTCCCATTTTATCTCCCCCATGCCTCACCTTAAAATTCTATACCCCGGGACATTTCCACCCACGTCCGACCTGTCTTCCAGAAGGAAGTAATTAATAACCCCAGGTTGCTTGTCCTCTCACTGAGCCCATTTGTCATACCTGTACTGTTCACCAGGTGGAACAGGCTTTAGGGTTTGAATCAGAACCTTTCTCCTTTAGTTGATAGATATGCTCACTATCTTGTCAATTTTCCCATAAGCTAATAATTTAAATGCACAAAAGATGATTTAAAGCTAATTTATTTTTTATTTAAACAAGCCTCAAATATTTCTGCTGGTTCTCTTACAAAACTGTTTGCCATCTTAATTAATGTCTCAACCCTCTAGAAACTATAATATATTGAACTATTTATAAAAAAAACTATTATTCCTTCCAAGGATCCAAAAACTCTTTCTTTGGCATATTCAGCAGTTGGAAAAGTGTCCAGGTAAAAATTTCTACATTTATTTCAGTTTTTTAAATGATGTCTTAACTATTTGTAAGTATGTGTGGATTAAGTATTTATAAATAATTGTTAAACATGTCCTCATTCAAATGTGCAAACAATTACAAGTATTTATAAATGGAAAAATAATTTGCACTTTTGCATGTGACATGTTTAATAATATAATTATGTGCTGATTTTTAAGCAAATATTTGTGGTGGGATTCCTTTCAGTGGGATGTCTGACTGCATGTCTCCAGAATACAACATATTTACAAATTAACGTACTTGACTATATCATAAAGATGTGTCAATTACAAAGATAATAAAAGAGACTAGATGGAATATGAGAATTTATTTTACCTAGGGATTCATAATCTGGAGTCCACTATCCAGAGAAATTGAATCACATTTAACCACATCTTTTAAAAGTAACTTGGATAAATGTATGGTAAAAATTTGCAGACTTTTGGGTAAAACGTAAAGGGTATGAGATTAATTTGGATACCTTTGTCACAAACATGGTATACCAAATATTCCCCTTCTATATAGTTAAATTATGTGAAAAATATTATGTAACTAGTCCTTTATTCATGTGCAATTTACATTGTTAGATATGGTTTGAGTGGACTATGTTGCACAATGTTACCCAGGAAGCAGTAATTTAATAAATTGGACTGTTAACTGAAGATGAAATTTCCTTAAGAAATGTTACCTTAATTTTACCTTTGACTTACATGCTGAGTAGAGAATACATTTTCCAATCTCTAGTTATATGTAAGCTATTTTGGGGTGCATCATATTTAGATTCTTCATAGTCCAATGCTCTTACACATAAATCAAAAAGCATGGTTTGCTGGAGCATGCATCAGCTGAAGGGCTTGCCTGGATTTAACACACTGTCTATAATTTTTCATGTGTTTTAGCTGGAATCATGGTGAAATGTAGAACATAGGAGACACTTAGAACAGTCTATGATTACATTAATGTAATCTGAAAAACATGGCATAATGCTGATGGAGGATTAACAAGTGGAAAGAATGCAGGCAATTTAAAGGAATGGATTCACCATGAATATACACTTGCATCTTTTGAAAGATCACTCCTTTTCAGAATAATGCATATTTTCCAATCCAAAACATGGTAGACTTGTATGGGTACTGAACCATTATATTTTTACTAAATTGTGTTTTGTTTTGCTCTACATACATTTAGTCGTTTACCACAACTTTTCACAAAAGATTTAGCACTGGTGCAGCAGTTTTTTGAAGCTATGTGCAAGGTAAGTGGAAATTCTCAAGAATTTGTTTTACAGTGTAGTGTTTTGTTGTGTTTCTCCACAATTGCAGCACCAACAGTACAGGGAAGTTTTATTTGCTTCATTATTAGGAAGGTCCCGATATCCGGCTTTCCATTCAGGAAGCATTGGCTATGATGGTGGGAGCCTACTGTTCACTGCAGGGAGCTTCTCTTACGCTAATGGAAGCTTTGGTTGCTGCATATCTGGAGAAGGTATGTGAAAACTATAACATCAATCCCATTATTTGGTTATAAAGAACAATGCAATAATGTGAAAGCTGCTTTATTTTTAGTGAGTGCTTTAATGGAGAATATAAAATATTTTACAACCTGTATATAGTGTTTGTTGCAGGGAATTTATGAACTAATGGGATGATCTAATATTAATTACCAATGGTCATATCCGCATTATCATTTTTTGCCATACATTTAGGGCACTTTTTCCCAATTAATTGTTAATTCGGAAAGGGTTCAAATTTCCTCACACAATTGTACCTACAGAAAAATTGAATACCAGAGGAAGCTTTCCATTGGAATATTTGGAAACTAGATAAATACTAGTAACACTACTAAATGTTGAACTCCATTAAAACGTTTAGAAAGTCGCAGTAAATTTACTTGAGCTGTGGATGAATAATCATTTGGAATCCTATTCTTTTGTTATTTTTTTCAGCCAGAAGTGCAAGTCCGGCAAGTTGCTGTGAAGTTTGCCAGTACAGTGTTTGCCTCCGACCATATACCATCCAGATACATGTTGTTACTTGCTGCTGGAGACCCGTGAGTGTTCTCTTGGAGAGGGAAATATAATGCCTGCACTTATATAGCTTTGTTAAAGTGATAAACTATGCAATGGCATTTCCCGGCCTGTTATCAAATAAAATTACCGTGGATAGATAACAACTGGCAATCAAAGGTTTATACAGTAGAGCGACATTAGCGAGACTTTGAGAGATGGTGAGGCTTTGGAAAGAAGTTAAGTTTAGTATAGTTTATTATTGTCACGTATACCGAGGTACCGTGGATGACAGATGGCGCAATGGGCTAAGTGTTCGGCTGGCGACCGGAAGGTAGCGGGTTCGAATCCCACTCGGAGTGCATACTGTCGTTGTGTCCTTGGGGCAAGACACTTCACCCACCTTTGCCTGTGTGTAAATGTAATGTAATTATGTGAAGCACTTTGGGGTCAATGCAAGTTGACTAAAAATGTGCTATATAAATAAGATTATTAAAAAACAGTGAAAAACTTTTTGTTTCATGCTATCCAATCAAAGAAAAGCTATACATGATTACAATTAAGCAGTCCACGGTGTACAGATAAAGCTACAACTTTTAGTCTAAGATAAAGTCCGATTAAAGATAGTCTAGAGGTCTCCAATTAGATAGATTGTAGGTCAGGACCACACTCGAGCTAATAAGAGGACAGTTCAGTTGCCTGATAACAGCTGGGAAGAAACTGCCCCTGAATCTGGAGGTGTGTGTTTTTAAACTTCTCTACCTCTTGCCTGATGGGAGAGGGGAGAAGATGGTGGATGTCAAGGCCACTGGACGGTAGTAATTAGGGCACAACTCTAACCCTAACCCAGACCCCAGAAGACGATTGAATTCTGGGGTGCACAGCAGTCCAGAATTGGAGGAGCTCACAGTTCTCATTAGACCAGGGAAGGCTATTTAGATGGAGAGAGAAAGGACATGGAATATTTAAAAAAAAACAAGAAAAGAATTTAAGACTTAGAGGTAACGCCAGGGAGTTTGGACCAATGCAGGTCAACATATACATTGATGGTGGATGAGTGGGGTAGACTTGGTACTAGTTCGGATAGGGACAGATTTCGGATGTTCAAGAATTCCACGTAATGGAAAAAATAAGCATGCTTATGCTTATCAAAGCATTTTTAACTATTCAGCATCCTAAACTATTCACTTTAATTGAATTTCAAATTAAAATGTATCGTGGCCAGTATATAGCTAAATAATAATCGGCAGTCAAATTGTGCTTTTAGATTAATGTTATCAAAATCGCAAAGGGAAAGATTAACAAGTGTTTTTATTTTTCATCATTTAACATCCAATGTTTAATTAGGAGAGAGGAAGTACATGGGGAAGCAAAACGTGTTCTAAGAGCTCTACCAAATCAAACAACCGAGAAGGAAAGCACCCCTACAATCTTGCCACCATTTCCTGAAATGGTCCATTATATACAGGACAAGGTAAAGTCTCTTAACATTTTATTCAAGGGCTTTAGTTTGAAATCCGATAATGTAGCATGCTTGTGACATTGGTAGATTCAGATCAGATTCAGATTCAGATTCAATTTTAATTGTCATTGTCAGTGTACAGTACAGAGACACTAGATGCAGACTAGTGGATGTTGCTTCTATTAATATGTCAAAATACCACTCATTTACTTTTTTAAAAAGTTGGACAGTGCACTACCCAGTGTACTTAGTAAGTGTAAATGGAGGAACCAGGCCCCACTGAGTGAAAGTGGACCATTGGAACAGGGCCTGCAGTGAGTGGAAAGGGAGGACAGAAATGGGGTAGAGATAAGCAGGTAGGAGGCGCGGGGACAAGGGCCGCAGCGAGTAGACTGAGTGAACAGGGAGCACAAAAACCAAGGTCCTAGTGAATGGGAAGATAATGTAGTCCATAGAACCTGATGAGCCAAATGCCAAACCATCAGGATGTACGAGTCATCAGGTTACGCATTATCTGAATTTTACTGCATTAAAAAAATGGTCGACAGTGGGCAGAAAGTCCTATTTCTAACCTGTACAACCCTGTTCGCCTCGGTAGATTTAATAACAAGAGTTAAGAATGGATGCTGGGTTATCATTCTGATATGTATAATCTGCTCGCAAGTCCATTTCACTTAACTTACCGTATCAAAATAATTTCAAAATTGTACCACAGTCAACATTTACAATCCAAGTTGCTTTCAAAGGTCATTTATAAAGATGCATGTGGTCAGTTATTGGTATTGATAACAGTCTGAAGAAGGGTTCCAACCCGTAATCCATCTATCCATCTGTCCATTCCATTCACACATGCTGCCTGACTCGCTGAGTTCCTCCAGCACTTTGAATTTTGTGATTGATATTTTTAGTCAAGACTGAAAACACTTTTAAAAAATTGACCATTTTTGAGCTTTGAAAAATTCCTTTGTTGCTTGAGCAGTATGTTTGGGATCATTGTCTTGCTGTAGAATGAACCGCCGAGTTTTGAGTCATTTGTTTGAACTGGAGCAGATAGGATGTGTCTATTCTTAGGCCCCTCTATGGGTGTCTCCAGGTTTGGAGGACGTCTGTGCATGACTTTGTTTAATGTGGGAAGACCGGTGCACAGACAGACACCACACGGTCCTTGACAGATCTGGGTCGGGATCAGTAGCATGTAGTCCAAGACGACCGGAGACCCTTTTCTGCTGCAGCTTTCATCCGCCTTCCCAAATGTTGTGACGCTTCACTAAGGTCAGCCATCATCCTCCGCCTGTTCCACCGTTGAGGTCTTGGTTGGATTGCTCTTTGTCAGAGTCCTCCCCTCGTCCTTACGACCATAGGTGGCCCTACCAGGAGCATAGCTCCAGACAGCATCACTCTCAGGACCACACAAGCTTCTCCACCATGACAAGGTGACAATCCACGGAGAAGAATTGTCTATACACTTCAGAATTCATTATGTTACTACCATTAGCAGTTGTATCATCAATGAAGATAAGTGAGCCGGTACCTTCAGCAGCCATAAAAGCCCATGACATAACACCCCCACCACCATGTTTCACAGATGAGGTGGTATGCTTTGGATCTTGGGCAGTTCCTTCTATCCTCCATACATTGCTCTTGCCATCACTCTGATACAAGTTAATCTTCATCTCAACTGTCCACAAGACCTTTTTCCAGAACTGTGGTTGCCCTTTTAAGTATTCTTGGCAAACTGTAACCCGGCCATCCTATTTTTGCGGCTAACCAGTGGTTTGCATCTAGCGATGTAGCCTCTGTATTTCTGTTCATGAAGTCTTCTGCGGACAGTGGTCATTGACAAATCCACACCTGACTCCTGACGAGTGTTTCTGATCTGTCGGACAGGTGTTGGGGGATTTTTCTTTATCATGGAGAGAATTCTTCTGTTATCAGCTGTGGCCTGCCAGTCCATTTGCAATTAGTAAGCTCACCAGTGCTCTCTTCTTAATGATGTTCCAAACAGTTGATGTTGGTAAGCATAAGGTTTGGCTGATGTCTCTAACAGTTTTGTTCCTGTTTCTCAGTCTCATAATGGCTTATTTGACCTTCATTGGCACAACTTTAGTCCTCATGTTGACAAACAGCATTAAAAGTGTCCAAAGGTGATGTAAAGATTGGACAAAAGACTGAGTGCTGAGAGCTCTCTTATACCTGCATTGAGGAGGCATTTAAACACACCTGAGCAATTACAAACACCTGTGAAGCCATGTGTCCCAAACATTATGGTGCCCTGAAGTGGGGGGAACTATGTCTAAACACAGCTGTAATTTCCACATGGTGAAACCAAAATGTATATAAAAATACCCTTTAATAAATTTGACAATGGGCACAACTACATGCACTTTTTTACCAGACTCTACTGAGAACTGATTTTTTTTCTATTGACAAATCTCAAACATGGTAGGAGGACAGAGTGCAACAGTAAACAGACCCTTAGATTGGTCCACACCGGCCTCATGTTCCAGCTACAGTTGTCCCACCTGCCAGTATTATGGACCATATACCTCCAAACTGTTTTCCCATCCATTATGTTAAGTTTCTTAAATATTGGGGTATTCCCTATGGTTTTAAAGCTTTGATTTGAATCAGCTTGTTCCGTACAAGTTCACAAATCTCAAATTATGGACACAATACAACATTATGTTAAGTTACAACCCCATTCCTATGGTTTTAAAGCTTTGATTTGAATCAGTACACAATACAATACACAATACAATTTATTTGTCACTTGAACCTCATAGAGGCTCAAATGAAATGTTGTTTCTGCAGTCATACACACAAGAAAAAAAGACCCAAGACACAACAAAATTTACACAGACATCCTCCTCGCTGTGATGGAAGGCAAAAAAACGTATCTCTCCCCTGCACTCCCCATTCCCCTCCCGATGTCAGAGTCAAAGCCCCCGGCAGGCGATGGCAATTGTCCCGCGGCCATTAACGCTGCGCTGGGTGATGCAAGGCCCTGCTCCGGCTCTTGTTTTTGGAGCCCCCGGCGGGCGCTAGCAAAGTCCCGCAGCCGTTGAAGCGTGATGTAAGGCCCCGCTCCAGGTACTCCTCGACCCCGCGACTCGGGCGGGTGAAGTCGCCTTTGCGGAAGCCCTGAAAAGCGGTCTCCCAGCAGGGACCCGCGGGCTCCCGGTGTCAATGTCCACCGGACCTGCGGTAAGCCTCCGAATCCCCGGGGTCGGATCGCAGCAGCGCGCCACCGCCGCTCCACCAGCTCCGAACTCGGCCAGCTCTACGATGGTGAGTAGGTCCGCAGCTCCGCGACTGGAGCCCTAGGTCGTTCCTGCTGGAGGCCGCTCCACATTGCAGCCCCAATGACAACGGAGACCCGACAGGGAAAAGGTCGGGTTCTCCGTGCAGAGGAAAGATTTTAAAAGTTTCCCCCCCGCCCCCCCCCCCACACACACACACACACACCATCAAAAAAAAATAAAAACTACATTAAAAAGGGACAAAAAAATAACAAAAAGCTTTAAAACGGGACAAAAAATAACAAAAAGACAGACTGACAGCAGAGGCCGCTGCGGTGTGAGTCGCGCCACCCACCAGAATTATCCAGTACCTGGATTTGACTGCAGACAATCCTACCAGCCCTGACATGGTTCTTGTTTATCTCATTCCTGGTCAAGGATATTCTCTGCCGTGATAGCCTCTTAAATTTTATTTTGGCCATAATGCCATGACAGACCATAATGTCATGGTCTAACATTAGTGGGGATGTTTCTTGTAGCTCCATTTTTTTTAAAAAAATCACTTCCCTGATTTTAATTCCACATAAGCTATGTTACAATATTTAAACACAATTATACCATCTTATTCTGCATATTGGGAGTAAGAATATTCATTCTTTTTTTTCTATCTTTTCAGGCTTCTCAAAGGATAAATAGTTCAGCAAAGTACACCACTGGAACCCGCGTCCTGCCATTTAACCCAGCTACGTATGCTGAGGTAAGAAAGGCTGAATAATGGAAACTGGGGTTTCCTTATAAAACACTACTGCTGCTTTATCCCCAAGTGTCAGTATCTAATATAGAAATAAATAATGCTGTAGAATGTAAATTGAATAACATTGAATTGAAGAAAGAAAGAAATTATATGGGAGGAGAAAACTGAGTGCATGCTGTTAAGAGTTTCCACATTACATTTTTATAGCAGTCTATTAAATTCGTCTCAGTGTAAAGATTGGAATCATTATCCATTCATTAGCCGGTAGCTTATTTTAATTTGTAGACATTTGTTGTGTGAGGATGCTGCTCCTTTTAGAAAGATCATAGAACATAGAAAATAGGTGCAGAAGGAGGCCATTCGGCTACTTCGATCCATTAAGTGTGATCGTCCCCAATTAATAACCAGTGCCTGCCTTCTCCCCATATCCCTTGATTCCACTAGCCCCTAGAGCTCTATCTAACTCTCTCTTAAATCCATCCAGTGATTTGGCTTCCACTGCCCTCCGCAGCAGAGAATTCCACAAATTCACAACTGTCTGGGTTTTTTGGGTCACTATTCTGTTGTGTTAAACTTGAGTTTATGCAGAACGTAAAGATTTTTTTCGTTTAATTCTTGAATGTGGCATTTGGGATGTGCTACTGTTAATATCAGAATTTGAGCTGAATATTTTAATATTTATCATGGACAATTTTTCGAGCTAGTGTTCACTTGGTTATTTCGTTCTGCTTCGTTCAATGGCTTCCAAAGATGATCCTTTCACAAACTATAGTAATAAAAACTTTAATGTTATTTCAAGCTGGCTGTTTACCAAAGAGCTTCCCGCATCTAGCCAATGTAAACTTGAAAGGCAAATGTGAAATCCTGATCTAAGCTGCCACCTGCAAACAGCAGGCTGAAATATCTTGTACGGTATAGTAAAGTGCTTGAAGATTCCATTGGATGCTACCCCCATCCCTTCCTCCCTTTGGAATTTTAAACCTACGTGTGACTCATGAGTTAGGGAGGTGTTGGGTTGGCAGAGAACTGTCACAGTTTTCCATAATGTGAAAATCTATTTACCATTGAATCCCATGTTATAAGCAGAGATGCTATAGGATGTTTTTTCTCTAAATAGTAATAATGAGTACCACAGCTGTGGGTTTGTCACACAGTCCGCTTAAGAGATTGTCTTGACAGTTTTCCAAGCATGTTTGTTAATTGGCCAGAGGTTCCTTTGGGAGATGCAAGCAACTGCATATATAGCAAGTCACACCTTTAACTATTACACAAAGCTATGGCAGCATCAAACTTTGGAAAAATATCAAGTCTTACCTCCAGTCTAATTCCTTTATGTGGTCATTTACGTTTACAATTTGCACTTAATTGTTTCAGACATTTTGAGAGTAAATAATACGGAGAACTCTTGGTGGGTGTAGGGGGTGGAGTGGCATTGCAAGGGAGCAAAATGAACCTATCACAGTTAAAAGCTACATTATTTGTGCATGCACCGTTGAAAATATAAAAAATAAGCAAAATTTGTTTATTCAATATTTTATTAATTTTTCCCCACATAGATTTCATAATAGCAAATTTTATTCCGTATCCTAGATTTCCAGGCAGTGATTTGAGAATTCTACAAGGGTGTATTTCCATAACCTGTACGCCTGTCTGTATTCCATCTCCATTCAAATCCTTAGCCTTAGATATTCTCGTACTCCCTCCCCACAACATTCAGGCTTCTAACCATAAAAAAGCCTTGCGGTAAATGCGTCCAGGCACATTCCTCAAGGGGACTGTTAAAATTTCAGCCAGGTAGGGGCAAGTAAAGTGCTGTCATGTTGAAATACAAACTCTCACCACTAATATTTAAACCTTGTGAAAACAACATCAATTGAATGAAAATACAAAATAATTTTCTGTATGATATTGCACGTAATCCACTCATAATGATATTAAGATTACAAGTCATTGTTTTACTTTTTCTGTTGCCTCCTGAAGTTAGTAAATCAAAATGAATATACAGTAGTTCTTTGATAGCTTTTTCATGTGAAAGATGCGACAGAGTTCATATGAGAGATAAATGTCCTAACTTGTTTCTCTAACTCGCTAATACTGGATGATAACTAAATTTCTGAGACATTTTCAGAACTTTTCACCATATTTTGCTGGTGCTGAAGATCAATTTAACATCATAATTAAATGATCACAGCTTAGGAGGGGGTAGACAAAAGTGCTGGAGAAACTCAGCGGGTGCAGCAGCATCTATGGCGCGAAGGAAATAGGCAACGTTTCGGGCCGAAACCCTTCTTCAGACATTTTCAGCCACACCCGCTGAGTTTCTCCAGCACTTTTGTCTACCTTCGATTTTGCAGCATCTGCAGTTCCTTCTTAAACAGCTTAGGAGGAGCTTGTCAATTCAATACTTGCACCATGTAAAAGCAATATAGTTTGTCCAACTGATCTGCCCTCTCTTTTGAATGCAGCAATGCACCTTCCTCCACTGACTGTGGTTACTGTCTATCCATTGCAGGCCAAGGGCATGTTTCAATTTCTTTGCATTTCCAACTACAGTAAAACTCCAGTAATCTGGCACACTCCAGATTTAGGTGGTGCTGGACAAGCAAATTTTCCTGGCTGTTGAGTGACATTCTTATTAATACTCCAGCATACATTTAATTCACTTTTTAAGATATTATTCAGTAGATTAATACATTTATCAGTGAACCCTATAAGTTTAGATGGGGAATTGGAAACAGATGAGTTAAGTTTCAAGGGAACGCAGCCAGCAAAACCAGATGAGTGTAAGGAAGTATGGGAACCGGAGTCCCAGTGAGTTAGTGCGCGAGATGCACAGGGGCCTGGTGAATGGATGGGGAATGTGGTAAGTATTACCTGGTGAGCAAGATGTTAACAACATGATTGTATCTGCAGGTTATCCTTTACCTGCGAATGTGTCTAGCACACAGTGCAGGGGTGGTACCCACATCTCGAAGTTTTGTTGACATGCAAGATCAAGCTCCAGCCATTGGCTGTTATGTCAGAAATTTGGCTTCCAACACTTTCATTTCACCATCATCCTCAAAGAATGGTGAAACTGATCCAGTGCAAGCATACATTGATCTACTCGAACAATTGTTAACAACCATTGGAGGTAAGAATGAAAACAGGTTGAATTTTCCCAACTGATTGTGATCTTAATGTATTCCTAATTTTGACAACGTGCCAGATTATGATAAAGTCGCATTCTCGAACCTTAGGCACTTCTATATAATTCCTTTAGTTTTATTGTATGGCACTGAACAACCAATATCTAATTTATTATTGAGATGTGCCTTCATTACTGGTGTTCATTACTTGAGAGGAAGCTATTCCTGTATTGTTGTACTCAAAATAAAATTGTATGTTTTAATACATATTGACTTGCAACCGTTTGCAACCAAATATCTTTGGCGGCAGGTCAAATCCAATGTTTTTACAAACTAGCAGACTACATCAAAGAGGAACAGATAAGTATATAATCAGTAGATTTGTTGTCATTTCTAGCTATTATGACAATTACTGGCCTTGGGACCAGCATAAAAGTTTCCATTAAAAATATTAAAGGATAGGTTAATGCATTTGTGTAAGAGAAGAAAATAGAGAAATCAAGGTGCAGGAAAGGAGCCAGTGGAGAGAAATATATGACTATTAGTATTAACTTAAATCCACGAAGAAGAATGGTTCATTACTATTCTTCATGCTCTTGCATTGAGACACACACAGAATTAAGACAAATTATGCTTTTGGTCTCTGAGTCAGTGATGTCTGGGTAATCACATAATGTTTTCATGTTATAAGCAGGGGTGTCAATCCGCTCTATTGAACTGGGAGGTGATGTCTGATTTTTGTGACAGTTGAATGTAATTTCATGCATTATGAAATAAAATTCCAATTAATTTAGAGGTTTTTTTTCTATCTTCCCCCTGGAAACAATAGGATTGCCAGTGATGTACTGTCTATTGGAAATAGTCTCTGTCTATCCACAAAAATTAGCTGCGCAGTTCACAGAAAAAATAGATTGGATTAAGGTATGATCACTTCTTTGCTTGTGAGGGACAGGCTCTCAGACTGCTGGGATGTATAATGCTGGTAATTGGCATACATTGTACCTTTAACGTTGCTTGCGCAGAATTCTATTACATGTATCAAACCCAGGAGAACACTGAATCAGTTCCAAACTGTAGTATCGAGACTTGCGTCTCAGATAATATAGGGTTCCACTGCCACAAGCCTGAGCCATCCATCACTCTCCACCTCGATGTCGCATTTAACTTTCCGACATTGATTACACCCTTGTCTCTGTCATCCAACTGATGACACAGCCATAACCCATTCACTTTCCTAATCGTTGGTCCGACCCAACCTCCTCCACAGTCATCTGCCAGACCCCACGCTAGTCTCATCACTGTTCGACATCCGTAGGTGCCTGCCCTAAAAAGGGTGCATGCTGCGGGTTGGCACCAAGCTGCGTCGCTGTTGCTGTCTCTGTTTGTTGTCCTTTGCCGGACTGAGGTCAGTTGACAGGGCTCACCACGGCGAGGTCGACAACATGAGCCACGGCGGCATCGTGGTGTAGCGATACAGCAGTTGCCTCACAGCACCAGAAACCTATGTTCAATCCTGAGCTCGAGTGCTGTTTTTGTGGAGTTTGCACATTCTCCCTGTGACCACGTGAGTTTCCTCCAGCTGCTCCAGTTTCCTCCCACATCCCAAAGACGTGCGGATTTGTAGGTTAATTGCTCGCTGTAAATCACTCCTAGTGTGTGGAGACTGGGATAATAAAGTACGAGTGTGAACGGGTGATTGATGGTTGACGCAGACTCGGTCGGCTGAAGCGTCTGTTGCCATGCTCTATCTCTAAACTAAACAATCCTCTCTTTGACATTAAACCGTCTCTGAAGATATCCATATTCACGCAAGCATAGCACATGTGGATGTATGTGCACCACACACGCACATAACAATCATGCATGTGCATCACCCACACAGCTGTATCACCCAGTCCTTGTCATTCTTTCTCATATCCACAACCAGTCTGATCCTTTCACCAGCTTATTTCCTCTTTGGTGGAGGCAGAAGTGGGAGATTGTAGAAGAGGGACAAAGGGCATGGGCATTGATGTTCAAATCTTTTATTGGAATAAGTCATATATTTGCTCTATGTTTCTTTTCTCCTCCCTCCACTATAAAGATATTTATGAGCACAAACAAAGATGAGATGCGTGAGCTGGCAGCGCAGTTTTACGCAGTGGTGCTGTCCACCATGTCTGGGAATGATTTCCACTTGGCCGTTCAGAACCTCATTAAGTGCGCTAAAGATAGTGTAAGTATTCACTTTAATGAATATTGCATTAACCTTGAAATACTGTCTTCCCTGTTTTGTCCTTTGAGACTCCTCAGTAAGTATACCACCCCCCATTTCAGAATAAGGTTAGCTAAATGGAAATAGGCAGTGAAGTTGAGATACAATTTAATTTCATACAATAATACTTCCATCATTCTTTAGATTATTTGTGTTGCCCGCCCCCAGTTGATGAAGGTTCTGTTAACCAGATAGTTTTGGTGTTCGTCACAGGGAGTTTCAGAATTCTGAAGCAGAGACATTGCAGCCTTGGTGATAAGTGTTCACATTAATATGGTGTACTTGGAGGAGATGCTCGAAATGTTGGTTTTCCCACACACCTGTAGCTCATTCACCTCGTGTTGCAAATTTTCATATGTCAAATTTGTTATTTTTGCAGGATGTCATTTGCTCTATAAATGATACATATTTTGGCCCCAGTGCTGTATTGGAGCTGTGATAGATGTTGCAATTAGTGAACGGCGTACTGACTGTCGGAACTGATTTGTCATGAATGGATGTTTGAAGTTGCATTGGAGTACTGAAGCTATACCAGTCCTGACAAGTACTGAGGGATCATCACCCTTCTAGGTTGAACTGATGAGCGTCATTGCTACATTTAATGGTGAACTAGACCAAGTGCAGACCCGTTGGGTCGGTCTCCCCAACGTGTGGTTGCGGGGGGGGGGGGGGGGGGGCGGCATGCGGCGTCACACACGCTAATGACCCCCACAAACACACTAACTACCCCCCCCCCACGCACACAAGCTAACTACCCCCCTTGATATTATATTAATATTATTAATATGCTCCTTTTACCCCATAACCGCACGTCATCCCATCCACTGACGCATAACCACCCAACTCGCAGGCACGCCTAGAGAGGGAGGGGGCAGAGAGGGAAGAGGGCATAGACAGAGGGGCAAGAGACAGACGGAGAGGGGGGAGGAAGGGAAAGGGGGAAGGGTGGGGGAGAGGGGATGAGAGAGAGAGGGAGGGGAAGGAGGAGGGAGGCAGAGAGGTGGGAGGAAGGGAATTATTCAATGCTATGGTCCCATCGCTGTAGAAGTCATGAGACTCGTCCAGTTGAATCTTGATACTTTCCAGTTCTCTGGATACTTTCAAGAGAGATGAAGATAGCGGAGTCGGGGGACGGGGTACTGATTGTGGATGATCAGCCATGATCACATTGAAAGGTGGTGCTTGCTTGAAGAACCGAATGGCCTACTCCTGCATCTATTGTCTATTTAATCATTGGTGAAGCATTGATATTGATTTTGAGGGGTTGAACAATAATATTGTTATTGATAATCAAGGACTGGTTCTTTCTTGTTATCCACTCAACCTTGGATGCTGCTTCTGGGCATTAATTAATTATCTAAGGAACTCACAATGGACTGCGAATCCTCTCTAGGTTGAAGCTCTAAGGCACTGGTAAAGTCGCATTTGGAATATTGTGAGCAATTTTGGGCACCATATCTGAGGAAGGATGTGCTGGTTCTGGAGAGGGTCCAGTGGAGGTTTACAAGAATGATCCCAGGAATGAGTAGGTTAACCTATGATGAGCGTTTGTCAGCACTGGGCCTGTACTCGCTGGAGTTTAGAAGAATGAGGGGGGAACCTCATTCAAACATACAGAATAGTGAAAGGCTTGGATAGAGTGGATGTGGAGAGGATGGTTCCATTAGTGAGTGAGTCTAGAACTAGAGGTCATAGCCTCAGAATGAAAGGACTTTGTTTTAGGAAGGAGATGAGGAGAAAATGCTTTAGTCAGGGAGTGGAATTCGTGTCACAGAAGGCTGTAGAGGCTAAGTCTGTGGATATTTTTAAGGCAGAGATAGATTCTTGATTAGTACAGGTGTTAGATTATGGGGAGCAGGCAGGAGAATTGGGTTAGGAGGGAGAGATAGATCAGCCATGATTTAATGGCGGAGTAGACTTGATGGTCTAATTTTACTCCTATTCCTTCTGACATGATCTATGTTGTTTCTGAGGAGGTGATCCTGATGGAGCCTAAAGGGCCTGTCCCACTGTACGAGGTAATTCAAGAGTTCTCCCGAGTTTCCCCTGATTCGAACTTGGAGAATTACAGTAATAGCCACTCGTAGATGCTCGGGGCTCTCGTGGACATTTTTCAACATGTTGAAAAAACGTCATGAGCTTACCGCGTTTCCCGAGTGCCTGCCATTAGCTTTACGAGCCGCCAGGAGACGTCCCGAGCTCCGACGTACCTGCTACATACATTCTATGTACTTACCACAAGTTTTTTTTTTTTAATGCGGGAAAGCTCTTGGGTAAACTCGTATAGTGGGACAAGCCCTTAACTGAGCACTAATTGAACAGGTTGTTGCTGGAAAAAATCCAATTGTTGATGTCAGCCTTCAATTTGCTGCTTATGAGCACTAACATGATGCTGTAATAATTGACTGGATTAGAATTGCCCAACTGTTTGTGGACACAAGCCTGCATAATTTCCCGTAGTCAATTAGGTACAAATGCTAAAACGGCACTGGAATAGGTTCTTCAACTGTTCCTTGATTTATATTGATGCAGTTTCATCAGAAAACAAAATAATAGACATTTCTTTATATTTTCTGTATCCTTTTCTCATAGAGCCCTGAAACACAGCACGGAGCTTTACTAGCTTTAGGATATATGGTTGGACGCTACTTGAATAGAAAGAAGAAAGCAGGATTAAATATCCAAGATATGGAAGAATTGGAAGCTGAGGAACCTCTGGAGGACCAGTTACTTCAGTTAACCACTGAAGCAATTAGTAATTAAATTGGAATATCATTCTGCATGTGTTTA
This sequence comes from Leucoraja erinaceus, assembly GCF_028641065.1. Lineage (NCBI taxonomy): Eukaryota > Metazoa > Chordata > Chondrichthyes > Rajiformes > Rajidae > Leucoraja > Leucoraja erinaceus. The sequence continues at coordinate 37,934,204 of NC_073379.1, read as the reverse complement.
ATAGTTTTGTGAGGCAAAGGTGTTTGGGCTTTTTTTTTTTTTAATTGCTTCTTCTCTGGCCACAGGCAAGATCCCAGATTACTGAAGTGGCCAATATTCTTCCTTTGTTTTAGAAGGGAAGTAGAGTTAATCCAGGAAATTATAGGTCGGTGAGCCTTACGAAGTCAGTGGTTATGAAGCTATTGGAGAGGAATCTTTGGGATAAGATTTACCAACATTTGGAAAAGAATGGGCTAATTAGAATCAATCAACGTGGCTTTGTCTGTGGGTACATGGGATCCACAGGGATTTGGTCATTTGGATTCAGAACTGGCTTTCTCATAAAATACATAGGGCAGCTTTATTCTAGCTGGAGGACTGACCAGTGGAGTTTGCAGGATCTGCGCTGGAACCTCTGTTGTTTCTGATATATATAAAAGACTTGGATTTAAATGTAGGTGGGTTGATTAGTATGTTTGCAGACCACATGTTTCCAAAGACATTTGCAGGTTAATTGGCTTGATATAAGTGTAAATTGTTTCTAGTGTGTGTGTGTGTTAATGTGCGGGACTCGGTAGGCCGAATGTCTAAACACTGCTGTAATTTCTACACGGTGAAACCAAAATGTATAAAAATGGCCTTTATTAAAATCTGACAATGTGTACTTTAGCCACATGTACTTTTTTCTATTACAAATCTCAAATTTGTGGAGTACAGAGACAAATAAATAAATGATGGGTCTTTGTCCCAAACATTATGGAGGGCACTGTGTGTGCTGATCTTCAAGAGTCAGTGCACTGAGATGAAGAGTCAGCAAGTCATTCTGCAGCTGTATGGGACTGTGTTAGGCTGCATTTTAAGCATTATGTGCAGTTCAGGTTGCCTCATCACAGGAAGGATGGGGAGGCTTTGGAGAAGGTGCAGAAAATGTTTGCCAGCATACTGCTTTGATTAGAGGTTATAAGCAAAAAGGAGAAGTTTCTCTGGCGACTTGTAGGCCGAGGGGAGACATGAGAAGTACCTAAAAGTATGAGAGACATAGATAGAGTAGACAGTCGATATGTTTTTCTAATGGTGGAAAAGTTGTAGTCTAGAGGGCACAGCTTTAAGGTGAGAGGGGCAAAGTTTAAAGGACATATGGTTATACCAACTTTACCTTTGGCAGGCAGCACAGTGGTACAGCGGTAGAGTTGCTACTTTACAGCACTAGAGACCCAGGTTTGCTCCTGAGTACAGGTTCTGTCTGTACCCTGTTTGTACATTCTCCCTGTGACCACGTGGGTTTTCTCCAGGAGCTTTGGTTTCCTCCCACACTCCAAAGATGTACAGGTTTGTAGGTTGATTGGCTTTGGTGACAATTGTAAATTGTCCCTAGTGTGTAGGATGATGCTGGTGTACAGGGATCGTTGGTCGATGCGGACTCGATGGGCCTAAGGCCCAGTTTCCGCTCTGTATCTTTAAACTAAATTAAAGAAAGTGCTGGCTGCCTGCAGTGTGTTGCTAGGGGTGGTGGCAGAGGCAGATATGAAAGCATCATTCAAGAGGATTTTGGATAGGCATGTAGATATGCAGAGAATGAAGGGATATGGATCACGTGCAGGCAGAGCAGACTAGTTTAACTTGCTATGGCGTTTGGCACAGACACTTTGGGCTGAAGGGCTTGTTTCTGTGCTGTACTGTTTTATGGTCAATGATTAAATATATGATTTACATGTATGCATATTTGTGCACACATATTAATCATAAAATCTTTCAGCTTCATTTTTAGATGATGCGTCCCCTTCTCTGGCTTTGGCTGCTTGTGTGGCAATTGGTGAAATGGGGAGGAATGGTGCTTTACCCATTGCAAATGAAGGCCCAGGGTTCACAAAATTGCGCTTAGTTGGAAGCCTGTTGGGTAAACTCTCGTTAAGCAAAGAAAGCAACAAGGTAATGATTCATCTTTATACTAGCAGTTATTAATCATGTTTTTGTTCATTCCTTTTGTTCGATCACTCACCTGTAAATAGCAGTCATTAGTTATTCCCCTTCACAGTTTGAATTGTCTGTATTGCGCATTCCTTTGGTTTTTGATTCATCTTCAGGTGATGAATCTATGTTGTTGGAGGAACTCGCGATTCTATGGTTCATGAATAGGTAAAATTGTAGTAGGATAAGGCACTTAGCCTTTCCAAACCTGTTCTGCTATTTATTTTAAATGTGAATAATATCTCTAGGCACCATGTTCCCAATATCTTCCCATATCCCTTCATGCCATCTGTGCCTGAAAATCATCCATCTCCCTAAATATATTCAGCAATTTGATCTTTGGACCCTTCTGTGTTAGATAATTCTCCCGTTTATCTCCCACCATCTGAGTGAGGAAATTTCTACTCCTCCAAGTCATGAATTCGCATTTCTTGACACTTGTGCAGATGATGTGGCTTCACATTATGGAAAATCACGATGCGGATGGTTTTCTAGGAATTCAACCTTGCCTGACTGAAGTGCTTGCCAGTAATGTTGATTGAAATTTTTCAGTTCACTGCACTCTAACTCAAATTTTCGTACTCAAATTTTTTTTTAATGTTCAATTATGTACAATTATATTAATCAAATAAAAAAAGGCACAAAGTGCTAGAGTAACCCAGCGGGTCAGACAGCATCTCTGGAGAACATGGATAGGTGACATTTGGGGTCGGGACACTTCTTCAGACTCATTATGGGATATAATTTCATTTATTTCTATAGATGAAAGAACGGGCAGTGCAGACACTGGGTTATTTGCCAATTGGAGATGCTGATTTTCCTTATCAAAAGAAACTATTACAAGGATTGATGGACTCTGTTGAGGTAAGCATTTCAATTAGCATTTGTAGAAAAAGCTACCAAATTTATCACTAATACTGTTATCAAACAATATAAGTATGTATTTTGTTAATGTATCCATTATCCTGATATATTAATCGGCATCAACTACCCCATCTGTTGCTGATGTACGGACGTGCTATCCTCAACCACTACAGTTCATGTCATGAAGTTAATGGTGCAATTAAGCAAGGAGCTTCTGGTTCGAAAGACAATGTTGGGTGATGGTGGTCAACAATAAATTGTAGCTCGTCCCTTCTTACCCCGGACAAAATTTTCCACTCAAGGGCTTCTGGAATGTCCTTCTTCAAGAAAGATGGCTTCTTCTCTACCATAGTTGATAGAGCCCCCAGTCACATTTCCCACATGTCTTACATGTTTTCAATCCACCAGAGACAGAACATAGATAGTCTTCCCCGGTCCTCACCTTTCACCCAACTAGCGTCCAGATCCAACATGTCAACCTTTGCCACTTCCCCCAGCACTAATGTGATCCCACCGACAGCTGCATCTCCTTCCCTCCCACTCCTACTGCAAAGACCACTCTCTGTGACTCCCTGGTCTACTTACACCTTCCCACTATCCATCCCTTGGCACTTATCTTTGCAACCATAGCAAGTGCAGTATTTGTCTCAACTCCACTCCTTCAACCTAATCAGTTGCATTTGCTGCTTGCGATGTGGCTTCCTCTACAATGGTGAAACCAGGCATAGATTAGGCAAATGTTTTGTAGAGCACCTGTGCTCCGTCCACAATGACCATCTTGAGCCGCCTTCCCCATCCCGTACCGATCTACATGTCCTTGGCATTCTCCATAGTTACAAAGTAGCTGGCATTGGCATAATTGCAAACTGGAACAGCACCTTAAATTCCACTTGGCTAGCCCACAGCTCAATGGTCTGAACATTGAATTTTCCAGTTTCATGTATCTCTCTCCCCCTGTGTTCCTTTCCAACTACTACCAGTCCATCCAAGGGCCCTCTCAATTTTTTCGGATTTTCTACGCATCACACTTTAGATTTGTGCCACATATTGAGAATTAATTCTCTCACAGGATACTGTAGAAAAATGCATTCACTCTAAATGCATTGTTTCCAAAAAAAATGTAATTACATTACATTTATCCCTTAAAATGTATACCTTAAATAATGCATTCAAATTCATTTCTTCCCAGGCAAAGCAAATAGAGCTGCAGTTCACAGTTGGCGAAGCAATCACTAATGCTGCAATAGGGACAAGCTCACTGGCAGCACGTGATCTGTGGATGGTTGCTGAGAGGGAATACACACCTCCGGATAGTAAGTTGAAGACAATTTGTACACTTATGCAAGTGCATTCAAAATGTTAAGTGCATGACAAATTCTTGCAAATTTCCTTTTAACATTCAAGTAGACTGGAGCCTTTGATAAGATGCCACATGATAGGCTGCTCTGAAAAGTTAGATCACATGGGATCCAGGGAGAGCTCACAAACTGCATACAGATTTGGCTTCATGGAACAAAGCAGAGGATGGAAGTGGAAGGGTGTTTTTCAGACTGGAAGACAGTGACCAGTGGTGTGTCTCATGTTTTTGTGGTTTATGTAAATGATTTTGACGAGAATGTACAAGACATGATTAGTAAGTTTGTAGATGACACTAAAGTGGGTGGTATCATTGTCAGTGAAAATAGCTATCAAAAATACAGCAGGATCTTGATCAGCTCAACATATGACCATGGCAGGACTTTTGCATGGAATGATAGGGCCCTGGGAAGTGTTATAAAGCAGAGATATATAGCACAGGTACATAGTTCCCCAAAAGTGATGTCATGAGTTGATGGGGTGTTAAAGGAGGCTTTCAGTACATTGGCATTTGTCAGTCAGGGTACTGAGTACAGAAGATGGAATGTTATGTTACAGTTGTACAAGACATTGGTGAGGTTGCATTTGGAGTTTAGTGTTCTGTTTTGGTCTCCTTGCTATAGGAACAATGTCATTAGGATGGAAAGAGTACTGAGAAGACTTGCGAGGATGTTGGCTCGATTCGGGAGCTTGACCTGCAGGGAAAGGTTGGGCAGGATAGGACTTGATTCCTTGGAGCACAGGAGCCTGCGGGTGACCTTGCACAGGTGCATTAAGTAATGATGGGAATCGATACGGTAAATTCAGAGTCCTTTACCCAGGGGAGAAAAGATTTAATATTAATGGGAATAGGATATTAATGTAGGAGGGAAGGAGAAAGTCAATCCTTGTGAGGAAACAGAGTCTGGTTAGAGCACTTGAAAACCTGTGAATTGTAATGGGCAAGAAGCGCAAGTAAAGTATACTGTGGAGGCCGAAGGCATTGAATGATCTTGATGGCAGATAAGTTAAAGTATTTATTTGTATCCCCTTCAATACAGTTCGTCATGTTTAGCAAAGATAGAAAGGCAGTGTTAACTATGCAAATCTGGCATCTGTGCAGGAATCCTCAAGATCAAGACTCGCCAAGTAAATGTGATTTGGACATTCAGATTGCAAGTACAATATAAGGTCAGAACCAGAGATATGAATGCAGCCAGAGCCAGGGGTCCAGACTTTGGGCTGGGCATGCGGCTAGAATCGGTGTTGTGATCAGAAAGGTGGGTAGGTTTGCGGTCAGAGCAACAAATCAGAGTGCTTGTGTTTTTCCCACACCCTTTAAACTCGGCAAGTAAAATGGAAGATTTATTTGATTAGTTTTGGTTTAGTTTATTATTGTCGCGTGTACCAAGGTACAGTGAAATGTTTTTGTCATCCAGTCAAACAAAAGTCTTTACATGATTACATTCAAGTCGTCTGCTGTGTACGGATAAAGGATACAAAACGGTTGCTGTTCTTGAATTTTGAACATCATTTATATTTGACCACTCGTTCCCCAGCCCCGCACGGCCCAGTTTTACCTTCTCCCATAATCCATAAACACAGCTGTCCTGGCAGACCCATTGTTTCTGCTTGCTCCTGTCCCACTGAAATCATTTCCATGTACCTCAGCTTCATCCTATCCCCCCCCTGATCCAATCTCTCCCGGCCTATGTCCAAGATGGGACTGACATATGATGAGGATGAGAGGGGATCTTATAGAAATATATAAAATTCTTAAGGGATGGGGCAGGCTAGATGCAGGAAAACAATTCCCGATATTAGGGGAGTCCAGAACCAGGGGTCACAGTTTAAGAATGAGATGAGGAAAAAACAGTGAGTTGTGAATCTGTGGAATTCTCTGCCACAGAAGGCAGTGGAGGCCAATTCACTGAATGTTTTCAACAGAGAGTTAGATATAGCTCTTGGGGCTAACGGAATCAAGGGACATGGGGAGAAAGCAGAATGGGGTACTGATTTTGTTTGATCAGCCATGATCATATTGAATGGCGGTGCTGGCTCAAAGGGTCGAATGGCCTAACCTGCACCTATTTTCTATGTTTCTAAGATAACTTGCATGCCTTTCGTCTCTTTAATGACTTCTGCTCTCCGAGCCCCCACTCCCTCATCTTTACTCGGTCTGAAGAACGGTCTCGACCTGAAACGTCACCTATTCCTTTTCTCCAGAGTTGCTGTCTGACCCGCTGAGTTACTCCAGTTTTTTTGTGTCTAAAGATGGAATAGTTTAACTGGAAGTGCGTAGAAAATTGCACATTTTACCATGCACCTAATCTGCAGGCCTAGAAACCCTAGTGCCACTGTTGGATTCTGTGCCAAATCGGATTTGTTTTAGAATCTGAGATCTATTTTTCTCCTGCCTCTTACCCCCCCCCCCCCTTCGTATTGGAAAACTAGACTCTGTTATCAGGATCTGTATGGAATCCTGCAGCAAAGCAAATTGATAAATTGAACCCTATGACCTGTCATCAAGTACTGGACATGTGCTCAAATCAGGGCCTTATTTCAATTTAACTGACTGTGTACCCAGCAGTAAGATTCATCCAGCAGCCTCTACTCTTCCCAAAAGAAAGATGCGTTCACATGGTTTGGATATTGGATGTGTCTCATCAACTCAACCATCTTTGTTTTTTTTTAATCTTGAAGCTATTAAAGTAAACGATGTTGTTCCATGGGTACTGGATGAAATCCTCAAGAAATACATTGTTAGTCCTAATCCCCACCACCGTCAAGCTTCCTCTCTCTGGCTTTTATCACTGGTGAGAAAACTGAGTCAACACAAGGAGATCAAGGTAAGGGCATTAATATAATTTAATTTCAAATGATAATGTTGCGAAGTGTCCATAATTTATGAATGCATAGGGAAGAATAATGAATTAACAGTGGATGCAATGAAATGGATTTTTTAAAATATTAAAATTGTTCTGTGGCACGGGCATCTTTTTGAAATGGGTGAACGTACTAGAATTGTATCAAAATGTACCTGCATTTATATTGAAAAGATTTTCAAGACGGAGCTGTTTGTTTTTTAATGCTTCAAACTAAACTTGTTCCGTGGAAATAATATTCCACATGAGAAATTGATTGCTCATTAGTACTATTTCTCATGCCCCAAAATGTCAGAATAGTTACTACATTATGTTCAAAGTTTGATTTATAAAAGGATTTCCTTTTCAACAATTTTTGCAAACTCAGGTGGATTGTTCACATCATTTTTTACAGAGTCATTTAAAAGAAATTCAGGGTGCATTCATCTCTATTTTATCAGAGAATGATGGTAAGTTTTCTTACATTTTAATCTGAGCTCATGCTATTTCTTTTGCTGCTTATGAAGGAATACTAAGTTTAAATATAAATACTCAAGCTTATTACTCATTAACTTTCTCATCCCCAGGGGGGGGGGGGGGGGGGGAATCTTGGATAATGGAAGGTCTAGATAGAGTGAACAAGGAAAGGATGTTTCTAGTAATGGGAGGGTCTGAAACCAGAAGACACAGTCTCAGAAAAAAAGGAAGTACCTTTAGAATGGAGATGAGGGGGAAAATTGTTTTGCCAGAGGGTGATGTATCTGTGAGATTAGAA